>NW_027514194.1:0-321666 GCF_048772815.1 Callospermophilus lateralis
AAATCAGGCAAAGTATAAACTGAGTGATAGAATTAGACATTTTCAACAGCCTTGAAGTTGAATATATAATCTTAGAAAGAAACAAATATGTAGTCACCAATAGGATTTACATTTGAGAGCATTAGGCAACCTGGACATGGTTGTTTTTAGTAATTCATGCTCACTTTCCATTTAGGCTTTGATACAATCATGAGTGTGACCTTTGTTTTTTGTGTCCAGAATATTACTGTGATAAAAAAAGAAATATATATATATATATATACACACACACACACACACACACACACATATATAGATAGATAAGGTGACATGATTATTTCTTATACCATTTCTGGGAGCAATGTTTTGAAGAGGTATAAATTAGTATTGGGGGAACAAAGAGGTGTACACTGTGTCTATGAATATAGAGATAATGCATTAATAGACCATACTGTGAATAAATAACATACCTGGTTCCAACTTTAATAATGGATTGAATTGAAATGTGAAAATGTACAAAAAATCTTATATTGATATACACACATTTATTCCAACCACTTATACATCTAATGGTAATATTAATGTTATGGTTTATCTTGAAGAGTGTGTGGGTTTAGCTTCAAAATTGATTATGGAAATTGAAAATAATGTGTTTGGAAAGAAGTCTCATGAAAAGACCAGTCAAGTAACATGGAGGAATACATGTGTTCTGAAGCAGAAAGTGATTAAAAGTGAAACAAATTCCTATAATTTTCTGAACTTGTGAATGAAATATATATCCTATGATGTGCAAAAACTGAAGAAATAGTAATGTACCAGTGTTGAATTAAAATGAACGTCAAAATAGACATCATGTCCCCTAGGAATCTATTTGCATTGATGTTAAACTGGGTCAGTTACTGCAGAAATATTAGGATTTGTAAGCACCATTGATTGAAGTTAGTTTTCAGAACTGGGAAACAAATATGTATTTCAGGTAGATGATTATTTCTGAGAATAATCTTGTGAAATGTTGATTATAAATCCACATACATGAACATGAATGAATTTATGGAGTGTATATAAGACACATATATTTCATATTTTATAAAATCTGTAGAGTGTATATATATATATATATATATATATATATATATATATATATACAAAAAAAACCACAAAAATTCATTAAAAAGTATCAATATATATATGCCAATCGTAATTCATCATGTAATATATATCATCCACAGAAGCAAAAATATTTATTTTACTAAACATGGGTTTATGTATAATATTGTTCTAATAGGAAGCTCACCCATAGTTTGAATTTTCAGTTCCAACAGCGTTTAGGAGCACTGATCTCTTCTTACAATTTGTTTCTGCCATGTCAGCCAACTCATAAAAATATATGTGTGATACCAAGTAGGAATCTATATGTGCATATAAATTGTACAAGTGCTGAGTAGGCTACAGAGAAAGGGAGACAGGAATTCACATATTTGTTAACTTTAAAAACGCATGGAGAGAGCTGCGGATGTGGCTCAAGTGGTAGCGTGCTCGCCTGGCATGCGTGCGGCATGGGTTCTATTCTCAGCACCACGTGAAAACAAAGATGTTGTGTCCGCCGATAACTAAAAAATAAATATTATAGAATTCTCTCTCTCCTCTCTCACTCTCTCTTTAAAAAAAAACACATGGAGGACTATTTCAATTAAAAATTGAGTAGATTTATAAAACCGACCCTTTATCATGCAAGAGGGAAGTCCAACTATACACCATGCTTCCTCTGAACTGCTTGTATTTTCATTCTTTTGGGGTATTTTTCTCCATCATATTAGGATTAGTAGTCAGAGTCTAGTAGGGTATGAGTTAGTGTCAGGGATTCAGTATTTCGAATGGAAAATTGGAAAATGGATCAATGTGTATGCAAATGTGTACTACAAAAAAAATTTCCCACTCTCATTCAGAACAATGCCTTGACATTACCTTCACCCCAAGTAAGACACAATTAGAGGAGAAGAGTTAGAAAATCTTTGAATACATATCTGAAATTGAAAATGCTTAGGGTTCACAACCTTGGAGATTGTAGAGGAGTTTCCAAAAGTAAGGGACAGTGTAAAAACTCTACAAACATGGAGATTTGCCTGCCTAAAGACGTCTGGAGAAACTGCCTTTAGGTTGGGCACTTGAAATATATGTTGCTGTCAGGAGCTTTAGCTTCCTTTCTAGTGAGACCATCAAAGCTGGGTCTTCATCTCTGTGATCTGGAGGACATGGTTTATAATTTTCCAATAAACATGAAGCAGCAGTGCTGAATTCTTGCTTTGTAGGTAATCTGTGGCCACTGGGGGCTAAGTGTCTCCCCATGTGGACTGCGAAGCCATTTCATCATCCTCCACTTTTCATAATGTTTCTTCCTGCTGCACTCGGAGTTTGGTATTTGCTTCACGAAATACAAGGAGTTCAACTGGGACACAGAGCTGCAGCGAGTTCTGTCACGTGTGGTGGATCAGGGTCTGCAGGAGAATGCACCAACAGGGCTTGTATACCACATAGGATGCCCCCTTGACCATAGCAACCTGATTCTGAACATTGCCCTGAAACCTCTCCATATAACAAGTTGCCTTTACATATAAGGGTCTGCTCGCTGCACCATGTCAGTCACAAGCCATTTGGAAGCCAATGGCAGATCCACATGGCCCCACCTCAGATGTTTTATCACACATTTGCTCACTACTGCTCTAGGCCCACTACTCAGCAGGATCCAAATTACTGAGATCTCTGTTTTACACCATTTTCATCAAAACCAGTCAATCAAGGCACTGTCTGGTACACTCGTGATCAGCAACAGGACATCCAAAGGTTCTTCATTGCCACCTGGTCATTGGAATTTCAAAAATTTCATGGTATTTATCTAGCAAATTTTCAATTATGAAGTTGGAAGCGCTATGGCTTTCAAATCATTCAGGAATCATTCAATGGTGAGGAAGCTCATTTCAATGAAAGCTTTGGAGAACTCTCACAGGCAAGGCTTCCCAAAGAGTGGCCTAAAGGTCACATGAATCCAGGCCCATCGAGGTCTACAATTGAGGTCCATGTGTGTTTTGACTAGCAAATATGGCTTCCAAGTCTTTCAGAATAAAATAATGTGATATCCTGGCTGAGATTCCCAGTGCTCTGTGGAAAGCCACCCTAGGACTAGATCTCAGTTTCCAACGGAGACTCTCATGCGTGGCCTCCTAAATTCCCAACACAATTCATGGCAATACTTCTTTGATGATTGATCCAGAACTCAGTGTTTAAGGGGAATGACACCAGAGTTCAAGCCCAGGTGGATCCAGTCATCTCTTCCAACTGCCACATGAATGACTACAATTAAAACCAAAACATTCCCACATGGTCCTTACCTCCTTCCATATAGACACTCATCATTACCTCTGGCTAGAGTTTTTCATGTGGGACGCATCCCAAGAGAGTGTCCAAAATAATCTTCCTTGCCCCTCATTTGCCTAAAGTCAGGGTGGCATCGTCACCCTTCCTGTGAACCTGGAGTGATCCAATAGGCCTGCCATGAATACTGCTCTGCTTCTTCAATTTGAGTCCTACTGACTCTCAGGGATAGATTCTTTAAGTGATTTGGAGTCACAAGAAAACACAAGCACCTCTGCAGTTCTTCAAAGAACTCATTTGACTTAAAGGATCCCTATTCTCACTTGACAGAGGTCAGAATCCTAACAGAGGAAGGCAAGAGACTGATCAACAATGACAGATTTTTGGCCATTTTGGTTTTGATTGCACACATGGGATCTATCCTTAGATCCATCATGTGCTGAGAATCTAAGCCACAACCTCATACAGGGCGAAGAGGCTGATTTAGACACATCCTTTTACAAGCAATTAAGCAAAGAACCACAGGTGATGCCCATTCATTTCCATTTGAAAATTGTTTTCTTCAGGCTTCACAAAGGGGTGGCCTGAGGCAAAGACCTTCCTGACATTCAGGACAACAGAACCATAGGTAAGCAAATGAACCAAAGCAGGATTTCTCCACTGAAAATTTACTGGTCACACTGATATCTGAGTTTTCTAAGATGTTCCCATTCTCTACAGCTATCAAGTATATAGACATGTCTCAGAGCTTGGAGGTGGTACATATCTTGGAAACAAAACCATGAGCCTATTCTGGAGAGTGGCCAGAATTCAGGAAGAAAACAGGAACTTAGGAATTTAGTAGGTGTTGCCCATCCATAAGGCAAACCACAGTCCATTCTTTAATTAGGCAGGATGAATGCTGGGAAGTTTTCTACTAGACAGGACACATCCTTTGATGCCTTCTCTTTTCTAATGTCTACAACCACGGACACAGTGGGATACTCAGACATAGAAACACTAGCCTTGTCAAACGACTTACTAGAAACAGGCCACTCCAACCCAAACAAACAGCCTTTCCTACCTATTCTCAGAACATGAGAGAAAACCACAAACTCACTCCACACCCACAAAGGCACCTCCTTAACCCAAGTAGGTCTGTGACTATCCGGAGTGTCCTCTAACTGGTGGGCCATACTATGTTCCCCTGAAATGGCCTGCCCTTTCTCAGATCTGGTCTCCTTTGCCAACTCTGTGAAGTTGTCAGGAGCCAGTGGTGAACCAATACCTGCTTTCTCAGGAAAGGCCCCTCTTCAGAGATCTTCTGCCATTTGACAATGCTCATATCAGTCGGTACCAAGGAAGACTGACTCTGTCCTTGGTAAATCCAAACAAGTGAGACCACTGGGACTGGGACTGGGACTGGCTCTGGGTGCCTGGCTTCCTGCATCACAATTTCAGATTTTTTGATGACCAAGGAAGAGAGGTGAGGTCATTTCCTTCAGGAACTGAATGAGGTCACTACATTGGCCACCACTTTGTCCTAACAGTTGCTTCGAAAGGTCCCATGAAATGGAGGCTGCCCCTACATCCTTTGACACTTTCACAAGTTAGAATGGTATATCAACCATAGGCACCTGGAAACAGCTCTCCACACAGGCATGGTTTGATCAGTTCTCTACATTAAGAAAGGAGAGGCTGATTCAAACACATCTCTTCATACTGACCCGGTTGTTTGCCATGGAATATGACTTTTTCCCTCTTAGGTCCTTCATAGCTGCCTGCAACTTCTTAAAGGTATAATTTCTGCATGGTCCTTTGATGTTCTCAGCAGGTGGAAGAGCCCCTACATTACTGTATTGTAAGACAAACTCTGTCTCGGCTCTTCTGTAAAGTTAGTTTGAGGGAACAATGTATGGTTAGGCTTAATAACATGTTTGATTTGAATTAGGAATCATTCTGCTTAATGAATAATGGTATTGGGAACTTGCGATATTTACAAGAATATATTGGTGAAATATAAGTTTGAAAACAGAAATCTAGATAAGATTTGAATCCAGGAAGGGCATTGGGCTGTTGATTGGGATACTTAGCTTTGAATTATGTTCTGCAAAGATGTCTCAGATAAATCAATATACAATGGCATAGGACCTTGTACCTTGGATGATTGATTGTCGAAGTGATCATCCAGTCAAAAAGGGATAGTCTTTAGGATTAGGAAGATAGTCGGTATGTTAGAAAAAAGAGTAATATAGGATTTGGACCAAAAGTTCTTTAGCAATAGGGTTTCGGATAGAGAGTGAATGTAAATGTCAGCACATGTGAAGAGTCAGTCACAATGATGAACTGGGGAAAATATGTAGGAAAGCAGATATCAATAGACATTAGGAAATCAGACAAAATATAAAGTGACTGATAGGATTAGTCATTTTCAAGAGGGTTGAGGTTGAATATATTATCTTAAGAAGAAACAAATATGTAGTCACCAATAGGATTGATTTGAGAGCATTAGGCAACCTGGACATGGATGTGTTTAGTAATCCATGCTCACTTTCCATTAGGCTTTGGTGAAAGGTTAATAAAATAGGTACTTGTTACTTACTGTTTTTCTGTATGCTTAACAAAACACTGTTGAAGTCTTGAGGACTGTTTGCTAATCTTGTTTCCAGAATGTGCTGTCCCCAACTGCCAAACTGCAAATGTATACCCTCACCCGTTTGCACGCAAACCACCCACTTGCCCTGACCAATCAATAAACTTCCCTCCCTGCCCTCTCCAAGGAAAGCATATAAGCTCTGCTTAAGCTGTTCTCATTGCTCTCTGCTCTATTCAAGTGAGCTCTGAGCCCCAGAATGCTGGACCCATAATAAACCATTTACTGTTGAAGGAGACATTCTCTTGGTGGTCGCTTCCTCCGATGCTTGCCCGACCTTTACATCTGGAGGCACCAGCAAGATCCGACAGCGGCGGATGAAAGATCCCCAAGGGGCTCCTTTCAGGGTAAGTAAGGCAACTCTTTTTGGTTTTAGGTTTCAGGTTAGGGCTTGGCAAAATGGCTATGGGTGATGAGCGTGAGCTCTCTCTGACAGAGGCTGACATACGTGTCACAGAGCCACAGGCCACGTCCCTGGGGGATGCCCCAGAGGACTCAGGAAATCGAGGAACAATAGTCTCCTTGACTCAGTGATATTTTGCTTCGGATTCGGTATTGCCAGCCCATCAGGTTTTGCGGGCTACTCAGGCCTGGCCTCAGTATTGGACGTCCAATGCCTGATTTTATTGTCTTGTCTTGTCAGTGTAGTGTGTCGTTGCTTTCACTGTTTGTGTATCTCTCATTTTGGGACAGAGAACTTCAACACCTCTCTTCCTGACCCTTGATCACTGGAACAAAGTCCGCTTAAGGGCCCAGAATCTTTCTTTTTCAGTAAATCGCTGGACCTGGCAGACCCTCTGTGCCTCAGAATGACCCACTTTTGGAGTTGGATAGCCCCTAGAAACATCTACGTCCCACTAATTCGAAAAGTCAGAGATTTTGTATTTCAACCGGGGCCACATGGACATCCAGATCAACAGCCATATATCTCAACTTTGCAGGACCTCTGCAAATCTCCTCCTCCATGGGTGAAGCTTTTCCTTGTCTCTGCCCCCGCTCCTACTCCTTCCACCATGATTCTATCTCTCAAACCCTCTGCTCCTCCTCCTCCACCCTCTCTTCTCCCTGAGTCTCAAGACTCTACTGGACTCTCCTCGCCTTCTTATCCGCTGCCCTCGTCCACCAACCCCCAACAACCTCTAAGTGATTCCCCTGCTGCTGACTCAGCCTCTCCGCCACTGGAGGAAGCTAGGCCAGCCCAGCGCCCACCAAATGACTCCCCCTTGTCACACACACAGCCCCTCCTTCCCTGGAGGAAGCTGGCCTGGCAAAAAGAACTCAAAGAACTCCCTGGCGTTTTCAAACCTGCCTACTTGGGATGACTGCCAACAAATCCTAGGGATTCTCTTCATGACAGAGGAATGAGAGAGAAACTTCCTGGAAGCTAGAAAAAAAAAATAGCCTCGGACCAGATGGGTGACCAACACAACTTCCCAACATAATCAAAGCCGGCTTCCCCTTGAACTTACCCAACTGGGACCCCGACACCTTTGAAGGAAGGGAGCATCTGTCCACTTATTGCCGGGCCCTAATAGTGGGTTTCCAACCGGCCGCTAGGCAACCAAATAATTTGGCCAAGGTAAGAGAGATTATTCAAGGGCCTGATGAACATCCCTTTATGTTTCTAGAGAGAATTATGGAGGCATATAGGAGATATACTCCTTTCGATCTTCAGGCAGAGGATCAAAAGGCATATGCCATGATGGCCTTCATTGGGCAAGCTGATCTGGATATTAAAAGAAAGTTACAATACTTAGATGGATTACAAGATATGACTTTGAGAGATTTAGTCAGAGTAGCCGAGAAAGTATCCTATAAGAGAGAAACAGAGAGAACGAAAGGGAGCAAAGGGAGGATGAGAGATGAAAAAGACAGATTAAGGTATTAACTAATGTCCTGGTCACAACAATAAATAGGCCAGATATTAAGAAACAGGGAGACAAGAAGTGATACCTGGGTCCCCTCCAGAAGCCACCGTTGGCCTCAGATCAATGTGCCTACTGTAAAGAAAAAGGACACTGAGCCAAAGAGTGCCCTAGAAAGAGAAAGCCACGCCAGACAGCCTTTCTGACTCTGGAGGTTGACTAAGAATGTCGGGGCTCAGATCCCTTCCCCGAGCTCAGGGTAACTTTTGAAGTGAAGGGGACCCCATAAACTTTGAAGTGGATACAGCAGCAGTATACTCAGCCCTTAAGGCCCCACTGGGCCCTCTATCAAATAAAAGATCTCTAGTTCAAAGGGCTAACAGCAGTAAATATCAGACTTAGACAACTAAGAGGACCATGGACATGGGGAAAGACAAAATCCAACATTCCTTCCTAGTAATCCCAGAATGCCTGGCCCCATTGACGGGCAGAGATCTGCTCAGTAAGCTCCGGGCCAAAACAACTTTTAACCCCGAAGGCCCCAAAATGAAATTTCTAAATCCTTCATTAAAAACTCCTATAGTCATGGCTTTATAAATGTCAGTCGAAGATGAACATCCACTTTTCACACACCCCAAGACTGATCAAACAGGCAAGCTACCCCAGAAATGGATAACAGATTACCCAGATGCCTGGGCAAAATTGTTGGGTTAGGCCTAGCCATGAAACAACCTCCAAGAACAGTGGAGTTAAAAACCTCAGCCTCCCCAATCAATGTCAAACAACATCCTCTGAGCAAAAAAGGTAAAGATGGGATAAGGCCCCATATTCAGAAATATCTGGCCTTAGGGTCCTAAGGCCCTGTCAATCGGCCTGGAACACTCCCCTGCTACCGGTAAAAAATCCAGGAACTGGGGACTATCCCCCACACAAGACCTAAGAGAGATCAACAACAGAGTGCAGGAAATTCACCCCATGGTAAATAATTCATACAATCTGCTTATCACTCTGAACCCTGAGTAGAAATGGTATGGACATAAAGATGCTATCTATTGCATGCCTCTGCATAAAGACAGTCAGTTGCTGTTTGCTTTTGAGTAGGTAGACCCAGAAACCGGAACGTATGGTAAACTAACATGGACTAGACTCCCACAGGGGTTCAAAAACTCCCCCACTCTCTTTGATGAAGCCCTCCACAGAGATGTCAACAACTTCAGACCTATGCACCCTGAAGTCACCCAGCTTCAATACGTGGATGACCTGCTACTGCAGCCAACACCAAGGAAAACTGTGAGTCTGGGAACCAAGCACTATTATATAAGCTTAATCAACTCGGGTATAGAGCTTCTTCCAAAAAACCCCAAATTTGCCAGCAAGAAGTAGTCTTCCTGGGCTATTCCCTTAGGGGTGGTAAACGATGGCTCACTGAGCCCAGAAAACAAACGGTTGTGCAGATACACCCCCCCCCCCAGCAGCAGACAACACAGAGAGTTTCTTGGGACTACTGGGTTTTGCAGGTTATGGATTCCTGTGTTTGCGTCCTTAACTTCTCCTTTATACCCGCTGTTAAAGGGAGATGCCCAATTCCAATGGACCCCTGAGCACCAGCAAGCTTTTGATAACATCTAACAACACTGGCACTGAACTCCTCAAGTTCACTGAGCCAAGCCTGCAATTTCAGAAATCCCTACACTACGTTAAAAATGTACATCAATTCACACACCTTGGTTCAAAGAAACTGCAGGCATTCCTGAAGGATCAAGAACAGAGTTTTCCACTAACCGACTCACAGCGACAGGACATAACTGAACGGGTAACAAAACCCTGTCCGTTCTGTCAATAGGTTAATGCTTACCCTTCCAAGCTTCCTGCAAAATAGCACCTATGAACAACCAGACCAGGACAATTCTGGGAAGTGGACTTTACTGAAATTAAGCCAGCGAGGTACGGACTTCAATATCTCCTAGTGTTTGTAGATATATTTTCAGGATGGATTGAAGCCTTCCACACAAAAAAAGGCACAAATGGTGGTAAAAAATCCTGAAAGATATTTTTCCATGATACGGCCTACCTAAGGGTATATTGTCTGATAATGGACCGGCGTTCATGGCCCAGGTAAGTAAGGTGTTAGCCAGGACCCTGGGAATAAATTGGAAGTTACATTGTGCTTATAGACCCCAGAGCTCAGGACAGGTTAAAAAAAATTAATAGAACCATTAAAGAGACCTTAACGAAATTAAGCTTAGAGAGGGCATCAAAAGTTGGACTATGCTCCTGCCTTATGCACTGTTTCATGCAAGAAATATTCCCTCTGTTTCTTTGAGTAACCTCACCTCCTATGAAATTCTCTATGGGGCCCCTCCTCCAGTAAGGACCTAACCCCAACTCTAAGACCTACCGATCCCTTCCACACCCCCTTGCTTGACAAACTTAAAGCTCTTGAAAGAACTCAGCGATACCTGTCAAACCAGCTGGCCACTGCCTACCAACCTGGTGAAGAGGAGACTCCACATCGATATCAAATAAGAGACTTCGTCTACATAAGATGACTTCAGGTGTCATCCCTGGAACCCCGATGGACAGGACCATACCAGGTGCTACTTATAAAACCTACAGTGGTAAAGGTAGATGGAATCACTTCCTGGATCCTAATTCTCATCTCAAGCCTGCGCCCTGTCCAGACTCTGGCTTGAAAGTGGAAAAGACTGGTAACCCTTTCAAATTGCATATTGTCTATGTGGATAAGGCTATAGACTCTCCCCTTGGCCACCACTAGTCCTAACCATCATCAGCCCATTCAGCAGCGATGGCTGATCACAAATCCTATTAGACAAGAAGTATGGTCTGTCTTGCATACAGCCCCCTTAGGGACCTGGTGGCCATCTCTCCACCCAGATATTTGTCAGCTGAGTATACGTCTTTCCAATTGGGATATCTCTGATGAAGAGGATCCCATTAAAATTTCATTAAATTTCTTCCGTACCATAGATAATGGAAACAAACATTATGGATGTAGGGACATGCAAGTCT
The DNA here is from genome assembly GCF_048772815.1 of Callospermophilus lateralis. Classification (NCBI taxonomy): domain Eukaryota; kingdom Metazoa; phylum Chordata; class Mammalia; order Rodentia; family Sciuridae; genus Callospermophilus; species Callospermophilus lateralis. The sequence goes on from NW_027514194.1 coordinate 10,876, forward strand.
GATGCAGGTTGGCTAGCCTAGATTACTATGTTTGCCCGGTGGACTATCAAAGCCACAAACAACCACGGCTGTGTGGGGGAAAAGCCGTCTTCTTCCGTAAGTCATGGGGATGTGAGCATACAGGGGCTGCCTGGTGAAACCCAAACTCCTCATCAAATTCAGTTCACAGCATTGGCCATATTACCAATTAGACAACCAAAACCGATGGCCCGCAGAGGGGTGTCTAGATCCTCAAATTCTGTGTGACTTTTTCAACTTCGGCAAGTGCTCAAAAGGATGGAAGAAAATTCCCCTATGTGTATGCCTTTTCCCTCCTTTGCTCACATCATGAACTATGTTTCTCCAATAGATCCTTCTGCTCCAGACTCTCTGCTGTCACTCTCACATCAACAACCTGATTTCTCCCCTCCAATTACTAGATCAAAAACCCAAACCTCCGCTGGTTCTCAGACCATTGCCCCCTTGCTGAGGTAGCAGGTACTGAGGTACCCTTCCACCCACTCACTCCTCTCTTCTCCTGTCAGTGCCCACACCGGGTCCCACCAGGTCCTCTTACCAGCTAACCCAAAGCTCAAACCAGCTGAGGAGTGCCCTCAGACGCCTATCCAAGTTGTAATGAAAATGGCCTTTAAAGTTGCTTTGTCATCACTAAAAACAGGTTACTAAGAATTTAATGTCCCTCACAGGCTTTTTGGGATACTCACTCCTGTCTTCCCATCTGCTCTACCTGTTCTACTGCTCACGTTTTGTTGCCAGGAAAATTCCAAACCCTTTTCCCATTATTCTTTTATATCTCTTTTTCCTCATTCTCAGAACCACAGAACTGCTCTCACCCCCCGCCTTCCCCGTCTTCCCCTCTGTACCAGGCCCACAGAAAAATCTGAAATGGCCTTCTCCAGAAGTCTTCATCGTGGCTGACTTTAGGACTTTCAGCAACAAAGTCCCTATAAAAGAGTTCAGTGTACATAAACTTCCTCTTTTCGTGTTGCTCTGTTATACTTGGCCACTGGCTGGAAAAATCAGCACTTCTAAGCTAGACACCCCCTTACTAGTTTTTCACAAAATATGTGAACAAGGCCTCTGGCCTTGAGCTCAGGCTTCCAGAGATGGCTATATTTCCAAGATAAAGAAGTTACCAACTGGGCTCCATGGTAACAGCTGGCAGGGAGAAAATAAAAGAGAAGAAAAAAGCTCTCCCCCTCCCAGATGTCCTTAAAAAGTTATCTTTCCCAGAGAAGAGGAAAATAAAATCAGAACCAAAAACTGCTTTTTGTGAACTTCTGCAGACTGTAAATTTCTGAGTCTTTTCTCTTACATGTTGGGTACAAAATTCTGAAACTACCTAAACTTGGGATTCAGGGGATTAATTGATTACAATAGAAGCAATGCCCTCTATATCCGGTTGCAACCAAATAGGACTGTTTCCCTGTCTTTGGTGCTATCTTAGGTGCCTTGCCTTGTCCATACCTACAACAGTATAATTCTATATACTTAAACATTGTTTATTCATAGAATTATCAACAGATGTGATTAATTATGTAATGGTGCAGATGTTTCCCCGAGTGCTCTATCATGAGGCAGGATCATTTAAATTTCAAATAGGGGGGCATACAACCCGGTTCTGCTGGCAACCTGTATCTTGCACTTTAGCCATCCTATGAGGAATAGTAGTTGCTGCAGAGGTGGGCACAGGTACCACTGCCCTAATCCATGGGACACAACAAATGACCCAATTAGAAGCAGCAATACACCAAAACTTAAAGATATTAAAAAACCACCATTACAGCTTTACAAGAATCTTTAACCTCTCTCTCTGAAGTTGTTTTACAGAACAGGCGAGGGTTCGACCTCCTCTTCATGAGAGAAGGGGCCTTTGTCCTGCATTGAGGGAAGAATGTTGTTATTATGCCTACCATACTGGAGTTGTAAAAGAATCTATGATTAAATTAAGAAGAAGCATTGAAGAGCATCAACAAGAGAGAGAGGCCCAAAAAGGGTGGTTTGAGTCTTGGTTCACAGAGTCCCCCTGGTTAACTACGCTTTTATCAGCCCTGGCCGGTCCCTTAATAATCCTCACATTATTGCTAACTGTAGGACCCTGTTTGCTCAACCGTGTAATTTCCTTTCTCCAAGCTCAAATTGGACAAGTTAAACTTATGGTAATCAGAAATCAATATACCACACTAGCAGACATAAAATGTGACATCCCCAATGATCACTATTATGATTTAATGTAACCAAAAGAAAGTGGGGAATGAAAGGTAAATAAAATAGGTAATTGTCACTTCCAGTTTTACGGTATGCTTAACAAAACACTGTTGATATCTTGAGAACTGTTTGCTAATCTTGTTCCCTGAATGTGCTGTACCAACTGCAAAACTGCAGAATGTACTCCCTCACCCATTTGCACGCAAACTACCCACTCGCCCTGACCCATCAATAATCTTCCCTCCCTGCCCTCTCCAAGGAAAGTATATAAGCTCTGCTTAAGCTGTTCTCAGGGCTCTCTCCTCTATTCAAGGGAGCTCTGAGCCCCAGCATGCTGGACCCCCATAAACTTTTGGCTGTTGCATTAGACAGTCCCTGGTAGTCTCTTCCTCCGATGCTCGCCTGACATTTACATTGGTAAAATAAAAAGTGTGACCATTGCTTCTGTGTCCAAATGTACAAATTAATATTGGGGGTACAAATAGGTGTACCCTGTGATATGAATATAGAGATAATGCATGAATAGGCAATACTGTGAATAAATAATAAAATGGGTTCCAAATTTAATAATGGATTCAATTGAGATCTGAAAATATACAGGAAATCTTATATTGATACACATACATTCATTCCAACCAGTTATACATCTAAACGTTATATTAGGATTATGGTTTGTCATGAAAAGTGTGTGAGTTTTGCTTCAAAACTGATTATGAAAGTTGAAAATAATGTGTTTGGAAAGAAGTCTCATGAAAAGACCAGACAAGAAACCTGGAGGAATCCATGTGTTCTGAAGCAGGAAGTTATTGAAAGTGAAACAAATGCCTATAAGTTTGCTAATTTGTGGATGAAATATATATCCTATGATGTGCATAAATTGAAGAAATAATAATGTACCAGTGTTGAATAAAAATGAACGTCCAAATACACATCATGTCCCATAGTAATCTACTTGCATTGATGTTAAACTGGGTCAGTTACTGTACAAATATTAGTATTTGTATGCAACATTAACTGAAGTTAGTTTTCAGTACTGGAAACAAATATGTATTTCATGTGGATGAATATTTCTGAGAATAATCTTGTGAATACTTGATTATAAATCCATATACATGAACATGAATGAGTTTAGGGAGTGTATATAAGACACATATATTTCATATTTTGAAAAATCTGGAGAATATATATATATATATATATATATATATATATATATATATATACAAAAAAACACGCTCAGAGACATTAAATTACCAATATATATGCCAATCGAAATTTATCATGAAATATATATCATCAACAGATGCAAAAATATTTCTTTTACTGAACATGGATTTATGTTTAATGTTGTTCAACTAGGAAGCTCACCCATAGGTTGAATTTTAAGATCCAACAGGGTTTAGGAGGAGTGATTTCTTCTCATAATTTGTATCTGCCAAGTCAGCCACCTCACAAGAATGTACATGTGATACCAGGTAGGATTCTATATGTGCATATAAAATTACATGTTCTGAATAGGCTACAGAGAAAGGGAGACAGGAATTTATATATTTATTAACTTTAAAAACACAAGGAGAACTATTTCAATTAAAAATTAACTAGATTTATAACACCTACCCTTCATAATGCAAATGGCAAGTCCAACTATACACCATGCCTTTTTTGAACTGCTTGTATTTCTATTCTGTTTGGGTTAGTTTTCTCCATCATATTAGGATTAGCAGTCAGAGTCTAGTAGTTTATGAGTTACTGTCAGGGATTAAGTATTTTGAATGGAAAATTGGAAAATGAATCTAATGTGTATGCATATATGTGCTACACAAAAATCTTCCCACTCTCATCCACAACAATGCCTTGACATTAACTTCGTCCCAAGTAAGACACAATTAGAGGAGAAAAGTTTGAAAATCTGTGAATGCATATGTGGAATGGAATATACTCAGGAGTTCACAACCTTGGAAGTGGTAGAGCAGTTTCCAAAAGTAAGGCACATGGTAAACACTCCACAAACATGGAGCTCTGCTGGCCTAAAGACTTCTTGATAAACTGCCTCTGAGGTTGGGCACTTGAAATATATGTTGTTGTCAGTAGCTTTAGCTTACTTTCTAGTGAGACCATCAAAGCTGGGTCTGCATCTATGTGACCTGGAGGACATTGTTTCTAATTTTCCAATGAACATGAGGCAGCAGTGCGAATACTCTCTTTGTAGTTAAACTATGGCCACTGGGAGCTAAGTGACTCACCGTGTGAACTGTGAAGCCATTTGATCCTCCTCCACTTTTCGTGGTGGTTCTTGCTGCTGCACTGGGACTTTGGTATTTTCTTCATGAAATACAAGGAGATCAACTGGGACACAGTGCTGGAGGGAGTTCTGTCACATGTGGAGCTCACGGTCTGCATGTGAATGCACCAACCAGGATTTTATCCCACATGGGTTGCCCCTTTGTCCATAGCAACCTGATTCTGAACATTGCCTTGAAATCTCCCTATATAAAAAGATGCCTTTACATGGAAGGTTCTCCTGGCTGTACCATGTCAGTCACAAGCCATTTGGAAGCAAATGGCAGATCCACATAGCCCCACCACACATATTTTATCACACACCTTCACACCACTGCTCTAGGCCCACTAATTTGCAGGTTCCAACTTACTGGCATCTCTGTTCTACACAATATTCATGAAACCCAGTCAGTCAAGGCACTGTCTGATACACTCATGATCAGCAATAGGACATCCAAAGATTCTCCAGTGCCACCTGGTAATGGGAATTTCAAAAATTTCATGGTGTTTATCTAGCCATTTTTCGAGGATGAAGTTGGAGGAACGTTGGGTTTCAAAAACCATTCAATGTTGAGGAAGCTCATTTCAATGAAACTCTGGAGAACTCTCATAGGCAAGGCCTCCCAAAGAGTGGACAAAAGGTCACATGAAGCCAGTCCAATTGAAGTCTACAATGTGAGGTACATGTGTGTTTTAACTCTCAACTATGGCTGCCAAGACTTTAAGAAGAAAATCATGGATTATCTTGGCTGAGATTCCCAGTGCTCTGTGGCCTTGATCTAAGTTTATAAGGGCTACTTTCATGCGTGGCCTCCTAAAATCCCAACAAAACTCATGGCAATTCTTCTCTGAGGTCAGTTCCAGAACTCAGTCTCTATGTGGATTCACACCAGAGTTCAAGCCCAGGTAGACCCAGTGATTTCTTCCAATCGCCACACAAATGACCAAAATTTAAACGAAAACACTCCCATATGGCCCTCATCTTTTCCACATAGACACTCATCATAACCTCTAGCTGGAGGTTTCTATGAGGGGCGCTGGACAAGACAGTGTCCAAAATAAGCTCCCTTGCCCGTCATTTGCCTAAAGTCAGGGTGGCCTGGAAACCCTTCCTGTGAACCAGGAGTGATCAAATAGGCCTACCATTATTACTGTTCCACTTCTCCAAATTGAGGCCTACTGACTGTGGGGTTTAGATTCTTCATGTGGATTGGGGTCATGAGAAAACCCAAGCACCAATGGGCTAGACTCTGAAGGACTTTGAAGAACTCATTTGACCCAAAGATTCCTATTCTCACCTTATGGAGGCCAGGAAACTTACAGAGGAAGGCGAGAGACTTCATCCATAATGAATGCTCTTTTGGCCATTTTGGTTTTGGATGCACACATGGCATCTTTCTTTAGATCCATCAGGTGCTGAGAATCTAAGCCACAGCCTCACACAGGGCCAACAGGCTGATTCAGACACATCCCTTTCGAAATCAATTACTCAAAGAGGGACAGGTGATGCCCATTCATTTGCATTAGAGAACTGTTTTATTCAGGCTTCACAACGGGGTGGCCTTGGCAAAGACCTTCCTGACATTTAGTGCTATAGAACAATAGGTAAGCAAAAGTCCCAAAGCAGGGTTTCTCCACTGAGACTTTTCCTGGTAACACTGATATCTGAGTTTTCTGAGATTCTCGCCATTCCCTTCAGCTATCCAGTACATGGCCAAGTCACAGAGCTTGGAGGTGGTACCTATCTTGGTCACAAAATCATGAGCCTATTCTGGAGAGTGGCCAGAATTCAGGAAGAAAACAGGAACTTAGGAAGATTGCAGGTCTTGCCCACAAATAAGGCAATCCACTGTCCTTTTATAAATTGGGCAGCGTGAATGTTGGGAAGCTTTCTCCTAGACAGGACACATCCATTGTTGCATTTTCTTTTGTAATGTCTACACCCACGGACAAAGTGGGATACACAGACATAGAAACACTTGCCTTGTCAAATGACTTAATAGAAACAGTCCACTCCAAAACAAACAAACCAACTTTCCTACGTATTCTCAGAACATGAGACAAAACCACAAACCCACACTCATTCCCACAAATGCACCTCCTTCCCCCAAGAAGGTCTGTTACTAACCGGAGTGTCCTCTGCCTGGTGAGCCATTCTTTGTTCACCCGAAATGGCCTGTCTGTTCTCAAATCTGGACTCCTTGGCCCACTCTGTGAAGTTGCCAGGAGCCACCTTTGAGCCGCCACTACCTGCTTTCTCAGGAAAGACACCTCTTCAGATTTTTTCTGGCATTTGGCCATCTTCACATCTGTAGGTACCAAGAAAGACTGACTCTTTCCATGATAAATCCAAACAAGTGAGATCTCTGTGACTGTTACTGGGCCTGGCCCTGGGTGCCTGGTTTCCAGGATCCCAAGTTCAGAGAGTTCCATCCCAAAGAAGTGAGGTAGGTCACTTCCTTCATGAACTGAATGAGCTCACAGCCTTGGCAAACACTTTGTCCTAACAGTTTCTTCCTAGGGTCCCATGAGATGGAGGCTACCCCTACTTCCTGTGACACTTTCACAAGTTAGAATGATATATCAACCATAGGTACTCGAGGAGAGATCTCCACACAGGCTTGGTTTTGTCCATTTTGTCTACATTAAAATGCGAGAGGCTTATTCAGACACATCTCTTCATCCTGACAAGGTTATTTGCCATGGAAAATGACTTTTGGTCTCTCAGGTCCTTCATAGCATTCTATATCTTCTTCAGGGATAATTTCTGCATGGATCTTTGAGATTCTCAGCAGGTGGAAGATCCCCTATATTCCTGTATTGTAAGACCAACTCTATCCCTGCACTGCTGTAAAGTTAGATTGAGGGAACAGTGTATGGTTAGTGTTAATATCATGTTCTATTTGGGTTAGGAATCATTCTGCTGGATGAATAATGGTATTGGGAACCTGAGATATTTACAAGAATATATAGGTGAAATATAAGTATGGAAACAGAAATCTAGGGAAGACTTGAAGCCAAGTAGGACTTTGGGCCCTTGAGTAGCATACTTTGCTTTGAATTATATTCTGCACAGATGTCTCAGATAAATCGATATACAAAGAAATAGGATCTTATACACTGGATGATTGAATAACATACAGAATATCCAATAAAAAAGGGATAGTCTGTAGGATTAGCAAGATAGTCAGTAGATTTAGAAAGAAGAGTTAGTATAGCATTTGTACCAAAAGTTCTTTACAAATAAGGTTTCGGGTAGAGAGTGAATGTAAATGTCAGCACAATGACGAATTGGGGAAAATATGTAGGAAAGCAGATATAAATAGAGACATTAGGAAGTCAGTAAAAGTATAAAGTGTGTAATTTGTTTAGACATTTTCAACGGTTTGAGTCTGAATATATAATCTTAGGCAGAAACTAATATGTTGTCACAAATTGGATTGACTTTTGAGAGCATTAGGTAACCAGGACATGGATGTTTTTATTAATCCATGCTCACTTTTTATTTAGGCTTTGGTAAAATCATAAGTGTGACCTTTGCATTTTGTGTCCAGAATATTATTGTGATAAAATGTATATGTAGATCAGGTGACATGAGTATTCCTTCCACCATTTCTGGGAGCACTATTTAGAAGAAATATAAATTAGTATTGGGGGTACAAAGGGGTATACCCTGTGTCATAGAATATATTGATAATGCATCAATTGACCATCATGTGAATAAATAATATAACTGGTTCCACTTTAAATAATGGATTGAATTGATATCTGAAAATATAAAAGAAATCTCACATTGATATACAATCATTCACTGCAACCAGTTATGCATCTAATGGTAATATTATGGTTGTGGTTTATCCTGAAAGGTGTGTGAGTTTTGTTTCAAAAGTGATTATGGAAATCAAAAATAATGTGTTTGGAAAGAAGTCTCATGAAAAGAATAGTCAAGAAACCTGTAAGAATACATGTGTTCTCAAGCAGGAAGTGATTGAACATTATATATCATACTATATATAATGTGCATAAACTGCAGAAATAGTAATGTACCGGTGATGAATAAAAATGAACATCAAAATACACATCATGTCCCATAGGAATCTACTTGCATTGATGTTAATCTGGGTCAGTTACTGTAGAAATATTAGGATTTTTATGCACCATTCACTGAAGTTACTTTTCAGTACTAGGAAAAAAGTATGTATTTAAGTTGGATGAATATTTCTGAGAACAATCTTGTGAAAATTTGATTATAAATCCACATAAATCACAAAAAATTATGAACACAAAAGTCACATGGACATTAAAATGTAGCAATATATATGCCAATTTAAATCCATCTTGAAATATATATCATCCACTGATCCAAAACTATTTATTTAATGAACTTGAATTTATGTATAATGTTGTTCAGCTAGGAAGCTCCCCCATAGATTGAATTTTCTGTTCCAACAGTGTTTAGGAGGAGTGATCTCCTAAATGTGTATGCAAATATGTGCTACACAAAAATCTTCCCACTCTCATCCAGAACAATGCCTTGATATTACCTTCACCCCAAGTAAAACACAGTTGGAGGACAAGAGTTAGAAAATCTGTGAATACATATCTGGAATGTAAAATGGTCAGGAGTTCACAACCTTGCAGGTTGTAGAGGAGTTTCCAAAAGTAAAGGACAGGCTTGATAGACCCAACCTGATCTTTTATTAGAATTGGGAGCCATCTTGCCAGAAAGCCGTGAAAAGATAATTTGGGCTTTACTATAAATTACTGCAAATTCTGAACCTGCTTGGAATGCGTGCCCGTGCCTTGAACTCATCCATGCCTGGCTCTCTGACCAGATAACAGTGCTCTCTGAAACATTAGTGACACCTAATAAATATTGGCCTTCCCAAGCCAGACAACGACCCTCTCTGAGTCTCTAATGGTCCTCATAATTTCTGATGTTGGGGCCAGCAAAAAAAATGTAAACTACCATTAGTGTGATGCTTTCAAAGTTCTGTTATCTGTAACCCCCTTTTTGTGTAACTTTCTGGGCTATATAGCTGGGCTGTAGGAAAGGTGGTGTTGCTGTCTTGTTCCCGCCATTTTTGGAGGGAGAGGCAGCCTGGCCGGTTTTAATAATAAGCTTGCCTTAATTTGATTTTAATTGGAGTCAGTGGTCTTTTCTTGCATCCTAGTCCAACATTTTGGAGTTCCCCAGTGAGATGACCCTGCCCGACCAGATCACAAGGCCAGACTGCTGAAAATTCTGAAGCTGGCCTTCCCTCCAGGGCTACGGGCTGGGGAGCCACTCTAGGGGGTGCACAACTTGAGATGTTCCAAGGCCTTGGAGTGAGCCGTCGGTCTGGGGAGCACTGCAGTGAACCACCGCACTGAAACTATTAGCAAGCACCTGGTGGAGGAGGCCTCCATAGGTAAGTGGCACCTTGATAACATCTTATATCTGGTTAAGGGAGATCTATTCTAATGACAGAGAGGTGGCCTGGGGAGGCTCACATACACTCCTGTCCAGGACAGTAATGAGAATCGTTCTGTCCTCTGTTCCGTTCTGTAGGGAATTCCTTTCAAGGTTAGAGAGGTGCCGAGGAACACGCACGTGCTCCTACCCCAGAGCTTTAGCAAGACGTTGAATTGCTCCTCTGTTTTTCTGTTTTGGCACCGGGATTCTGTTTTTTTTTTGTGTGTGTGTGTGTGTGTGTGTGTGTGTGTTTTGTTCTGTATTCTATATGTTTTTTTGTTTTTGTGCATTTTGTTTTGTGATTTCTGTGATAAAATCTTAAGGATATTGAACGTGAAAATGGGTAACAAAGCAAGTAAGCCTGACACCCCTTTGGACTGTGTTTTAAGGAACTGTGATGAACTTTACCACCATTTGTTAAGCAGAATGAGAGAAGCCCCTAGCTGGCTGCCTGGAGCACACCCAGTGCAGATGGCAATGCCTGCTGGGGAATGAAGAACTGAGTATCTCCCAGCATCTGCCAAAGCCCTGTTTATTCAGGGAATTCCCTCCTTCGTTCCCTGCACTGTAAGGATAATGCCGCCTCTGTCTTCTTAAAAAAAGAGAAAAACAAAAAGGGGACACTAAATGCAGTAAAGTAACCATGGAGACACTTTATTTTACATTTCAGGTTGCTCCTCTGTGAAAACATTTGGTCCCCTTGTGGGGACATCTGTGGTGCCACTGGGGAAGGAGATTTTTCTCTTATTTGCTCTGTTTTAAAGGGTTCTGTCTGTCAGCCATTGTCTGGAGTTCATTTCTGCCTGTCTTGTGCCTTTTTTCTGGCCCTTTAAGACATGTGCAATAATGTGTTAATATTATAAATTGTTTCTTGGAAATGATCTTAGCTGAATTTGTGTCTAAATGATGATGTTTCATTGTACCAATCTGGTATCTGAATGGGTTTTTGAAGCATTTCACAATCTTGCAGTTAAAAGTCGGGTTTAGGTAATTGTTTAGTTTATGGTTTCAGATAATTTATGCCAGAGAACATAAATACTTAGGATGGAAAACTAAAGAACTCTACTTCCAAGTTGGCAAGTAACTTCCCAATCATTCAGACTTTTTTTCACCAATTTTAAATTAGGTAGCCTGGGAAAATGTCACTGTGTGTACCAGTGCATTAATTTGGACAAGGATACTAAATCATAGTATGATATCTGTTGACAAAACAACTTGTGAAGATATAAAATTTTGTGAATTGTATCTTAAACTTGTATCATAATTTTCAACATCCTAACCTGAAAATAATGGTTAAAATACCTTAGGCCTAAGGTTTCTGCTCAGAATAGCCATTTTTTCCTGCTTCTTCCAGACCTCAGCCAGGGATTATTTTGAAATGCAAATGAAAGAAGCCTGTAAGCTTAGTAGGAGACTTATTTGAGGCCTAAGGAAAAAAAAAAGTAAAATGTATGGTATTTACTTATTACTGGCCAGTCATTTTTTCTAGGACTCATATTTTTTTCCTTAGATTCTTTATTTATTTTTTGAGCTCATGATTTTGCTCCTACAGACCTAGGTTAATGTTTTTCTGATCAGTAATATCTTTGACCAACTGTGGAATTTTTAAATCATTGCAGTGGAGATTTCACCTGTGAAAAGCTACAAGGCCTTCACTTTTATTATGTGTGCACAATTTGTTATGTGTTGTATGTCTATATATGTATACATATGTCCGTATATCATATATATGATACACAAATTAACATATATAAGGAGCACTCATATTACAAAGCACTCATAAAAACAATTTTAAAAAGTGGATCCAAAGATCTTTAATTCACGTGATTTAAATGTTTCAATTTAAATTGGGTAAACTGATAAATATAAATTTCTTTAAATTTAAGCTTACAAGTTTTTCTAGGTGTTCAAAAATCTAATAAAGTATTAATGTCTACAAAAGGTCTAATATGCCTATGTTCCAGGACTTTTCTTTCAATCAAAAAAATGGCTTACACTGTTCAAAACATTTGTCTAATATTTTGATAAATAAGTAAAGTAAATTTGATATGGGATTACTCATTCATGAGTACTTTTGTTTGATATCTGATTGATATACTAAGGTCTGTATAAGTTTGTACTAAAGTCTGTATAAGATTGTAAAAATCAGTCATGTGTTAAAGAGACAAAAATTTCTTAAACATAAGTTTACCCATAACATTTAGTTTATTAAGATTTAAATTTTCTAGAGCAGGCAACCATAAAAATTAAACAACTGTTTAATTAAGAACTGTTATTTTAGAGCACTGTACTGCCATTTCTTTAAAAGCTAAACTTGGTTAATGTAGAAACATCAATGTAATTGTGATGCTATTAATGTGCTCATATCTTCCAGTTATAAAACTCTATAAGGTAGAAACTTTAAAAGAGAATTATATCAAGCAGGTGTTCTGAAGTTGTATGGTAAATAAAATATATATTGGGGATTTATTTACCTGTTATCAATAATATATGTAAAGTTTTATGTTACTTTTTACATTGTGGAACAATTTAAATGTATTTTTAAGTTAATGAGACCCTAATCTATGTAAAGGTTAAAATCTTTCAGCCGTACTTTAATTCATGTTTTAAATGTGATATCATATGGTGTGAGCTAATGTTCATGTGACCTCAAAAAATTTATGTAAACTTTGTAAAATGATATTTAAAAAACAAAGATCAACTTTAGAACTAAAGCATTTAAGGTTTATAAGGAGCCCTGCTTACCTGAGATAAGACTCTGTGTCCCATCTTACTACATGTGAGAATGACTACGAAAGCAGTAGGTCAGATTTTATTTCATTTAAAGTTATGTTCAAATTTTTTTTTCTGTCAAGATTACTAGGATCTCAAAAAGATGATATAATATATAACTCACCCAAAAAATTCAGGGTAGCTATTACATGAACTAAGTATTTTTACTCTTGTTAAAAAAATTTTATTTTTTAATTTCCTTATAAGTGATCTAAAGATTTCCTGTTGGTGTTTTACAGAAGTGTTGCTTTAAGAACACAACATGGGTTAATTTAAGATAATAAGTCATCAACTACAAGACAGACAGAATAATAAGATCCCAATTAATAATATATAAATAATTATAAACTTATAGACATTAAAGCACAGTACTCTTAATATATGGCTGTTAAAATTCATTTGCTGGTTGTTTCAGATTAGGATTGAAAATTAAAGTTAAATAAAAAGGTCCAAAAAAAAACGATATTTGACTCTTGCCCTCTGAGTCAGTCTGAATCCAGGGAACAAGGGATTTCTCTATGAGCTTTGCAACTCTGGGCCACATAACCTCCCGATCAGAGAGATTAATGAGACCACTGAAGAACAGAAAGCCAATAAGTGCATTTGCTACAAAGAGGTGAGTCATCAGGAAAGGGAGACATCCCTGATGCTTCTGAGGGAAGCCACATGGTCAAGCAAGACCTGGACCCACATAGCTCAAATTGCACTAGCAGAACTGAGAAGCTGCTCTCAAGTATCCCAAAAAATGACTCCCATAAAAGCTCAGCTGACTGCTAACAATAGATAGAAACAAAAGTCAGTTTGACTGCTTCATCTTAAACACTTAGCAAAGACAGTTAAAACCAAAATACAGCCAATCCTGGGCATTTTAAATAATAATAATAATAATAATAATAATAATAATAATAATAATAATAATAATAATAATTTAAGGTATACACTTTATGTTAGCCTCCCAAAATAAGTAAAACTGTTGGCTACAAAGAAGGATTCTCAGAGAGGAATGCCTGATAACTATAAAAATAGACTATCAAGAGGAGCTTCCAGAGGCAGAAGTTTTTAGTTTAAGGCCTACAGATATTCCTAACCTACACAGATAGGCTTGGTGTTTGCTAGTACAATTATCCAGCCCTGAGTAACAGAATTAAATGTTTGTCTATTAAACACAGAGGTCATACTAGTGAAAGGATTCTGCAAAATCAGATGACATTAAATTATTAAACTGTATATTATGGGGAGGGACAACTGTATCACTAAAAGTTAAATATTAAGTTCACAGTCCTGATAATTGGGGATATTAAAGACTGGTGAGGGTACTTCATACAGTGACATGATCCAGCTACTGCAACATTTATTCAATACTCATGTTTTTTGTTTCTCTCATAGAAGAACCCATCCCCAGATGACTTTACAACCTGTTCTTCCTCAACAAGACTTCAAAAAGAACTGACTTCAAAAAGGCAACTCATGTCCCTCACGCCATGCACACTCATGTCACCCTTTCTCAGCTGAGAAAAAGCCAAAATGAGAGACGACTCTCTACTTACACCAATGGAGCCAAAAATAAATAGACTATCAATATAAGTAATTAATTAAGTCAGGTAATATCAGGGAGACTGGTTTTCGGTGAGTTCTAAAAATTTGGTGACTGTTAACTGAGGGATTAAAATTTCCTCAGTGCTTTTCCACTAACCTATCAAGGATTACAAAGGGACACATAAGAAAAGGGGGGAATGATACACCCAACCTTACCTTTTATTAAAATTGGGAGCCATATTGCAACAAAGCCATGAAAAAATCATTTTGGCTTTACTGTAAATTACTGCAAATTCTGAACCTGCTTGGAATGACTGCCCGTGCCTTGAACTCACCCGTGCATGGCTCTCTGACCAGATAGCAGCCCTCTCTGAAACTTTGTCACACCTCATAAATATTGGCCTTTTGTGGCCAGACAATGACCCTCTCTGAGGCTCTAATGGTCCTCATAAATTTTGATGTTGGGGCTAGCAAAAAAAAAAAATGTAAACTCCCATTAGTGTGATGCTTGTCAGAGTTCTATTATCTGTTACCCCATTTTTGTGTAACTTTCTGGGCTACAAACCTGGGCTGTAGTAAAGGTGGGGTTGCTCTCTTGTTCTCGCAATTTTGGGAGGGAGTGGCAGCCCAGCCAGTGGAAATAATAAGCTTACTTTAATTTGATTTTAATTGGAGTCAGTGTTCTTTTCTTACATCCTGGTCTAAGAGGTAAACACTCCACAAACATAGAGCTCTGCTGGCCTAAAGACTTCTTGAGAAACTGCCTCTGAGGTTGGATACTTTAAATATATTTTGTTGTCAGAAGGTTTAGCTTCTTTTCTAGTGAGACCATCAAAGCTGGGTCTGCATCTATGTGAATGGAGAGCATGGTTTCTTATTTTCCAATGAACATGAGGCAGCAGTGCTGAATTATCTCTTGGTAGGTAAACTGTGGCCATTGGGGGCTAAGTGTCTCCCTGTGTGGACTGTGAAGCCATTTGATCATCCTCCATTTTTGTGGTGTTTCTTGGTGCTGCACTGGGAGTTTGGTATTTGCTTCACGAAATACAAGGAGTTCAACTGCGACACAGTGCTGGAGGGAGTTCTGTCACGTGTGGTGGGTCAGAAACTGCAGGAGAATGCACCAACCAGGCTTCTGTTTCACATAGCTTTTTCCTTGACCATACCCACCTGATTCTGAACATTGCCTTGAAACCTCTCCATATAATAAGATGCCTTAACATGTAAGGTTCTGCTGGATGCACCATGGCAGCCAAAAGGCATTTGGAAGTCAATTGGAAATCCACACGGCCCCACCTCAGATATTTTATCACACACCTGCACACCACTGCTCTGGGCCCACTATTCAGCAGTGCAAATTACTGGCATCTCTGTTCTTCACCATTTTCATGAAACCCAGTCAATCAAGGCACTGTCTGGTACACTCATGATCAGCAACAGGAGATCCAAAGGTTCTCCAGTGCCACCTGGTCGTGGGAGTTTTAAAAATTTCAGGGTGTTTATCTAGCCACTTTTCAAGGATGAAGTTGGAGAAACTGTGGGTTTCAATTCATTCAGGAACCTTTTAATGTTGAGGAACCTCATTTCAATGAATGCTCTGGAGAACTCTCAAAGGCAAGGCTTCCCAAAGAGTAGCCAAACGGTCACATGAAGCCCAGCCCATTGAGGTCTACAATGTGAGGTCCATGTGTGTTTTGACTCTCAACTATGCCTGTCAAGTCTTTCAGAATAAAATCATGTGATATCCTGGCTGAGATTCCCAGTGATCAGTCGAAAGCCACCCTTGGCCTAGATTTCAGTTTCCAAGGGCGACTCTCATGCGTGGCATTCTAAAATCGCAACACAATTCATGACAATACTTCTCTGAGGTCAGTTTCAGAACTCAGTCTCTAAGGGGAATCATACCAAAGTTCCAGCCCTGGTGGATCCAGTCATTTCTTCCAACTGCTACACAAATGAACACAATTAAAACCAAAACACTCCCACAGGGTCCTCACCTTCTTCCATATAGACACTCATTATAACCTCTGGCTGGAGGTTTCCATGAGGGGTGCAGCACAAGACGGTATCCAAAACAAGCTCCCTTGTCCCTTATTTGCTTAAAGTCAGCTAGGCCTGGACACCATTCCTGTGAACCAGGAGTGATAAAATAAGCCTGGGCTTAATACTGCTCTGCTTCTCCAATTTGAGGCCTACTGACTGTCAGGTATAGATTCTTTATGTGATTTGGAATAATGAAAAAACCCAAGCTCATATGGGCTAGCCTCTCCAGGGCTTTGAAGAACTCATTTGACTCAAAGGATCCATATTCTCCCTTGATGGAGATCAGAAACCTATCAGAGTAAGGCAAGATACTCCATACACAGTGACTGATCTTTTTGCCATTTTGGTTTTGAAAGCACACATGGAATCTTTCTTTAGTTCCAACAGGTGCTGAGAATCTAAGCCACTGCCTCACACAGGGCCAAGTGGCTGATTCAGACACATCCCTTTCCAAAGCAATTAAGCAAAGATACACAGGTGATGACCATTCATTTCCATTTGAAAACTGTTTTCTTAAGGCTTCACAAATTGGTGGACTGAGGCAAAGACCTTCCTGACACTCAGAGCAACAGAAAAATAGGTAAGCAAAAGGCCCAAAGCAGGGTTTCTCTACTGAGACTTTCTTTGTCACACGGTTATCTGAGTTTTCTGAGATGCTTGCTATTCCCTTCAGCTATCCAGTACATGGACATGTCACAGAGCTTGGAGGTGGTACATATCTTGGACAGAAAACCATGAGCCTACTCTGGAGAGTGGCCAGAATTCAGGAAGAAAACAGGAACTTCAGAAGATAGTGGGTGTTGCCCGTCCCTAAAGCAACCTGCAGTCCACTCATAAATTGGACAGGATGAATGTTGGCAAACTTTCTACTAGACAGGACACATCCATTGATGCATTATCTTTTATAATGTCTACAACCACGGACACAGTGGGATACACAGGCATACCAACAATCGCCTTGTCAAATGACTTACTATAAACAGTCCACTCCAAAACAAACAAACCGCCTTTCTTACCTATTCTCAGAACATGAGACTAAACCACAAAATCACAACCACACCCACAATGACACCTCCTTTATTCAAGTAGGTCTGTGACTAATTGGAATGTACTCTGACTGATGGGCCATACTATGTTTCCTTGAAATGGCCTGTCCTTCTCAGATCGGGTATCCTTGGCCAACACTGTGAAGTTTTCAGGAGCCAGTGGTGAGCCACTACCTGCTTTCTAAGGAAATTCCCCTTTTCAGAACTCTCCTGGCATTTGGCAATCCTCACATCAGTAGGTACCAAGGAAGACTTACTCTGTCCTTGGTTATTCCAAACAACTGAGCCCACTGGGAAAGAAACTGGGACTGACTCTGGGTACCTGGCTTCCTGGATCCCAAGTTCAGAGAGATCCGTCATCAAGGAAGAGAGGTAGGTCACTTCATTCAGGAACTGAATGAGGTTACTGCCGTGGCAACCACTTTGTCCTAAAAATTGCTTTCAAGGGTCCCATGAGATGGAGGCTGCCCCTACTTCCTGTGACACTTTCACAAGTTAGATTGGTATATCAACCATTGGCACCTGGGAACAGCTCTCCACACAGGCCTGGTTTGGTCCATCTTCTCTACATTAAGAAGAGAGAAGCTGATTCAGACACAACCCTTCATCCTGACCAGGTTGTTTGCCATGGAGGATGACTTTTGGTCTCTTAGGTCCTCCATAGCTGCTTACAACTTCTCCAGGAATCATTTCTGCATGGACCTTTGAGTTTCTCAGCATGTGGAAGATCCCCTATATTCCTGTATTGTAAGACCAACTCTATCCCTGCTCTTCTGTAAAGTTAAATTGACTGAACAGTGTATGGTTAGGTTAACTAACAGGTTCAATTTGGATTAGGAATCTTTCTGCGCGATGAATAATGGTATTAGGAAACTGCGATATTTACAAGAATATATAGGTGAAATATAAGTATGAAAACAGAAATCTAGCTAAGATATGAAGCCCAAAAGGGCATTGGGCCCTTGATTGGGATACGTAGCTTTGAATTATGTTCTGCACTGATGTGTCAGGTAAATCGATATACAATGGCTTAGGTCCTTGTACCATGGATGATTAAATGTAGAAGAGAACTTCCAGTCAAAAGGGATAGTCGGTAGGATTCGGAAGATTCTCAGTAGGTTTAGAAAGAAGAGTGAGTATAGGATTTGGACCAAATGTTGTTTAGCAATAGGGTTTCCGGTAGACAGTGAATGTTAATGTCAGCACAAGTGAAGAGACTGTCACAATGATGAACTGGGGAAAATAGTTAGGAAAGCTGATATCAATAGAGACATTACGAAATCAGGCAAAGTATAAAGTGAGTGATAGGATTAGATATTTTCAACAGGGTTGAGTTTGAATATATAATCTAAGAAAGAAACAAATATGTAGTGACCAATAGGATTGACATTTGACAGCATTAGGCAACCTGGACATGGATGTTTAGTAATCCATGCTCACTTTTCATTTAGTCTTTGCTACAATCTTAAGTGTGACCTTTGCTTTTTTTGGCCAGAATATTACTGTGATAAAACGTACATGTAGATCAGGTGACATGACTCTTTCTTTCACCATTTCTGGCAGCAACATTTTCAAGACGTATAAATTAGTAATGGGGGTAAAAAGAGGTGTACCCTTGTCTGTGCATATAGAGATACTGCATGAATAGACCATACTGTGAATAAATAATATATCTGGTTCTGACTTTAAATAATGGATTGAAATTATATCTGAAAAAATACAGGAAATCTTATATTGACATACAAACATTCATTCCAACCAGTGAAATATCTAATGGCCACATTAAGTTTATGGTTTATCATGAAGGGTGTGTGAGTTTTGCTTCAAAAGTGATTATGGAAATCGAAAATAATGTGTTTGGAAAAAAGTCTCATGAAAAGACCAGTCAAAAAACCTGGAGGAATACATGTTTTATGAAGCAGGAAGTGATTGTGAAACAAATGCGTATAAATTTGTGAACTTGTGGATGAAATATATATTTCCTATGATTTGTAAAAACTGAAGCAATAGTAATGTACCAGTGTTGAATGAAAATAAACGTCAGAATACACATCATGTCCCATACGAATCTACTTGATTGATGTTAATCTGGGTCAGCTAATGTACAAATATTAGGATTTGTAAGCACCATTTACTGAAGTTAGTTTTCAGAACTATGAAACAAATGTGTATTTCAGGTGGATGAATATTTCTGAGAATAATTTTGTGAAAAGTTTATTATAAATCCACATTTTTGAACATGAATGAACTTAGGGAGTGTATTTAAGATACATATATTTCATATTTTAAAAATCAAGTCAGTGTATATATATATATATATATATATATATATATATATTCATAATTATATATATGTGTATATATATACACATATAATTATATATATGTATATATATATACACTCACACACACACACACACAAAACACACACACAGACATTAAAATGTAGGAATATATATGCCAATCGAAGTTCATCATAAAATATATAGCATCCACAGATGCAAAAATATTTATTTTACTGAACAAGGATTTATGTATAATGTTGTTCTACTAGAAAGCTCACCCATAGTTTGAATATTCAGTTCCAACAGCGTTTAGAGGAGTGATCTCTTCTCACAAGTTGTATCTGCCAAGTCAGTCACCTCACAAAAATGAACGTGTGATACCAGGTAGAATTCTATATAAGCATATAAAAATTCATGTGCTGAATAGGCTACAGAGAAAGGCAGAGAGGAATTTACATATTTGTTAACTTTAACAACACATGGAGAACTATTTCAATTAAAAATTGACTAGATTTATAACACCTACCATTTATCATGCAAATGGCAAGTCCAACTAGACCCCATGCCTCCTCTGAACTGCTTGTATTTCTATTCTGTTTGGGTTGTTTTTCTCCATCATATTTGGATTAGTAGACAAAGTATAGTAGGGTATGCGTTATTGTCAGGGATTCAGTATTTTCAATGGAATATAGGAAAATGAATCCAACGTGTATAAAATATATGCTACACAATTATCTTCCCACTCTCATCCAGAACAATGCCTTTACATTACCTTCACCCCAAGTAAGACACAATTAGAGTAGAAGAGTTTGAAAATCCGTGAATGCATATCTGGGGTGGAAACAGTACAAAGAAACAAATAAGTATTTCAGGTGGATGAATATTTCTTAGAATAATCTTGTGAAAAGTTGATTATAAATCCACAACATAAATATGAATGAATTTAGGAAGTGTGTAATAAGACACATATTTCATGTTTTGAAAAATCTTGAGAGTGTATCTATATATATATATATATATACATATTTATATACACAAACAGAGAGAGACATTAAAAATTGCAATATATATGCCAAACGAAATTCACCATGAAATGTATATCATCCACAGATCCAAATATATTCATTTTACTGAACATTGATTTATGTATAATGTTGTTCAACTAGGAAGCTCACTCACATTTGAATTAAATGTTCAAGCAGCATTTAGGAGGAGTGATCTCTTCTTCCAATTTGTATCTGCCAAATCAGCCACCTCACAAGAATGTACGTGTGGTACCAGGTAGGATTCTATATGTGCATATAAAAATACGTGTGCTGAATAGGCTACAGAGAAAGGGGGAAAGGAATTCATTATTTGTTAACTTTAAAAACGCATGGAGAACTATTTCAACAAATAATTGACTAGATTTATAACTGCTACACTATACCATGCAAAAGGCAACTCCAACTATAAAACATACCTCCTCTAAACTGCCTGTATTTCTATTCTGTTTGTGTTATTTTTCTCCATCATATTAGGATTAGTAGTCAGAGTCTAATAGGGTATATGTTAGTTTCAGGGATTCAGCATTTCTAATGGAAAATAGGAAATTGAATCCAATGTGTATGCAAATATGTGCTACACAAAAATCTTCCCACTTTCATCCAGAACAATGCCTTGACATTACATTCTCCTCAAGTAAGACACAATTAGAGGATAAGAGTTAGAAAATCTGTGAATATATATCTGGAATGGAGAATACTCAGGAGTTTACAACTTTGGAGGTGGTAGAGAAGATTCTAAAAGTAAGGAACAGGGTAAACATTCCAGAAACATGCAGCTCTGCTGGCCTACATACTTTTTGAGAAACTGCCTCTAAGGGTGGGCACTTGAAATATTTGATGTTCTGAGGAGATTTAGTTCATTTGTAGAGAGACCATCAAAGCTGGGTCTGCATCTATGTTACTTGGAGGACATGGTTTCTTATTATCCAATGAACATGAGGCAGCAGTGCTGAATTCTCTCTTTGTAGGTAAACTATGGACACTGGGGTCTAAGTGTCTTTCAGTGTGGACTGTGAAGCCAATTGGTCATCCTCCACTTTTCGTGGTGTTTCTCGCTGCTCCACTGGGAGTTTGGTATTTGCTTCAAGAAATACAAGGAGTTAAAATGGGAGAGAGTGGTGGAGGGAGTTCTTTAAGGTGTGGTGAGTCAGGGTCTTCAGGAGAATGCACCAACCAAGGTTCTATCCCACGTAGATTGCCCCCTTGAGAATAGCAATATGATTCTGAACATTGCAGTGAATCCTCTCCATATAACAAGATGCCTTTACATATATGGGTCTGCTGGCTGCACCATGTCAGTCACAAGCCATTTGGAAGCCAATGGCTGATCCACATGGCCACAACACAGATGTTTTATCAGACAATTGCATACCACTGCTCTAGGCCAACTACTCACCAGGCTCCAACTTACTGGCATATCTGTTCTACACCATTTTCATGAAACAAAGTCAATCAAGGCAGTGTCTGGTATACTCAGGATCAGAAACAGGACATCCAAAGTTTTTTCAGTGCCAGCTGAACATGAAAATATCAAAAATTTCATGGTAATTGTCTAGCCATTTTTCACAGATGAAGTTTGCGGCTCTGAGGGCTTCAATTAATTCAGGAACCATTAAATGGTGAAGAAGCTAATTTCAATGAAAGCACTGGAGCACTCTCACAGGCATGGTTTCCCTAAGGGTGGCCAAAATGTCACATGAAGCCAGGCCCATTGAGATCTACAATGTGAGTTTCATGTGTGTTTTAAACTCAAATATGGCTGCCAAGTCTTTAAGAAAAATTGTATGTAATATCCGGGCTGAAATTCCCAGTGTTCTGTGGAAATCCAACCTGGTCCTAGATCTCAGGTTCCAAGGGCGACTCTCATGTGTGGCCTCCTAAAATCCCAACACAATTCATGGCAATACTTCTCTGAGGTCAGTTAAAGAACTCAGTCTCTAAGGGGAATCACACCAGAGTTCAAGCCCAGTGGAACAGGCATCTCTTCCAACCGCCACACAAATGACCACAATTAAAACCAAAACACTCCCACATGGTCCTCATCTTCTTCCATATAGACACTCCTTATAACGTCTGGCTGGAGTTTTCAATGAGGTCCACAGCCCAAGTCAGTGTCCAAATTAAGGTCCTGTTCCCCTCATTTGTCTAACACCAAGGTGGCCTGGACACACTTCCTGTAAACCAGGAGTGATCAAATAGGCCTGACATTAATACTGCTCAGCTTTTTCAATTTGAGGCCTTCTGACTCTGTGGTTTAGATTCTTTATGTGAATTTGAGTCATGAGAAAACACAAGCCCGTCTGCAGAGATTTGAAGAACTCATTTGGCCCAAAGGATTCCTATTCTCCCTTGATGGAATTCAGGATCCTAACAGAGGAAGGTAAAAGAATTCATTCACAATGAGTGAATATTTGCCATTTTGGTTTTGGATGGACACATGGGATCTTTCTTTTGATCCATCAGGTGCTAAGAATCTAAGCCACTGCCTCACACAGGGCCAAGTGGCTGATTCAGACACATCCCTTTCCAAAGCAATTAAGCAAAGATACACAGGTGATGACCATTCATTTCCATTTGAAAACTGTTTTCTTAAGGCTTCACAAATTGGTGGACTGAGGCAAAGACCTTCCTGACACTCAGAGCAACAGAAAAATAGGTAAGCAAAAGGCCCAAAGCAGGGTTTCTCTACTGAGACTTTCTTTGTCACACGGTTATCTGAGTTTTCTGAGATGCTTGCTATTCCCTTCAGCTATCCAGTACATGGACATGTCACAGAGCTTGGAGGTGGTACATATCTTGGACAGAAAACCATGAGCCTACTCTGGAGAGTGGCCAGAATTCAGGAAGAAAACAGGAACTTCAGAAGATAGTGGGTGTTGCCCGTCCCTAAAGCAACCTGCAGTCCACTCATAAATTGGACAGGATGAATGTTGGCAAACTTTCTACTAGACAGGACACATCCATTGATGCATTATCTTTTATAATGTCTACAACCACGGACACAGTGGGATACACAGGCATACCAACAATCGCCTTGTCAAATGACTTACTATAAACAGTCCACTCCAAAACAAACAAACCGCCTTTCTTACCTATTCTCAGAACATGAGACTAAACCACAAAATCACAACCACACCCACAATGACACCTCCTTTATTCAAGTAGGTCTGTGACTAATTGGAATGTACTCTGACTGATGGGCCATACTATGTTTCCTTGAAATGGCCTGTCCTTCTCAGATCGGGTATCCTTGGCCAACACTGTGAAGTTTTCAGGAGCCAGTGGTGAGCCACTACCTGCTTCTTCAGGAAATTCCCCTTTTCAGAGCTCTCCTGGCATTTGGCAATCATCACATCAGTAGGTACCAAGGAAGACTTACTCTGTCCTTGGTTATTCCAAACAACTGAGCCCACTGGGGAAGAAACTGGGACTGACTCTGGTGCCTGGCTTCCTGGATCTTAAGTTCAGAGAAATCCGTCATCAAGGAAGAGGGGTAGGTCACTTCATTCAGGAACTGAATGAGGTTACTGCCGTGGCAACCACTTTGTCCTAACAATTGCTTTCAAGGGTCCCATGAGATGGAGGCTGCCCCTACTTCCTGTGACACTTTCACAAGTTAGATTGGTATATCAACCATTGGCACCTGGGAACAGCTCTCCACACAGGCCTGGTTTGGTCCATCTTCTCTACATTAAGAAGAGAGAAGCTGATTCAGACACAACCCTTCATCCTGACCAGGTTGTTTGCCATGGAGGATGACTTTTGGTCTCTTAGGTCCTCCATAGCTGCTTACAACTTCTCCAGGAATCATTTCTGCATGGACCTTTGAGTTTCTCAGCATGTGGAAGATCCCCTATATTCCTGTATTGTAAGACCAACTCTATCCCTGCTCTTCTGTAAAGTTAAATTGACTGAACAGTGTATGGTTAGGTTAACTAACAGGTTCGATTTGGATTAGGAATCTTTCTGTGCGATGAATAATGGTATTAGGAAACTGCGATATTTACAAGAATATATAGGTGAAATATAAGTATGAAAACAGAAATCTAGCTAAGATATGAAGCCCAAAAGGGCATTGGGCCCTTGATTGGGATACGTAGCTTTGAATTATGTTCTGCACTGATGTGTCAGGTAAATCGATATACAATGGCTTAGGTCCTTGTACCATGGATGATTAAATGTAGAAGAGAACTTCCAGTCAAAAGGGATAGTCGGTAGGATTCGGAAGATTCTCAGTAGGTTTAGAAAGAAGAGTGAGTATAGGATTTGGACCAAATGTTGTTTAGCAATAGGGTTTCCGGTAGACAGTGAATGTTAATGTCAGCACAAGTGAAGAGACTGTCACAATGATGAACTGGGGAAAATAGTTAGGAAAGCTGATATCAATAGAGACATTACGAAATCAGGCAAAGTATAAAGTGAGTGATAGGATTAGATATTTTCAACAGGGTTGAGTTTGAATATATAATCTAAGAAAGAAACAAATATGTAGTGACCAATAGGATTGACATTTGACAGCATTAGGCAACCTGGACATGGATGTTTAGTAATCCATGCTCACTTTTCATTTAGTCTTTGCTACAATCTTAAGTGTGACCTTTGCTTTTTTTGTTCAGAATATTACTGTGATAAATCATACATTTAGATCAGGTGACATGACTATTTCTTCCACCATTTCTGGCAGCAAAATATTCAAGACGTATAAATTAGTAATGGGGGTAAAAAGAGGTGTACCCTATGTCTGTGCATATAGAGATAATGCATGAATAGACCATACTGTGAATAAATAATATATCTGGTTCTGACTTTAAATAATGGATTGAAATTATATCTGAAAAAATACAGGAAATCTTATATTGACATACAAACATTCATTCCAACCAGTGAAATATCTAATGGCCACATTAAGTTTATGGTTTATCATGAAGGGTGTGTGAGTTTTGCTTCAAAAGTGATTATGGAAATCGAAAATAATGTGTTTGGAAAAAAGTCTCATGAAAAGACCAGTCAAAAAACCTGGAGGAATACATGTTTTATGAAGCAGGAAGTGATTGTGAAACAAATGCGTATAAATTTGTGAACTTGTGGATGAAATATATATTTCCTATGATTTGTAAAAACTGAAGCAATACTAATGTACCAGTGTTGAATGAAAATAAACGTCAGAATACACATCATGTCCCATACGAATCTACTTGATTGATGTTAATCTGGGTCAGCTAATGTACAAATATTAGGATTTGTAAGCACCATTTACTGAAGTTAGTTTTCAGAACTATGAAACAAATGTGTATTTCAGGTGGATGAATATTTCTGAGAATAATTTTGTGAAAAGTTTATTATAAATCCACATTTTTGAACATGAATGAACTTAGGGAGTGTATTTAAGATACATATATTTCATATTTTAAAAATCAAGTCAGTGTATATATATATATATATATATATATATATATATATTCATAATTATATATATGTGTATATATATACACATATAATTATATATATGTATATATATATACACTCACACACACACACACACAAAACACACACACAGACATTAAAATGTAGGAATATATATGCCAATCGAAGTTCATCATAAAATATATAGCATCCACAGATGCAAAAATATTTATTTTACTGAACAAGGATTTATGTATAATGTTGTTCTACTAGAAAGCTCACCCATAGTTTGAATATTCAGTTCCAACAGCGTTTAGAGGAGTGATCTCTTCTCACAAGTTGTATCTGCCAAGTCAGTCACCTCACAAAAATGAACGTGTGATACCAGGTAGAATTCTATATAAGCATATAAAAATTCATGTGCTGAATAGGCTACAGAGAAAGGCAGAGAGGAATTTACATATTTGTTAACTTTAACAACACATGGAGAACTATTTCAATTAAAAATTGACTAGATTTATAACACCTACCATTTATCATGCAAATGGCAAGTCCAACTATACCCCATGCCTCCTCTGAACTGCTTGTATTTCTATTCTGTTTGGGTTGTTTTTCTCCATCATATTTGGATTAGTAGACAAAGTATAGTAGGGTATGCGTTATTGTCAGGGATTCAGTATTTTCAATGGAATATAGGAAAATGAATCCAACGTGTATAAAATATATGCTACACAATTATCTTCCCACTCTCATCCAGAACAATGCCTTTACATTACCTTCACCCCAAGTAAGACACAATTAGAGTAGAAGAGTTTGAAAATCCGTGAATGCATATCTGGGGTGGAAACAGTACAAAGAAACAAATACGTATTTCAGGTGGATGAATATTTCTTAGAATAATCTTGTGAAAAGTTGATTATAAATCCACAACATAAATATGAATGAATTTAGGAAGTGTGTAATAAGACACATATTTCATGTTTTGAAAAATCTTGAGCATGTATATATATATATATATATATATATATATATATATATATATATATTTATATACAGACAAAGAGAGAGACATTAAAAATTGCAATATATATGCCAAACGAAATTCACCATGAAATGTATATCATTCACAGATCCAAATATATTCATTTTACTGAACATGGATTTATGTATAATGTTGTTCAACTAGGAAGCTCACTCACATTTGAATTATCAGTTCAAGCAGCGTTTAGGAGGAGTGATCTCTTCTTCCAATTTGTATCTGCCACGTCAGCCACCTCACAAGAATGTACGTGTGGTACCAGGTAGGATTCTATATGTGCATATAAAAATACGTGTGCTGAATAGGCTACAGAGAAAGGGGGAAAGGAATTCACTTATTTGTTAACTTAAAAAACGCATGGAGAACTATTTCAACAAATAATTGACTAGATTTATAACTGCTACACTATACCATGCAAAAGGCAACTCCAACTATAAAACATACCTCCTCTAAACTGCTTGTATTTCTATTCTGTTTGTGTTATTTTTCTCCATCATATTAGGATTAGTAGTCAGAGTCTAATAGGGTATATGTTAGTTTCAGGGATTCAGCATTTCTAATGGAAAATAGGAAATTGAATCCAATGTGTATGCAAATATGTGCTACACAAAAATCTTCCCACTTTCATCCAGAACAATGCCTTGACATTACATTCTTCTCAAGTAAGACACAATTAGAGGATAAGAGCTAGAAAATCTGTGAATATATCTGGAATGGAGAATTCTCAGGAGTTTACAACTTTGGAGGTGGTAGAGAAGATTCTAAAAGTAAGGGACAGGGTAAACATTCCACAAACATGCAGCTCTGCTGGCCTAAATGCTTTTTGAGAAACTGCCTCTAAGGGTGGGCACTTGAAATATTTGATGTTCTGAGGAGATTTAGTTCCTTTGTAGAGAGACCATCAAAGCTGGGTCTGCATCTATGTTACTTGGAGGACATGGTTTCTTATTATCCAATGAACATGAGGCAGCGGTGCTGAATTCTCTCTTTGTAGGTAAACTATGGACACTGGGGTCTAAGTGTCTTTCAGTGTGGACTGTGAAGCCAATTGGTCATCCTCCACTTTTCGTGGTGTTTCTCGCTGCTCCACTGGGAGTTTGGTATTTACTTCAAGAAATACAAGGAGTTAAAATGGGACAGAGTGGTGGAGGGAGTTCTTTAAGGTATGGTGAGTCAGGGTCTTCAGGAGAATGCACCAACCCAGGTTCTATCCCACGTAGATTGCCCCCTTGAGAATAGCAATATGATTCTGAACATTGCAGTGAATCCTCTCCATATAACAAGATGCCTTTACATATATGGGTCTGCTGGCTGCACCATGTCAGTCACAAGCCATTTGGAAGCCAATGGCTTATCCACATGGACGCAACACAGATGTTTTATCAGACAATTGCATACCACTGCTCTAGGCCAACTACTCACCAGGCTCCAACTTACTGGCATATCTGTTCTACACCATTTTCATGAAACAAAGTCAATCAAGGCAGTGTCTGGTATACTCAGGATCAGAAACAGGACATCCAAAGTTTTTTCAGTGCCAGCTGAACATGAAAATATCAAAAATTTCATGGTAATTTTCTAGCCATTTTTCATGGATGAAGTTTGCGGCTCTGAGGGCTTCAATTAATTCAGGAACCATTAAATGGTGAAGAAGCTAATTTCAATGAAAGCACTGGAGCACTCTCACAGGCATGGTTTCCCTAAGGGTGGCCAAAATGTCACATGAAGCCAGGCCCATTGAGATCTACAATGTGAGGTCCATGTGTGTTTTAAACTCAAATATGGCTGCCAAGTCTTTAAGAAAAATTGTATGTAATATCCGGGCTGAAATTCCCAGTGTTCTGTGGAAATCCAACCTGGGCCTAGATCTCAGGTTCCAAGGGCGACTCTCATGTGTGGCCTCCTAAAATCCCAACACAATTCATGGCAATACTTCTCTGAGGTCAGTTAAAGAACTCAGTCTCTAAGGGGAATCACACCAGAGTTCAAGCCCAGTGGAACAGTCATCTCTTCCAACCGCCACACAAATGACCACAATTAAAACCAAAACACTCCCACATGGTCCTCATCTTCTTCCATATAGACACTCCTTATAACGTCTGGCTGGAGTTTTCAATGAGGTCCACAGCCCAAGTCAGTGTCCAAATTAAGGTCCTGTTCCCCTCATTTGTCTAACACCAAGGTGGCCTGGACACACTTCCTGTAAACCAGGAGTGATCAAATAGGCCTGACATTAATACTGCTCAGCTTTTTCAATTTGAGGCCTTCTGACTCTGTGGTTTAGATTCTTTATGTGAATTTGAGTCATGAGAAAACACAAGCCCGTCTGCAGAGATTTGAAGAACTCATTTGGCCCAAAGGATTCCTATTCTCCCTTGATGGAATTCAGGATCCTAACAGAGGAAGGTAAAAGAATTCATTCACAATGAGTGAATATTTGCCATTTTGGTTTTGGATGGACACATGGGATCTTTCTTTTGATCCATCAGGTGCTAAGAATCTAAGCCACTGCCTCACACAGGGCCAAGTGGCTGATTCAGACACATCCCTTTCCAAAGCAATTAAGCAAAGATACACAGGTGATGACCATTCATTTCCATTTGAAAACTGTTTTCTTAAGGCTTCACAAATTGGTGGACTGAGGCAAAGACCTTCCTGACACTCAGAGCAACAGAAAAATAGGTAAGCAAAAGGCCCAAAGCAGGGTTTCTCTACTGAGACTTTCTTTGTCACACGGTTATCTGAGTTTTCTGAGATGCTTGCTATTCCCTTCAGCTATCCAGTACATGGACATGTCACAGAGCTTGGAGGTGGTACATATCTTGGACAGAAAACCATGAGCCTACTCTGGAGAGTGGCCAGAATTCAGGAAGAAAACAGGAACTTCAGAAGATAGTGGGTGTTGCCCGTCCCTAAAGCAACCTGCAGTCCACTCATAAATTGGACAGGATGAATGTTGGCAAACTTTCTACTAGACAGGA
Source organism: Callospermophilus lateralis (assembly GCF_048772815.1). Taxonomy (NCBI): domain Eukaryota; kingdom Metazoa; phylum Chordata; class Mammalia; order Rodentia; family Sciuridae; genus Callospermophilus; species Callospermophilus lateralis. Next base: position 40,970 of record NW_027514194.1, read on the forward strand.
CACATCCATTGATGCATTATCTTTTATAATGTCTACAACCACGGACACAGTGGGATACACAGGCATACCAACAATCGCCTTGTCAAATGACTTACTATAAACAGTCCACTCCAAAACAAACAAACCGCCTTTCTTACCTATTCTCAGAACATGAGACTAAACCACAAAATCACAACCACACCCACAATGACACCTCCTTTATTCAAGTAGGTCTGTGACTAATTGGAATGTACTCTGACTGATGGGCCATACTATGTTTCCTTGAAATGGCCTGTCCTTCTCAGATCGGGTATCCTTGGCCAACACTGTGAAGTTTTCAGGAGCCAGTGGTGAGCCACTACCTGCTTCTTCAGGAAATTCCCCTTTTCAGAGCTCTCCTGGCATTTGGCAATCCTCACATCAGTAGGTACCAAGGAAGACTTACTCTGTCCTTGGTTATTCCAAACAACTGAGCCCACTGAGGAAGAAACTGGGACTGACTCTGGTGCCTGGCTTCCTGGATCTTAAGTTCAGAGAAATCCGTCATCAAGGAAGAGGGGTAGGTCACTTCATTCAGGAACTGAATGAGGTTACTGCCGTGGCAACCACTTTGTCCTAACAATTGCTTTCAAGGGTCCCATGAGATGGAGGCTGCCCCTACTTCCTGTGACACTTTCACAAGTTAGATTGGTATATCAACCATTGGCACCTGGGAACAGCTCTCCACACAGGCCTGGTTTGGTCCATCTTCTCTACATTAAGAAGAGAGAAGCTGATTCAGACACAACCCTTCATCCTGACCAGGTTTTTTGCCATGGAGGATGACTTTTGGTCTCTTAGGTCCTCCATAGCTGCTTACAACTTCTCCAGGAATCATTTCTGCATGGACCTTTGAGTTTCTCAGCATGTGGAAGATCCCCTATATTCCTGTATTGTAAGACCAACTCTATCCCTGCTCTTCTGTAAAGTTAAATTGACTGAACAGTGTATGGTTAGGTTAACTAACAGGTTCGATTTGGATTAGGAATCTTTCTGCGCGATGAATAATGGTATTAGGAAACTGCGATATTTACAAGAATATATAGGTGAAATATAAGTATGAAAACAGAAATCTAGCTAAGATATGAAGCCCAAAAGGGCATTGGGCCCTTGATTGGGATACGTAGCTTTGAATTATGTTCTGCACTGATGTGTCAGGTAAATCGATATACAATGGCTTAGGTCCTTGTACCATGGATGATTAAATGTAGAAGAGAACTTCCAGTCAAAAGGGATAGTCGGTAGGATTCGGAAGATTCTCAGTAGGTTTAGAAAGAAGAGTGAGTATAGAATTTGGACCAAATGTTGTTTAGCAATAGGGTTTCCGGTAGACAGTGAATGTTAATGTCAGCACAAGTGAAGAGACTGTCACAATGATGAACTGGGGAAAATAGTTAGGAAAGCTGATATCAATAGAGACATTACGAAATCAGGCAAAGTATAAAGTGAGTGATAGGATTAGATATTTTCAACAGGGTTGAGTTTGAATATATAATCTAAGAAAGAAACAAATATGTAGTGACCAATAGGATTGACATTTGACAGCATTAGGCAACCTGGACATGGATGTTTAGTAATCCATGCTCACTTTTCATTTAGTCTTTGCTACAATCTTAAGTGTGACCTTTGCTTTTTTTGTTCAGAATATTACTGTGATAAATCATACATTTAGATCAGGTGACATGACTATTTCTTCCACCATTTCTGGCAGCAAAATATTCAAGACGTATAAATTAGTAATGGGGGTAAAAAGAGGTGTACCCTATGTCTGTGCATATAGAGATAATGCATGAATAGACCATACTGTGAATAAATAATATATCTGGTTCTGACTTTAAATAATGGATTGAAATTATATCTGAAAAAATACAGGAAATCTTATATTGACATACAAACATTCATTCCAACCAGTGAAATATCTAATGGCCACATTAAGTTTATGGTTTATCATGAAGGGTGTGTGAGTTTTGCTTCAAAAGTGATTATGGAAATCGAAAATAATGTGTTTGGAAAAAAGTCTCATGAAAAGACCAGTCAAAAAACCTGGAGGAATACATGTTTTATGAAGCAGGAAGTGATTGTGAAACAAATGCGTATAAATTTGTGAACTTGTGGATGAAATATATATTTCCTATGATTTGTAAAAACTGAAGCAATAGTAATGTACCAGTGTTGAATGAAAATAAACGTCAGAATACACATCATGTCCCATACGAATCTACTTGATTGATGTTAATCTGGGTCAGCTAATGTACAAATATTAGGATTTGTAAGCACCATTTACTGAAGTTAGTTTTCAGAACTATGAAACAAATGTGTATTTCAGGTGGATGAATATTTCTGAGAATAATTTTGTGAAAAGTTTATTATAAATCCACATTTTTGAACATGAATGAACTTAGGGAGTGTATTTAAGATACATATATTTCATATTTTAAAAATCAAGTCAGTGTATATATATATATATATATATATATATATATATATATATATATATATATTCATAATTATATATATGTGTATATATATACACATATAATTATATATATGTATATATATATACACTCACACACACACACACACAAAACACACACACAGACATTAAAATGTAGGAATATATATGCCAATCGAAGTTCATCATAAAATATATAGCATCCACAGATGCAAAAATATTTATTTTACTGAACAAGGATTTATGTATAATGTTGTTCTACTAGAAAGCTCACCCATAGTTTGAATATTCAGTTCCAACAGCGTTTAGAGGAGTGATCTCTTCTCACAAGTTGTATCTGCCAAGTCAGTCACCTCACAAAAATGAACGTGTGATACCAGGTAGAATTCTATATAAGCATATAAAAATTCATGTGCTGAATAGGCTACAGAGAAAGGCAGAGAGGAATTTACATATTTGTTAACTTTAACAACACATGGAGAACTATTTCAATTAAAAATTGACTAGATTTATAACACCTACCATTTATCATGCAAATGGCAAGTCCAACTATACCCCATGCCTCCTCTGAACTGCTTGTATTTCTATTCTGTTTGGGTTGTTTTTCTCCATCATATTTGGATTAGTAGACAAAGTATAGTAGGGTATGCGTTATTGTCAGGGATTCAGTATTTTCAATGGAATATAGGAAAATGAATCCAACGTGTATAAAATATATGCTACACAATTATCTTCCCACTCTCATCCAGAACAATGCCTTTACATTACCTTCACCCCAAGTAAGACACAATTAGAGTAGAAGAGTTTGAAAATCCGTGAATGCATATCTGGGGTGGAAACAGTACAAAGAAACAAATACGTATTTCAGGTGGATGAATATTTCTTAGAATAATCTTGTGAAAAGTTGATTATAAATCCACAACATAAATATGAATGAATTTAGGAAGTGTGTAATAAGACACACATTTCATGTTTTGAAAAATCTTGAGCATGTATATATATATATATATATATATATATATATATATATTTATATACAGACAAAGAGAGAGACATTAAAAATTGCAATATATATGCCAAACAAAATTCACCATGAAATGTATATCATTCACAGATCCAAATATATTCATTTTACTGAACATGGATTTATGTATAATGTTGTTCAACTAGGAAGCTCACTCACATTTGAATTATCAGTTCAAGCAGCGTTTAGGAGGAGTGATCTCTTCTTCCAATTTGTATCTGCCACGTCAGCCACCTCACAAGAATGTACGTGTGGTACCAGGTAGGATTCTATATGTGCATATAAAAATACGTGTGCTGAATAGGCTACAGAGAAAGGGGGAAAGGAATTCACTTATTTGTTAACTTAAAAAACGCATGGAGAACTATTTCAACAAATAATTGACTAGATTTATAACTGCTACACTATACCATGCAAAAGGCAACTCCAACTATAAAACATACCTCCTCTAAACTGCTTGTATTTCTATTCTGTTTGTGTTATTTTTCTCCATCATATTAGGATTAGTAGTCAGAGTCTAATAGGGTATATGTTAGTTTCAGGGATTCAGCATTTCTAATGGAAAATAGGAAATTGAATCCAATGTGTATGCAAATATGTGCTACACAAAAATCTTCCCACTTTCATCCAGAACAATGCCTTGACATTACATTCTTCTCAAGTAAGACACAATTAGAGGATAAGAGCTAGAAAATCTGTGAATATATCTGGAATGGAGAATTCTCAGGAGTTTACAACTTTGGAGGTGGTAGAGAAGATTCTAAAAGTAAGGGACAGGGTAAACATTCCACAAACATGCAGCTCTGCTGGCCTAAATGCTTTTTGAGAAACTGCCTCTAAGGGTGGGCACTTGAAATATTTGATGTTCTGAGGAGATTTAGTTCCTTTGTAGAGAGACCATCAAAGCTGGGTCTGCATCTATGTTACTTGGAGGACATGGTTTCTTATTATCCAATGAACATGAGGCAGCGGTGCTGAATTCTCTCTTTGTAGGTAAACTATGGACACTGGGGTCTAAGTGTCTTTCAGTGTGGACTGTGAAGCCAATTGGTCATCCTCCACTTTTCGTGGTGTTTCTCGCTGCTCCACTGGGAGTTTGGTATTTACTTCAAGAAATACAAGGAGTTAAAATGGGACAGAGTGGTGGAGGGAGTTCTTTAAGGTATGGTGAGTCAGGGTCTTCAGGAGAATGCACCAACCCAGGTTCTATCCCACGTAGATTGCCCCCTTGAGAATAGCAATATGATTCTGAACATTGCAGTGAATCCTCTCCATATAACAAGATGCCTTTACATATATGGGTCTGCTGGCTGCACCATGTCAGTCACAAGCCATTTGGAAGCCAATGGCTTATCCACATGGACGCAACACAGATGTTTTATCAGACAATTGCATACCACTGCTCTAGGCCAACTACTCACCAGGCTCCAACTTACTGGCATATCTGTTCTACACCATTTTCATGAAACAAAGTCAATCAAGGCAGTGTCTGGTATACTCAGGATCAGAAACAGGACATCCAAAGTTTTTTCAGTGCCAGCTGAACATGAAAATATCAAAAATTTCATGGTAATTTTCTAGCCATTTTTCATGGATGAAGTTTGCGGCTCTGAGGGCTTCAATTAATTCAGGAACCATTAAATGGTGAAGAAGCTAATTTCAATGAAAGCACTGGAGCACTCTCACAGGCATGGTTTCCCTAAGGGTGGCCAAAATGTCACATGAAGCCAGGCCCATTGAGATCTACAATGTGAGGTCCATGTGTGTTTTAAACTCAAATATGGCTGCCAAGTCTTTAAGAAAAATTGTATGTAATATCCGGGCTGAAATTCCCAGTGTTCTGTGGAAATCCAACCTGGGCCTAGATCTCAGGTTCCAAGGGCGACTCTCATGTGTGGCCTCCTAAAATCCCAACACAATTCATGGCAATACTTCTCTGAGGTCAGTTAAAGAACTCAGTCTCTAAGGGGAATCACACCAGAGTTCAAGCCCAGTGGAACAGTCATCTCTTCCAACCGCCACACAAATGACCACAATTAAAACCAAAACACTCCCACATGGTCCTCATCTTCTTCCATATAGACACTCCTTATAACGTCTGGCTGGAGTTTTCAATGAGGTCCACAGCCCAAGTCAGTGTCCAAATTAAGGTCCTGTTCCCCTCATTTGTCTAACATCAAGGTGGCCTGGACACACTTCCTGTAAACCAGGAGTGATCAAATAGGCCTGACATTAATACTGCTCAGCTTTTTCAATTTGAGGCCTTCTGACTCTGTGGTTTAGATTCTTTATGTGAATTTGAGTCATGAGAAAACACAAGCCCCTCTGCAGAGATTTGAAGAACTCATTTGGCCCAAAGGATTCCTCTTCTCCCTTGATGGAATTCAGGATCCTAACAGAGGAAGGTAAAAGAATTCATTCACAATGAGTGAATATTTGCCATTTTGGTTTTGGATGCACACATGGGACCTTTCTTTTGATCCATCAGGTGCTGAGAATCTAAGCCACAGCCTCACACAGGGCCAAGAGGCTGATTCAGACACATCTTTTTTCAAAGCAATTAAGCAAAGAGCCACAGGTGATGCCCTTCATTTCCTTTTGAAAAAATGTTTTCCTCAGGCTTCCCAAAGGGGTGGCCAGAGGCAAAGACATCCTGAGATTCAGGGCAACAGAACAATAGGTTAGCAAAAGAGCCAAAGCAGGGTTTCTCCACTGAGACTTTTCTGGTCACACTGATATCTGAGTTTTCTGAGATGTTGGCCATTCCCTTCAGATATCCAGTACATGGCCATGTGACAGAGATTGGAGGTGGTACATATCTTGGACACAAACACAAGAGCCTATTCTTAAGAGTTGTCAGAATTCAGAAAGAAAACAGGGACTTAAAAAGGTAGTAGGTGTTTCCTATCGATATGGAAACCACGCTCCATTCATTAAATGGGCAGGATGAATACTGGAAAGCTTTCTACTAAAGAGGACACATGCATTGATGCATTCTCTTTTATAATGTATACAACCACGGACACAGTGGGATACACAGAAATAGAAACACTCACCATGTAAAACGACTTACTAGAAACAGTTCACTCCAAACCAAAGAAACCTCCTTTTCTACCTATTCTCAGAACAGAGACAAAACCACACACCCACACTCAAAAAGACACCTCCTTCCCCAAAGTAGGGCTGTGATTATCCGGAGTGTCCTCTGACAGGTTTGCCATACTATGTTCCCCGTTAATGGTCTGTCCTGTCTCAGATCTGGTCTCCTTGTCCAACTCTGTGAAGCAGTCAGGAGCCAGGGGTGAGCCACTACATACTTAGTCAGGAAAGGCCCGTGTTCAGATCTTTCCTGGCATTTGGCCATCCTCACATCAGTCAGTACCAAGAAGACTGACTCTGTCCTTGGTGATTCCAAACAAATGAGACCACTTGGACTGGGACTGGGACTGGCTCTGGTGCTTGGTTTACTTGGTCCCAAGTTCAGAAAGTTCCATCAACAAGGAAGTGAGGTAGGTCACTTCCTTCAAGAACTGAATGAGGTCACTGCCTTGGCAACCACTTTGTCTAACAGTTGCTTCCAAGGGTCCCATGAGATGGAGGCTGCCCCTACTTCCTTTGACACTTTCACAACTTAGAATGGTATATCAACCTTAGGCACCCGGGAACAGCTCTCCACACAAGCCTGGTTTGGTCCATCTTCTCTACATTAAGAAGAGAGAGGCTGATTCAGACACAACCCTTCATCCTGACCAGGTTGTTTGCCATGGAAAATGACTTTTTGTCTCTCAGGTCCTTCATTGCTGCCTACATCTTCTCCAGGGATCATTTCTGCATGGACCTTTGAGGTTCTTAACAGGTGGAGCATCCCCTACATTCCTGTATTGTAAGAACAATCTGTCTCTGCTCTTCTGTAAAGTTAGATTGAGTGAACAGTGTATGGTTAGGGTTAATTTCATGTTCGATTTGGGTTAGGAATCATTCTGCTGGATGAAAATTGGTATTGGGAACCTGTGATATTTATAAGAATATCGAGGTTAAATATATGTATGAAAACAGAAATTAAAGTAAGATTTGAATCCCAGAAGGGCTTTGGGCAGTTGATTGGGATATTTAGCTTTGAATTGTGCACATATGTCTCAAATAAATGGATATACAATGGCAGAGGAACTTGAACCTTGGATGATTGAATGCTGAAGAGAACATCCAGTCAAAAGGGATTGTCGGTAGGATTAAGAAGATAGTCGTTATGTTTAGCAAGTAGAGTTAGTATAGGATATGTAACAAAAGTTCTTTAGCAATTTTTTTTCGGGCAGTGAGTGAATATAAATGTCAGCACATATGAAGAAATCAGACACAATGATGAAATGGGGAAAATTTGTAGAAAAGCAGATATCAATAGAGACATTAGGAAATCAGGCAAAGTATAAAGTGAGTGATAGGATAAGACATTTTCAACAGGGTTGAGATTGAATATCTAATCTTAGGAAGAAACAAATATGTAGGTCACCAATAGGATTGACATTTGAGAGCATTAGGCAACATGGACATGGATGTTGTTAGTAATCCATGTTCACTTTCCATTTAGACTTTGGTACAATCCTAAGTGGGACCTTTGCATTTTGTTTCCAGAATATTACTGTGATAAAATGTGTATGTAGATCAGATGACATGATTATTTCTTCCACCATTTCTAGGAGCAGTATTTTGAAGACGTATAAATTAGCATTGGGGGTAAAAAGAGGTGTACCCTGTTTCTATGAATATACAGATAATGCATGAATAGACCTTAATTTCAATAAATAATATAACTTGTTCCACTTTAAGTAATGGATTGAATTGATATCTGAAAATATATAAGAAATCTTATATTGATATGCAATCATTCATGACAACCAGTTATACACCTAATGTTAATATTAGGTTACGGTTTATCATGAAGTTTGTGTGAGTTTTGCTTCAAAAGTGATTATGGAAATCGAAAATAATGTGTTTGGAAAGAAGTCTCATGAAAAGGCCAGTCAAGGAACACCGAGGAATTCATGAGTTCTGAAGAAGGAAGTGATTGAAATTGAAAAAAATGACGATAAATTTGCTTACTTGTGGATGAAATATTATAATATGATGTGAATAAACTGAAGAAATAGTAATGTACCAGTGTTGAATAAAAATGAACATCAAAATACACATCATGTCCCACAGGAATCTACTCGCATTGATGTTAAACTGTGTCAGTTACTGTTGAAATATTAGGATTTCTTTGCACCATTCACCAAAGTTAGTTTTCTTTTTTTTTAAATTTTTATTTATGCTTGTTCAAAACATTACATAGTTCTTGATATATCATATTCCACACTGTGTTTCAAGTAGGTAATGAACTCCCATTTTTACAACGTAAACAGATTGCAGAATCACATCAGTTACACATCCATTGATTTACATATTGCCATACTAGTGTCTGTCGTATTCTGCTGCCTTTCCTAACCTCTACTATCCCCCTCCCCTTACCTCCCCTCCCCTCTTCTCTCTCTACCTCTTTACTGTAATTCATTTCTCCCCCTTGTATAATTTTTTCCTTTCCCTCACCTCCTCTTGTATGTAATTTATATAACCCTGAGGGTCTCCTTTTATTTCCATGCAATTTCCCTTCTCTCTCCCTTTCCCTTCCTCCTCTCATCCCTGTTTAATGTTAATTTTCTTCTAATTCTATTCGTCCCTACTCTGTTCTTAGTTACTCTCTTTATATCAATAAAGACATTTGGCATTTGGTTTTACGGATTGGCTAGCTTCACTTAGCATAATCTGCTCTAATGCCATCCATTTCTCTGCAAGTTATATCATTTTGTCATTTTTTAATGCAGAGTAATATTCCATTGTGTATAAATGCCACATTTTTTATCCATTCATCTATGGAAGTGCATCTAGGTTGGTTCCATAGTCTTGCTATTGTAAATTGTGCTGCTATGAACATCAATGTAGCAGTGTCCCTGTAGCATTTTTTTTAGATCTTTAGGGAATAGACTGAGAAGGGGAATACCTGGGTCAAATGGTGGTTCCATTCCCAGTTCTACAAGAAATCTCCATACTGCTTTTCAATTTGGCTGCACCAATTTGCAGTCCCACCAGCAATGTACAAGTTTACCCTTTTCTCCACATCCTCACCAGCACTTGTTGTTGTTTGAGTTCATAATAAATATCTGGAATGGAAAATGCTCAGGAGTTCACAACCTTGAAGGTGATAGAGGAGTTTCCAAAAGTAAGGGACAGGGTAAATACCACAAACATGGAGCTGTGTCGGCCTTAAGACTTCTTGAGAAAATGCCTCTGAGGTTGGGCACTTGAAATATATGTTGTTGTCAGGAGCTTTAGCTTCCTTTGTAGTGAGACCATCAAAGCTGAGTCTGCATCTATGTGACCTGAAGAACATGGTTTTTTATTTTCCTATAAACACGAGGCAGCAGTGCTGAATTCTCTCTTTGTATGCAAACTGGGGCTACTGGGGTCTATGTGTCTCCCCGTGTGGACTGTGAAGCCATTTGATCATCCTTCACATTTCGTCATGTTATTTGATGCTGCACTGAAAGTTTGGTATTTACTTTACGAAATAAAGGAGTTTAACTGCGATACCGTGCTGCAGGGAGTTCTGTCACATGTTGTGGTCAGGATCGGCAGGAGAATGTACCAAGCAGGCTTCTATCACACATAGTTGCCCCCTTGACCATAGCAATATGATTCTGAACATTGCCCTGAAACCTCTCCATTCAACAAGATGCCTTTACATCCAAAGGTCTGCTAGCTGCACATGTCAGTCACAAACCATTTCTAAGCCAATGGCAGATCCACGTGGCCGCACCACAGATGTTTTTTCACACACCTACACTCTACTGCTCTTGGCCCACTACTCAGCAGGCTTCAACTTACTGGCATCTCTTTTCTACACCATTATCATGAAACTCAGTCAAACCAGACACTGTCTTGTATACTCATGATAAGCACCAGGACATCAAATGGATTTCCAGTGCCAGCTGGTCATGGAAATTTCAAAAATTTCATGGTATTTTCTAGCCATTTTTCAAGGATGAAGTTGGAGGTACTGTGGGTTTCAATTCATTCAGGAACCATTAAATGTTGAGGAAGCTCATTTCAATGGAAGCTCTAGAGAACTCTCACAGGCAAGTCCTCCGAAAGAGTGGCCCAATGTCACATAAAGCCAGCCACATTGAGGTCTACAATGTGAGGTCCATGTGTGTTTTGACTCTCAACTATTGCTTCCAAGTTTTTCAGAATATAATCAAGTGATATCCTCGCTGAGATTCCCAGTGCTCTGTGGAAAGCCACCCTGGGCCTAGATCTCAGTTTCCAAGGGTGACTCTCATGTGTGGCCTCCGAAAATCCCAACACAATTCATGGCAATACTTCTCTAAGGTCAGTTCCAGAACTCAGTCTCCAAGGGGAATCCCACAAGAGTTGAAACCCAGGTGGACACAGTCATCTTTTCCAACTGCCACACAAATGACCACAATTGAAACCAAAACACTCCCACATGGCCCTCATGTTTTTCCATATAGACACTCATCATAACCTCTCGCTGGAGGTTTCCATGAGGGGCGCAGACCAAGACACCGTCCAAAATTAGCTCCCTTGCCCCTAATTTGCCGAAAGTCAGGGTGGCCTACACACCCTTCCTGTGAACCAGAACTGATCAAATAGGGATGTAGTTAATACTGTTCTGCTTTTCCAATTTGAGGCCAACTGACTGTCAGGTATAGATTCTTTATGTGATTTGGAGTCATCAGCAAACCCAAGCACTTCTGCAGGGGTTCAAAGAACTCATTTGAACTAAAGGATCCTGATTCTTACTTGATGAAGGTCAGGAATCTAATAGAGGAAGGCAAGAGACTCATTTGCCATTTCTGTTTTGAGTGCACACATGGAATCTATCTTTAGATGCATCAGGTGCTGAGAATCTAAGCCACAACCTCACACAGAACCAAGAGGCTGATTCAGACACATCCTTTTACAAAGCAATTTAGCAAAGAGCAACAGGTGATGCCCATTCATTTTCATTTGAAAACTGTTTTCTTCAGGCTTCACAAAGGGGTGGCCAGAGGCAAAGACCTTCCTGACATTTAGGGCAACAGAAAAACAGGTAAGCAAAAGACCCAAAGCAGGGTTTCTCCACTGAGACTTTCCTGGTCACACTGATATCTGAGTTTTCTGAGATGCTCCCCATTCACTTTAGCTATCAAGTACATGGTCATGTCACAGAGCTTGGAGGTTGTATATATCTTGGACACAAAACCATGAGCCTATTCTGGAGAGTGGCCAGAATTCAGGAAGAAAACAGGATCTTAGGAAGATAGTAGGTTTTGCCCATCCAGAAGGCAAGCCGCGGTCCATTCATCAATTGGGCAGGATGAATGCCAGGAAGCTTTCTACTAGACAGGACACATCCATTAATTCATTCTCTTTTCTAATGTCTACAACCACAGACACAGTGGGATACAGAGACATAGAAATACTCACATGTCAAACGACTTACTAGAAACACTGCAATCCAAACCAAACAAACCGCATTTTCTACCTATTCTCAGAACATGTGACAAAACCACAAAACCACAACCACTCCCACAAAGGCACCTCCTTCCCCCAAGTAGGTCTGTGAGTATCCAGAGTGTCCTCTGACTGGTGGGCCATACAATGTTCTCCCGAAATGTCCTGTCCTGACTCAGATCTGGTCTCCTTGGCCAACTCTGTGAAGTTGTCAGGAGCCAGCGGTGAGCCACTACCTGCTTTCTCAGAAAAGGTCCCTCTTCAGAGCTCTCCTGGCCTTTGGCTATCCTCACATAGGTAGGTACCAAGAAAGACTGACCCTGTCCTTGGTAAAACCGAACAAGTGAGCCCACTGGGACTGGGACTGGGACTGGCTCTGGGTGCCTGTCTTCATGGATCCCAAGTTCAGAGAATTCCTTCACCAAGGAAGTGACGTAGGTCACTTCCTTCAGGAACTGAATCAGGTTACTGCCTTGGCAACCAATTTGTCCTAACAGTTGCTTCCAAGAGTCCAATGAGTTGGAGGCTGCCCCTACTTCCAGTGAAACTTTCACAATTTTGCATGGTATATCAACCATAGGCACCCAAAAAAAGCTCTCCAGATAGGCGTGGTTTGGTCCATCTTCTATACATAAAGAAAAGAAATGTTGATTCAGACACATCCCTTCATGCTAACCAGGTTGTTTGTCATGGAAGATGACTTTTGCTCTCTGACGTCATTCATAGCTGCCTACATTTAATCCTGGGATCATTTCTTTAATGACCTTGGAGGTTCTCAGCAAGTGGAAGATCCCCTAATTTCTGTATTGAAAGACCAACTCTGTCCCTGCTCTTCAGTAAAGTTAGATTGAGAGAACAGTGTATGGTCAGGGTTAATAACATGTTCCATTTGGGTTAGGAATCATTCTGCGGGATGAATTATGGTATTGGGAACGTGCGATATTTATAAGAATATAAGTGAATTATAAGTATGAAAACAGACATCTAGGTAATATTTGAAGCCCAGAATTGCATTGGACCCTTAGCTGGGATTCTTAGCTTTGAATTATATTCTGCTCAGATGTCTCAGATAAATCGATATACAATGGCATAATTACTTGTACCTTGGTTTATTGAATGTTGAAGAGAACATCCAGTCAAAAAGGGATAATTTGTAGGATTAGTAAGATAGTTGGTAGGTTTTGAAAGAAGAGTGAGTATAGGATTTGGATAAAAAGATCTTTAGCTGTAGGGTTTCGGATAGAGTGAATGTAATTGTCAGCACATGTGGAGAGTCTGTCAAAAGGATGAACTGGGGAAAAAAGTAGGAATGCAGATATCAATTGACATTAGGATATCAGGCAAAGTATAAAGTGAGTGATAGAATTATACATTTTCAACAGGCTTGAGTTTGAATATATAATCTTAGGAAGAAACAAACATGTAGTCACCAATAGGATGAACTTTTGAGAGCATTAGGCAACATGGACATGGATGTTTTCCGTAATCCATGCTCACTTTTCATTTAGGCTTTGGTACAAACATAAGTTTGACCTCTTCTTTCTGTGTGCAGAATACTACTGTGGTAAAATGTATATGTAGATCAGGTGACATGAGTATTTCTTCCACCATTTCTGGGAGCAATATTTTGAAGACGTATAAATTATTTTTGGAGGTAAAAATGGTGTACACTGTGTCTATAATTATAGAAATAATGCATGAATAGACCATACTGTAAATAAATATTATAACTGGTTCTAACTTTAAATAATGGATTGAATTGATATCTGAAAATATACAGAAAATCTTACATTGATATACAATCCTTCATTCCAACCAGTAATATATCTAATGGTTATATCAGCATTATGGTTTTTCATGAAGAATGTGTGAGTTTTGCTTCAAAAGTGATTATGGAAATCGCAAATAATGTGTTTGGAAAGAAGTCTCATGAAAAGACCAGTCAAGAAACCTGGAGGAATACATGTGTTTTGAAGCAGAAAGTGATTGAAAGTGAAACAAATGCCTATATATTTGTGAACTTGTGGATCAAATATATATCCTATGATGTGCATAAACTGAAGAAATAGTAATGTACCACTGTTACATAAAAATGAACGTCAAAATACACATCATGTCCTCTCCCACAGGAATCTACTTGCATTGATGTTAAACTGGGTCAGTTATTGTAGAAATATTAGGATAATGCCGCAGTCTTGCTGGGCACAATCAGGAGCCACTTGCCAAAAGAAACGAACTTTATTTTTAGAACCACACACGCCAAACAAAACAGCCTCTCAGGAAAAACCTTCAGAGCCCCAACTGCCACCACTGGCTTCCCAAAACCTCTCCCTCCCACATGAGCCTCTCTCCGCCTCCCACAATCCTCCTGCTCTTGAGGCCGATTGGCTGGGTCATGTGGGCAAAGTCAAAAAAAGTCCCCCAATGAGCAGTTTTGTGGTCTGAAAGGGCAGGGAAACAGCCCATTGAGCATCACCGCAGAGGAGCCAATCAGCTAGTTGTTGCTGGGGCCGCTGTGAGCCAATCATCAGCCGGCAGCTGGAAGTTTGCTGGCAGCAGGAATTTTGCTGGGGCCCCTTCGGCTGTGGCTCTCAACATCTTCCCCTCTCTGTTTAAACAACACGCATGTGGCTTAGGGACCGTGCCTGCCTTAGGTTGTCCAATAGTACATATGGTCTTTACCCGTTAAGTTGGTACCATTGCAATTGGATCTTACCCGTCACTGACTACCCGTCCAGTATAGAGCCACACCTGTGGAGAGGTCTTTGTACCAGCGGGGGTGGGTGAGGTTCTTTGCCTCACCTCTGTTGGCCCCCCCAAATTTTAGCTGGACGATCATGACACGCAGAAGGGAGGAAGATACACCAAGCCAATTGACGGCTCCTTTTGGAAAAATTGTACCACCGATGACATCATCAGCAAATATACCCCAACACTACGACAAGTCGCTGCACCAACAGATAGTTCACAATGCATTTAGGTGAGTTCACATGTGTCCAGGCAAGTTCTGCAAGCAGTACAGGGATGGCTATTGCAGAAGCTGTAGATTGGAATTATCTTTGATTTCACCTGCACTGGGATGAAGATAGGAACTCTGGCAATAATGTCTAAAGAAAAAAATTATGTAACATTCCAGAAGGCACTAAAACCAAAAAAAAAAAAAAAAACATATGTAACATTCCAGAAGGCACATCAAAAACCAAAATGGCCCAAAAAGCATTCATTGAGGATGAAGTCTCTCACCTTCCTCTGTAAGGTTCCTGACCTCCATAAAATGAGAATAGGGATTTATTGGGTCAAATGAGTTCTTCAAACCCTGCAGAGGGTAGCCAATGGGTTATTGGGTTTTTTCATTACTCCAATTCACATCAAGAATCTATACTTCACAGACAGTAGGCCTCAAATTAGAGAAGCAGAGCAGTACTAAAGTCAGGGTTATTTGATCACTCCTGATTCACAGAATGGGTCTCCAGGCCACCTTGACTTTAGGCAAATGAGAGGAAAGGGAGATTATTTTGGACACTGTCTTGGGCTGTGCCCCTCAAGGAAACGTCAAGCCAGAGGTTATGATGAGCGTCTATATGGAAGAAGATGAGGGCCATTTGGGAGTTTTTTGGTTTTCCTTGTGGTCATTTATGTGGCAGTCGGAAGAGATGACTGGGTCCACCAGGGCTTGAACTCTGGTGTGATTCCCCTTAGAGACTGAGTTCTGGAACTTACCTCAGAGAAGTATTGCCATGATTTGTGTTGGAATTTTAGGCGGCCACCCATGAGAGTCGCCCGTTGAAACTGAGATCTAGGCCCGGGGTGGCTTTCCACAGAGCACTGGGAATCTCAGACAGAATATCATATGATATTATTTTGAAATACTTGCCAGACATAGTTGAGAGTCAAAACACACATGGACCTCACATTGTAGACCTCAATTGGCCTGGCTTCATGTGACTATTTGGCCACTCTTTGGAAAGCCTTGCCTGTGAGAGTTCTCCAGAACATTCCTTGAAATGAGCTTCCTCAACATTGAATAATTCCTGAAAGAATTGAAACAAATAATGCCTCCAAATTCATCCTTGTAAAATGGCTAGATAAATACCATGAAATTTTTGAAATTCGCATGATGAGGTGGCACTGGAGAACCTTTGATGTTCTGTTGCTCATCATTAGTGTACCAGACAGTGCCTTGATTGATTGGGTATAATGAAAGTGGTGTAGAACAGAGATGCCGGTTAGATGGAGACTGCGGAGCATTTGGCCCAGAACTGTGGTGTGCAGGTGTGTGATAAAATATTTATAGTGGTGCCATGTGGATCTGCCATTGATTTCCAAATGGCTTTTAGCTGACATGGTGCACCCAGCAGACCCTTATATGCAAAGGCATCTTGTTATATGGAGAGGTTTCAGGGCAATCTTCAGAATCAGGTTGCTATGGTCAAGGGGGCAAGCTATGTGGGATAGAAGCCGGATTGGTGCGTTCTCCTGGAGACTCTGACCCACCACATGTCACAGAACTCCCTCCAACACTATGTCCCAGTTGAACTCCTTGTATTTCTTGAAGCAAATACCAAACTCCCAGTTCAGCACCAAGAAACACCATGAAAATTGAAGGATGACTAAATGGCTTCATCGTCCACACAGTTAGACACTTTGGCCCAGTGGCCTCTGTTTACCTACAAAGAGAAAAATCAGCACTGCTGCCTCAGGTTCATTGGAAAATAAGAAACCATGTTCTCCAGGTCACATAGATTCAGACCCAGCTTTGATGGTTTCACTACAAATGAAGACAAAGCTACTGACAACAACATATATTTCAAGTGCCACACCTCAGAGGCAGTTTCTCCAGAAGTCTTTTTTCCAGCAGACCTCCATGGTTGTGGAGTGTTTACCCAGTTCCTTACTTCTGGAAACTCCTCTACCTGCTCCCAGGTTGAGAACTCCTGAGAATTTTCCATTCCAGATATGTATTCACAGATTTTCTTACTCTTCTCCTCTAATTGTGTCTCACTTGGGGCAAAGGTAATGTCAAGGCATTGTTCTAGGTGAGAGTGGGAAGATTATTGCGTAGCACATATTTGCATACACATTGGATACATTATCCTATTTTCCATTTGAAATACTGAATTCCCGACACTAACCCATACCCTACTAGACTCTGACTACTTATCCTAAAATGATGGAGAAAAAGAAACCTAACAGAATAGAAATACAGGCCTTTTGTAGGAGGCATGGTGTATACTTGGATTTTCCTTCTCCTTTATCAAGGATATGTGTTATGAATCTAGTCAACTTTTCATTGTAAAATTTCTCCATGAGTTTTCAAAGTTAACACATATGTAAATTCCTGTCTCCTTTTCTCTGTAGCCTCTTTAGAACATGTATATTTTTATGCATATATAGACTCCTACCTGGTAACACACGTACATTCTTGTGAGCTCACTGACTTTGGAATATACAAATTATGAGAATAGATAACTTCCCCTAAATACTGATGGAACTGAAAATTCAACCTATGGGTGAGCTTCCTAGTGAACAACATCATACATAAATCCATGTTCAGTAAAATGAATATTTTTAAATATGTGGATGATATATATTTCATGATAAATTTTGATTGGCATATATATTGCTACATTTTATTGTTGTGTGTGTGTGTATATGTATATATATGTATATATATGTATATATATATATATTTATATATATGTATGTATATATATATTTATATATATATATATATATATATATATATATATATATATATATATATATTCACGAGATTTTCCAGATTTTCCAAAATATGAAATAAATGTGTCTTATTATACACTCCCTAAATTCATTCAAGTTCATGTATGTGGATTTAAAATCAACATTTTACATGATTATCATCAGTCTGGCTGGGCACAATTCAGGAGCCAACTGTCAAAAGAAACGAACTTTATTTTTAGAACCACACAAACCAAACAAAACAGCTTCTCAGGAAAAACCCTCAGAGCCCAACTGCCACCACAGTCTTCCCACAAGCCTCTCCCTCAACCACAAGCCTCCTCCTTTTGAGCCCGATTGGCTGGGTCACATGGGCGGAGCCAAAAAAGTCCACCAATGAGCAGCTCCGTTGTCTGAAAGGGCAAGGAAACATCCCATTGAGCATCACCACAGAGGAGCCAATCAGCTAGATGTTGCTGGGGCCTCTGTGAGCCAATCATCCACTGGCAGTCTGAATGGGCGGGGAAACAGCTCAATGAGCATCTGCAGTGAGCATCACCACAGAGGAGCCAATGAGCTAGATGTTGCTGGGGCCGCTGTGAGCCAATCATCAGCCGGCAGCTGGAAGTTTGCTGGCAGTTGGAGGTTTCCTGGGGCCCCTTTGGCTGTGGCTCTCAACATCTCCCCCTCTCTGTTTAAACAACAAGCATGTGGCTTAGGGACCATGCCTGCCTTTGGTTGTTCAAAACTACATATGGTCCTTACTGGAGAACCTTGGCTGTGGCTATCAACAGGATTTGTATGTACCATTCACTGAAGTTAGTTTTCAGTACTAGGAAACAAATATGTATTTCAGGTGGATAAATATTTCTGCGAAAAATCTTGTGAAAAGTTGATTTTAAATCCACATACTTGAACATAAATGAATTTAGGGAGTGTAAATAAGATACATATATTTCATATTTTGAAAAATCTGGAGAGTGTGTGGGTGTGTGTGTGTATACACACACACACACACACACAGATATTAAAATGTAGCAACATATATGCAAATCGAAATTCACCATGAAATATACATCAATCACAGATCCAAAAATATTCAATTTTCTTAACAGGGATTTATGTATAATGTTGTTCTACTAGGAAGCTCACCCATTATTTGAATTTTCAGTTCCAACAGCGTTTAGGAGGAGTGATGTCTTCTCACAAATTGTATCTCCCAAGTCAGTCACCTCACAAGAATGTAGGTGTGACACCAGGTAGGATTTGATATGTGCATATAAAAATATATTGCTGAATAGGCTACAGACAAAGGGAGACAGGAATTCACATATTTGTTAACTTTAAAAACACATGGAGATCTATTTCAATTAAAAATAGACTGGATTTATAACACCTAACATTTATCATGAAAAAGGCAAGATCAACTATACACCATGCCTCGTCTGAACTGCTTGTATTTCAATTCTGTTTGTGTTACTTTTCTGCATCATATTAGAATTAGTAGTCAGAGTCTAGTAGGGTATGGGTTCGTGTCAGGGATTCAGTATTTCGAATGGAAAATTGGAAAATGAATCCAATGTGTATGCAAATATGTGCTACACACAAAAAATTCCCACTCTCATTCAGAACAATGGCCTGAAATAACCACGCCCCATGTAAGAAACAATTAGAGGAGAAGAGTTAGAAAATCTGTGAATACATACGTAGAATGGAAAATGCTCAGTAGTTCACAACCTTTGAGGTGGAAAAGACGTTTCCAAACCTTAGGGACAGGGTAAAACTCCACAAACATGGAACTC
This sequence comes from Callospermophilus lateralis, assembly GCF_048772815.1. Lineage (NCBI taxonomy): Eukaryota > Metazoa > Chordata > Mammalia > Rodentia > Sciuridae > Callospermophilus > Callospermophilus lateralis. Next base: position 60,516 of record NW_027514194.1, read on the forward strand.
TGCTGGCCTAAACACTTCTGGAGATACTGACAATGAGGTTGGGTACTTGAAATATATGTTGTTGTCAGAACCTTTAGCTTCCTTTGTAGTGAGACCATCAAACTTGGGTCTGCATTTTTGTGACCTGGAGGACATGAATTCTTATTGTCCAATGAACATGAGGCAGCAGTGCTGAATTCACTCTTTGTAGCTAAACTGTGGCCACTGGGGGATAAGTGTCTCCCCGTCTGGAATTTGAAATCATTTGGTCATGCTCCACTTTTCGTGGTGTTTCTTGCTGCTGCAGTGGGTGTTTTGTATTTGGTTCATGACATACAAAGAGTTAAACTGGGACACAATGCTGGAGGGAGTCCTGTAACGTATGGTGTGTCAAGGTCTGCAGGAGAATGCACCAACCAGGCTTCTATCCCCCATTGCTTGCCCCCTTTACCATAGGAACTTGATTCTGAATATTGCCCTGAAAACTCTCCATGTAACATGATGCCTTTACATACAAAGTTCTGCTAGCTGCACCATGTCAGTCACAAGCCATTTGAAAGCCAATGTAAGATCCACATGACCCCACCACAGATGTATTGTCACACACCTGCACACAACTGCTCTAGGCCCACTACTCAGCAGGCTCCAACTTACTGGCATCTCTGTTCTACACCATTTTCATGAAATACAGTCAATGAAGGCATTTTCTGGTACACTCATGATCAGCAACAGGACATCCAAAGGTTCTCCAGTGCCACCTGGTCATGGGAATTTCAAAATTTGGTGGTAGTTATCTAGCCATTTTTGAAGGATGAAGTTGGAGGCACTGTGGGTTTAAATTCATTCAGGAGCCATTAAATATTGAGTAAGCTCATTTCGATGAAAGCTCTGGAGAACTCTCACAGGAAAGGCTTCCCAAAGAGTGGCCCAAGGTCACATGAAGCCAGGCCCATTGAGGTCTACAATGTGAGGTCCATGTGTGTTTTGACTCTCAACTATGGCTGTCAAGTCTTTCAAAATAAAATCATGTGATATCCTTGCTGAGATTCTCAGTGCTCTGTGGAAAGTAACCCTGGGCTTAGATCTCAGTTTCCAAGGGTGACTCTCATGCATGGCCTGCTAAAATCCCAACACAATTCATGGCAATACTTCTCTGAGGTCAGTTCCAGAACTCAGGCTCTAAGGTAAATCACACCTGAGTTCAATCCCAGGTGGACCCAGTCATCTCTTCCAAACGCCACACAAATGACCACAATTAAAACCAAAACACTCCCACATGGCCCTCATCTTCTTCCATATAGACACACATCATAACCACTGGCTGGTGGTTTTCATGAGTTGCGCAGCCTAAGACAGTATCCAAAATAAGCTCCCTTGCCCCTCATTTGCCTAAAGTCATGGTGGCCTGTACACCCTTCCGGTGAACCATGAGTGATCAAAAAGGCTTGCTGTTAATACTGCTTCGATTTTCCAATTTTAGGCCTACTGACTCTTGGGTTTAGATTCTTAATGTTAAATGGAGTCATGAGAAAAACCAAGCACCTCTGGGCTAGCCTCTTCAGGGCTTTGAAAAACTCATTTGACCAAAAAGATCTTGATTCTCACTTGATGGAGGTCAGGATCCTTAGAAGAATTCGAGAGACTTCATCCACAATGACTGCTCTTTTGGCCATTTTGGTTTTGGATACACAAGAGATCTTTCTTTAGATCCCTCAGGTTCTGAGAATCTAGGCCACAGCCTCACAGGGGGCCAAGAGCCTGAATCAGACACATCCCATTCCAAAGCAATTAAGCAAAGAGCCACAGGTGATGCCCATTTATTTCCATTTGAAAACTGTTTTCTTCATGCTTCACAAAGGGGTGGCCTGAGGCAAAGATGTTCCTGACATTCAGTGCAACAGAACAATAGGTAAGCAAAATTCCCAAAGCAGGGTTTCTCCACTGAGACTTTCCTGGTCACACTGATATCTGAGTTTTCTGAGATGCTCACCATTCCCTTCAGCTATGTAGTACATGGCCATGTCACAGAGCTTGGAGGTGGTACATATTTTGGACACAAAACCATCAGTCTATTCTGGAGAGTGCCCACAATTCAGGAAGAAAACAGGAACTTAGGAAGATAGTAGGTGTTGCCCATCTATAAGACATGCCACAGTCCATTCATAAATCGGGCAGGATGAATGCTGAGAAGATTTCAACTAGACAGGACTCATCCATTGATGCATTTTCTTTTCTAATGTCTACAACCAGGGGCACAGTGGGATACACTGATATCCAAACACATGCCTTTTCAAACGACTTACTACAAACAGGTCCCGCCAAAACAAACAAACCGCCATTCCTACCTATTCTCAGAACATGAGACAAATTCACAAATCCCCACCCACACCCACAAAGACACCTCCTTCCCCCAAGTAGGTCTGTGACTATCTGGAGTTTCCACTGACTCGTGGGCCATAGTATGTTCCAAATAAGTGGCCTTCCTGTCTCAGACCTGCTTTCCTTGTGCAACTCTGTGAATTTGTCAGGAGCCAGCAGTGTGCCACTACCTGCTTTCTCAGGAAAAACCCTATTCAGAGCTTTCCTGCGTTTTGGACATCCTCACATCAGTAGGTACCAAAAATGAATGTCTGTGTCCTTGGTAAATCCAAACAAGGAGACCACTGGGACTGGGACTGGACTGGCTATGGGTTCCTGTCTTCCTGGATCCCAAGTTCAGAGAGTTCCAACACCAAAGAAGTGATGTGAGGTCACTTCCTTCAGGAACTGAATCAGATCACTGCCTTGGCAACCTCTTTGTCCTAACAGTTGCTTTCAAGGCTACCATGAGAAAGAGGCTGCCCCTACTTCCTGTGACACTTTCACAAGTTAGAATGCTATATCAACCATAGGCACCCGGGAGCAGCTCTCCACACAGGCCTGGTTTGGTCCATCTTCTCTACATTAAAAAGAGAAAGGCTGATTCAGAAACAACCCTTCATTCTGACCATGTTGTTTGCCAGGGAAGATGACTTTTGCTCTCTCAGGTCCTTCATAGCTGCCTACATCTTCTCCAGTGATCATTTCTGCATGGAATTTTGTGGTTCTCAGCAGGTGGAAGATCCCCTACATTCCTATATTGTAAGACCAACTTTGTCCCTGCTCCTCTGTAAAGTTAGATTGAGGGAACAGTGTATGGTTAGGGTTAATAACATGTTCGATTTGGGTTAGAAATTATTCTGCTGGATGAATAATTGTACAAGAATAATGAGGTGAAATGTATGTAGGAAAACAGAAATCTAAGTAAAATTTGAAGCCCAGAAGGGGATTGGGCTTCAAGGGATTGTGATACTTAGCATTGCGATCAAGGGATTGTGATACTTAGCATTGAATTATGTTCTGCAGAGATGTCTCAGAGAGATCGATATACAATGGCATAAGACCCTGTACCTTGGATTATTGAATGTAGAAGAGAACCTCCAGTCAGAAAGCGTTAATAGGTAGGATTAGGAAGATAGTCAGTAGGTTTAGGAGGAAGAGTGATTATAGGATTTGGAACAAAAGTTTCTTAGCAATAGGGTTTCGATTAGAGTGTGAATGGAAATGTCAGCACATGTGAAGAGTCAGTCACAATGATGAACTGGGGAAAATATGTAGGAAAGCAATCAATAGAGACATTATGAAATCAGGAAAAGTATAAAGTGAGAGAAAGGATTAGATGTTTTCAACAGGGTTGAATTTGAATATATAATCTTAGGAAGAAACAAATATATTGTCACAAATAGGATTGATTTTTGAGAGCATTAGGCAACTTGGACATGGATGTTTTTAGTAATCCATATTCACTTTACATTTAGGCTTTGGTACAAACATAAGTGTGACCTTTTCTTTTTGTGTCCAAATATTACTGTGATAAAATGTATATGTAGATAAGGTGACATGAGTATTTCTTCCATCATTTCTGAGACCAATAATTTGAAGACGTATAAATTAGTATTGGGTTTACAAAGAGGTGTACCCTGTGTCTATGAATATAAAGAAAAAGCATGAATAGACTGTACAGTGAATAAATAATATAACTGGTTTCACTTTAAATCATGGATTGAATTGATATCTGAAAATATATAAGAAATATTATATTGATACAAAATCATTCATTCCAACCAGTTATACATCTAATGGTAATATTGGGGTTATGGATTATCATGAAGGGTGTGTGAGTTTTGCTTCAAAAGTGATTATGGAAATCGAAAATAATGTATTTGGAAAGAAGTCTCATGAGAAGACCAGTCAAGAAACATGGAGGAATACATGTGTTTCGAAGCAGAAAATGATTGAAAGTGAAACAAATGCCTATAATTTTGTAACTTGTGGATGAAATATATATCTTATAATGTGCATAAACTGAAGAAATAGTAAAATACCAGTGGTGAATAAGAATGAACATAAAAATACACATCATGTCCCATAGGAATCTACTTGCATTAATGAGAAACTGGGTCAATTATTGTAGAAATATTAGGATTTGTATTCATGATTCACTGAAGTTAATTTTCAGTAATAGGAAACAAATAGTATTTCAGGTGGTTGAATATTTCCGAGAATAATCTTGTGAAATGTTGACTATAAATCCTCATACATGAACTAGAATGAAATTAAGGAGTGTATAATAAGACACATATATTTAATATTTTAAAACATCTGGAGTGTGTATACACACACACACACACACACACATTAAAAAGTAGTAGTATATATGCCAATCGAAATTCATCATGAAATATATATCATCCACAGATCGAAAAATATTCATTTTCCTGAACATGGAATTATGTATAATATTGTTCAACTAGGAAGCTCACACAGAGGATGAATTTTCAGATCCCACAGTGTTTAGGAGGAGTGATCACTTCTCACAATTTGTATCTGCCAAGTCAGACACCTGACAAGAATGTACGTGTGATACCAGGTAGGATTCTATATATGCATATAAAAATAGATGTGCTGAATAGGCTACATAGAATGGGAGAGAGGAATTCACATATTTGTTAACTTTAAAAACACATGGAGAACTATATCAATTACAAATTGACTAGATTTATAACACCAACACTTTGTCACGCAAAAGCCGTGTCCAACTATACACTATGCCTCCTCTGATATGCTTGTATTTCTATTCTGTTTGAGTTATTTTTCTCCATCATATTAGGATTAGTAGTCAGAGTATAGTAGGTTATGGGTTAGTGTCAGGGATTCAGTATTTCAAGTAGAAAATAGGAAAATGAATCTAATAAGCATGAAAATATGTGCTACAAAAAATATTCCCACTCTCATCCAGAAGAATGCCTTGAAATTATCTTCGACCATAGTATGACACAATTAGAGGAGAAGAGTTAGAAAATATGTGAATACATATCTGGACTGGAAAATGCTCAGCATTACACAACTATGGAGGTGGTAGAACAGTTTCCAAAAGTAAAGGACAGTGTAAACCCTCCACAAACATGGAGCTATGCTGGCCTAAAGACTTCTTGAGAAACTGCCTCTGAGTTTGGGTAGTTGAAATATATGTTGTTGTCAGGAGCTTAACTTCCTTTGTAGTGAGACCATCAAAGTTTGGTCTGCATCTATGTGACCTGGAGGACATGGTTTCTTATTTTCCAATGAACATGAGGCTGCAGTGCTGAATTCACTCTTTGTAGCTAAACTGTGGTCACTGGGGCTAAGTGTCTCCCCATGTGGACTTTGAAGCCATTTGGTCATCCTCCACTTTTCCTGGTGTTTCTTGCTGCTGCACTGGGTGTTTTGTATTTGCTTCACGACATACAAGGAATTCAACTGGGAAACAGTGCTGGAGGGAGTCCTGTAACATGTGGTGGGTCAGGGTCTGCAGGAGAATGCCCCAACTTGGCTTCTATCCCACATTGCTTGCCCCCTTGACCATACCAACCTGATTCTGAACATTGCCCTGAAACCTCTCCATATTACAAGATGCCATTTCATATAATGGTCTGATGGCTGCACGAAGTCAGTCACAAGCAATTTGGAAGCCAATGTAATATCCACATGGCCACACCACAGATGTATTATCACACAAATGCACACCACTGCTCTAGGCCCACTACTCAGCACGCTCTAACTTACTGGCATCTCTGTTCTACACCATTTTCAAGAAACCCAGTAAATCAAGGCACTGTCTGGTACACTCACGATCAGCAATGGGACATCCAATGGTTATCCAGTGCCACCTGGTCATTGGGAATTTCAAAAATTTTTTGATATTTATCTATCCATTTTTCAAGAATGAAGTTGAAGGCACTTTGGGGTTTCCATTCATCCCAGAACCATTAAATGGTGAGGAAGCTCATTTCGATGAAAGCTCTGAGGAACTCTCACAGGCAAGGCTTCTCAGAGTGTGCCCAAAAGGTCACATGAAGCCAGGCCCTTTAAGGTCTATAATGTGAGGTCCTTGTGTGTTTTGACTCTTAACTGTGGCTGCCAAGTTTTTCAGAATAAAATCATGTGATATCCTTGCTGAGATTCTCAGTGCTCTGTTGAAAGCTTTCCTGGGCCTAGATCTCAGGTTTCAAGGGCGACTCTTATGCATGGCCTCCTACAATCCCAACACAACTCATGGCAATACTTCTCTGAGGTCAGTTTCAGAACTCAGTTTCTAAGGGGAATCACACCAGAGTTCAAGCCCATGTGGACCCAGTCATCTATTCCAAACGCCACAAAAATGACCACATTTAAAACCAAAACATTCCCACATTGCCCTTATCTTTAACCATATAAACACTCATCATTAACTCTGGCTGCAGGTTTCCAAGAGTGGCGCAGCCCAAGACAGTGTCCAACTAATGCACCCTTGCCCCTGATATGTCCAAAGTAAGGGTGGCCTGTTCACCCTTCTTATGAACCAGGAGTGATCAAATAGGCCTGCCATAAATACTGCTCTGCTTCTCCAATTTGAGGCCTACTGACTGTCAGGTATAGATTCTTTATGTGATTTGGCATCATGAGACAACCCAAGCAGTTCCGCAGGAATTTGAAGAACTCATTTGATCCAAAGGATCCCTATTCTCACTTGATGGAGGTCAGGAACCAAACAGAAGAAGGCAAGAGACTTCATCCACAATGACAGATTTTTTGCCATTTTGGTTTGGATGCACACATGGGATCTTCTTTAGATCTATCAGGAGCTGAGAATTTTAGCCACAGCCTCAAACAGGGCCTAGTGTCTGATTAAGACACATCCCTTTCCAGAGCAATTAAGCAAAGAGCCACAGGTGATGCCCATTCATTTCCATTTGAAAACTATTTCTTCAGGCTTCACAAAGGGGTGGCCTGAGGCAAAGACCTTCCTGACATTCAAGGCAACAGAAACATAGATAAGCAAATGGAGCCAAGCAGGGTTTCTCCACTGAGACTTTACTGGTCACACTGGTATCTGAGTTTTCTGAGATGTTCCCATTCCCTTCAGCTATCAAGGACATGGCCATGTCACAGAGTTTGGAGGTGGTACATATCTTGAACAATAAACCATGATACTATTCTGGAGAGTGGCCAGAATTCAGGAAGAAAACAGCAACTTAGGAAGTTAGTAGGTGTTTCCCATCCATAAGGCAAGCAACAGTCCATTAATCAATTGTGCAGGATGAATGCTGTGAATCTTTCTACTAGACAGGACACCTCCATTGATGCATTCTCGTTTCTAATGTCTAAAACCACGGACACAGTGGCTACACAGACATAGAAACACTCGCCTTGTCTAAAGACTTACTAGAAAAAGTCGACTCCAAACCAAACCAACCACCTTTCCTACCTATTCTCAGAACATGAAACAAAACCACAAACTCACACCCACAACCAAAAAGGCACCTCCTTCCCAAAAATAGGTCTTTAACTATCTGGAGTGTCCTCTGACTGGTGGGCCATACTATGTTCCACTCGAAATGGCCTGTCTGGTCTCAGATCTTGTCTCCTTGGCCAACTCTGTTATTCTGGGAGGAGCCAGTGGTTAGCCACAACCTGCTGTCTCAAGAAAGGCCCCTCTTCAGAGCTCTACTGGCATTTGGCCATCCTCACATCAGTAGGTACCAAGAAGGTCTGACTCTGTACTTGGTAAATCCAAACAAGTGAGCCCACTGGGACTGGGACTGGGACTGGCTCTTGGTGCCTGGCTTCTTGCATCCCAATTTCAGAGAGTTCCATCACCAAGAAAATGAGGTATGTCACTTTCTTTGGAACTGAATGAGGCCACTGCCTTGGCAACAACTTTGTCCTAACAATTGCTTACAATGGTCCCATGAGTTGGAGGGTGCCCCTACTTCCTGTGACAATTTGACTAGTTAGAATGGTATATCAAAATAGACACCATGGAACAGCTCTCCACGAAGGCCTGGTTAGGTCCATCTTCTCTACATTAAGAAGAGAGAGTCTGATGCGTACACATCCCTTCGTCCTGTGCAGGTTGTTTGCCATGGAAGATGGATTTTGCTCATTCAGGTCCTTCATAGCTGCCTACATCTTCTCCAGGGATAATTTCTACATCGAACTTTGAGGTTCTCAGCAGTTGGAAGATCACCTACATCCCTTATTGAAAGAATAGCCCTGTCCCTGCTCTTTTGTAATGTTAGATTGAGGCAACAGTGTATGGTTAGGGTTAATAACAGGTTCTATTTGGGTTAGGAATCATTCTGCGGGATGAATAATGGTATTGGGAACCTGCAATATATAGAAATATAGTGGTTAAATATAAGTATGGAAACAGAAATCTAGGTAAGATTTGAAGCTCAGAAGTGCATTGGGCAATAGATTGGGACACGTAGCTTTGAATTACGTTCTGCATACATATTTCAGAAAAATCGATATACAATGGCATAGGACCTTGTACCTCGGATGATTGAATGTAGTAGAGTACATCCACTCAAAAAGGGATAGTCGATAGGATCAGGAAGATAGTCAGTATGTTTCGGAAGAAGATAGAGTATAGGATTTGGACCAAAGTTCATTAGCAATAGGGTTTTGGTTAGAGAGTGAATGTCAATGTCATCACATGTGAAGGGTCAGTCACAATGTTGAACTGGGAAAAATATGTAGGAAAGTAGATATCAATAGAGACATTAGGAAATCAGGCAAAGTATAAAGTGAGTGAAAAAACTAGACATTTCCAACAGTTTTGAGGTTGAATATATAATCTTAGGAAGAAACAAAAATGTGGTCACCAATAGGATTGACATTTGAGAGCATTAGGCAACCTGGATATGGATGTTTTTAGTAATCCATCTTCAGTTTCCATTTAGGCTTTGGTACAATCATACGTGTGACTTTTGCATTTTGTGTCCAGAATATTACTGTGGTAACATGCATATGTAGATCAGGTGACATGAGTATTTCTTCCACCATTTCTGGGAGCAATATTTAGAAGAAGAATAAATTAGTATTGGGCATACTAAGAGGTGTACCCTGTGTCTATGAATATAGAGATAATGCATGAATAGACCACATAGTGAATACATAATATAACTGGTTCCACTTTAAATAATGGATTAAACTGATATCAGAATATATATAAGAAATACTATATTGATATGAAATCATTCATTCCAACCAGTTATACATCTAATGGTGATATTATAGTTATGGTTTATCATAAAGTGAGTGTCAGTTTTGCTTCAAAAGTGATAAAGGAAATCAAAAATAATGTAAGACGAGTCAAGAAACCTGGAAGAATCCATGTGTTCTGAAGCAGGAAGTGATTGAAAGTGAAACAAATGCCTATAAGTTTGCTAACTTGTGGATGAAATATGTATCCTATGATGTGCATAAATTGAAGAAATAGTAATGTACCAGTGTTGAATTAAAATAAATTTCAAAATACACATCATGTCACATAGGAATGTACTTGCATTGATGTTAAACTGGGTCAGTTACTGTAGAAGTATTAGTATTTGTATGCAACATTAACTGAAGTTAGTTTTTAGTACTGCAAACAATATGTATTTCAGGTGGATGAATATTTCTGAGAATGATCTTGTGAAAAGTTGATTATAAATCCATATACATGAACATGAATGAATTTAGTGAGTGTATATAAGACACATATATTTCATATTTTGAAAAATCTGGAGAGTGTATATATATATATACAAAAAAAACACACACAGACAATAAATTAGCAATCGAAATTTATCATGAAATATATATCTTCCACAGATGCAAAATTATTTCTTTTAGAACATGGATTTATGTATAATGTTGTTCTTCTAGGAAACACACCCCTAGGTTAAATTTTCAGTTCCAACAGAGTTTAACAGGAGTGATCATTTCTCACAAATTGTATTTGCCAAATTAGCCTCCTCACAAGAATGTAGGTGTGATACCAGGTAGTGTTCTATATGTGCATTTAAAAATACATGTGCTGAATAGGCTACAGAGAAAGGGAGAGAGGAATTCACATATTTGTTAACATTAAAAACACATGGAGAACTATTTCAATTAAAAATTGACTAGATTTATAACACCTACAATTAATCATGCAAAAAACAAGTCCAACTATACACCATGATTTCTCTGAACTGCTAGTATTCCTATTCTGTTTGTGTTATTTTTCTCCATCATATTAGGAGTAGTAGTCAGAGTTTATTAGGGTATGCGTTAGTGTCAGGGATTCAGTATTTCGAATGGAAAATTGGAAAATGACTCTAAAGGGTATGCAAATATGTGCTACACAAAAATGTTCACACTCTCATCCAGAAGATTGCCTTGGCATTACCTTAGTTCCAAGTAAGATACAATAAAGGAGAAAAGTTAGAAAATCTGTAAATACATATCAGGAATAAAAAATGCTCAGGAGTTCACAAACTTGTAGGTGGTAGAGGAGTTTCCAATAGTAAGGGACAGGGTAAACACTCCACAAACATTGAGCTCTGCTTGTGTAAAGACTTCTTGAGAAACTCTCTGAGGTTGGGCTCTTAAAATACATGTTGTTGTCAGGAGCTTTAGCTTCCTTTGTTGTGTGACCATCAAATCTGGGTGTGCAAATATGTGACCTGAAGGACATTGTTTCTAATTTTCCAATGAAAATGAGGCAGCAGTGCTGAATACTCTTTTTGTAGTTAAAATATGGCCACTGGGGTGTAAGTGTCTCCCCGGGTTGACTGTGAAGCCATTTGGTCATCCTCCAATTTTCGTGGTGTTTCTTGCTGGTGCACTGGGAGTTTGGTATTTGCTTCATGAAATACAAGGAGTTCAACTGGGACACAGTGCTGGAGGGAGTTCTGTCACGTGTGGAGGGACACGGTCTGCATGAGAATGCACCAACCAGGATTCTGTCCCACATAGGTTGCCCCTTTGTCCATAGCAACCTGATTCTGAACATTTCCCAGAAACCTATCCATATAACAAGATGCCTTTACATATAAGGGTCTGCTGGCTGTACCCTGTCAATCACAAGGCAATTGGAAGCCAATGGCAGATCCACATGCCCCAACACACATGTTTTTTCACACACCTTCACACCACTGCTCTAGGCCCACTAATGAACAGGCTCCAACTTACTGGCATCACTGTTCTACACAATTTTCATGAAACCCAGTCAGTCAAGGCACTGTCTGATACACTCATGATCAGCAACAGGACATCCAAAAGTTTTCCAGTGCCACCTGGTGATGGGAATTTCAAAAATTTCATGGTATTTATCAAGCCATTTTTCGAGGATAAAGTTGGAGGCTCTGTGGGTTTCAATTCATTCAGGAACCATTAAATGTTGAAGAAGCTCATATCAATGAAAGATCTTGAGAACACTCACAGGCAAGGCTTCCCAAAGAGTGGCCAAAAGGTAACATGAAGTCAGGCCCATTGAGGTATACAATGTGAGGTCCATATGTGTTTTGACTCTCAAGTGTGGCTTTAAAGAATTTCAGAATAAAATCATGTGATATCCAGGCTGAGATTCCCAGTGCTGTGGGCAAAGCCACCCTGCACCTAGATCTCCCTGCACCACAATTAATACCTGAGATGTTGGTTGCATGGCCTAGTAAAATCCAAACACAATTCATGACAATACTTCTCTTATGTCACTTCCAGAATTCAGTCTCTCAGGGGAATCATACCAGAGTTCAAGCCCAGGTGGACCCAGTCATCTGTTCCAAGCACCAAACAAATTACCACAATTCAAAACAAAATGCTCCCACATGCCCCTTATCTTATTTCATGTAGACACTCATCATAACATCTGGATGGAGGTTTCCATGAGGGGCACAGCACAATACAGTGTCCAAAATAACCTTTCTTGCCCCTCATTTGCCTAAAGTCAGTGTGGCCTGGAAATCCTGACTGTGAACCAGGAGTGATCAAATACGCCTGCCGTTAATACTCCTTGGCTTCTCCAATTTGATGCCTACTGACTGTGGGGTTTAGAATCTTTATGTAAACTGGATTCATGAGAAAACCCAAGCACCTATGGGCTAAACTCTGCAGGGCTTTAAAGAACTCATTTGACCCAAAGGATCCCTATTTTCACTTGATGGATGTCAGGAATCTTAGAGAAGAAGGTGAGAGTCTTCATCCACAATAACTGCTCTTTTGGCCATTTTGGTTTTGGATGCACCCATGGGATCTTTCTTTAGATCCATCAGGTGCTGAAAATCTAAGCCACAGCCTCACACAGGGCCAAGAGGCTGATTCAGACACATCCCTTTCCAAAGCAATTAAGCAAAGAGCAAAACACACACAGACATTATAAAGTGGCAATATATATGCCAATTGAAATTCATGATGAAATATATATCGTCCACAGATCCAAAAATATTAATTTTACTGAACATGGATTTATGAATAATGTTGTTAAACTAGAAAGGTTACCCTTAGGTTGAATTTTAAGATCCAATAGCATTTAGGAGGAGTGATCTCTTGTCATAATTTGTATCTGCCATGTCAACCACCTCACAAGAATGTATATGTGATACCAGGTAGGATTCTATATGTTTATATAAAAATACATGTGATGAATAGGCTACAGAGAAAGGGATAGAGGAATTCACATATTTATTAACTTAAAAAACACAAGGAGAACTATTTCAATTAAAAATTAACTAGATTTATAACACCTACCCTACATAATGCAAAAGGAAAGTCCAACTATACACCATGCCTCTTCTGAACTGCTTGTATTTCTATTGTGTTTGTATGCACTGTGGGTTTCAAGAACCATTAAATGTTGAGGAAGCTCATTTGAATGAAACTCTGGAGAACTCTCATAGGCAAGGCTTCCCAAAGAGTGACCAAAAGGTTAGATATAGCCAGGCCCATTGAGGTCTACAATGTGAGGTCCATGTGTGTTTTGACTCTCAACTATGGCTACCAAGTCTTTAAGAATAAAATCATGGGATATCTTGGCTGAAATTCTCAGTGCTCTGTGGAAATCCACCCTCGTCCTTGATCTTAGTTTCCAAGGGCGACTCTCATGCTTGGCCTCCTAAAATATCACCACAATTCATGGCAATACTTCTCTGAGTTCAGTTCCAGAAGTCAGTCTCTAAGGGGAATCCCACAAGAATTCAAGCCCAGGTGGACCCACTCATCTCTTCCAACCGTCACACAAATGACCACAATTAATACCAAAACACTCTCACATGGCCCTCCTATTCTTCTATAAAGGCACTCATCATAACATCTGGCTGGAGGTTTCCATGAGGGGCACAGCCCAAGACAGTGTCCCAAATAAGCTCCATTGCCACTCATTTGCCTAAATTCAGGGTGGCTTGGACACCCTTCTTGTCCACCAGGAGTGATCTGAAAGGGTAAAATAAATTGAAATTAAAGTGTAAAAGTTGAAGTGTAAAAGACTGGGTTTTGTAAAGTTTCTAAGCTGCAAGGCCTGAGTTAAAATGTAAAGGACCAGGTATTGTTAAGTTCCTATGCTACATGCAAAACCTGAAATTCCTGTAGCTTGTAGTACAATTCCCTACTGCCCAGTAAATATTCCCCCTGACCGCCTGGTTATTTAATAACCTAGGACCCTGTGTGGCCTGGCACATAGGCATTGCAAGGCCTAAAGCAATCTGTTTGAATGTGTACCTCGCTTTAGAACTGACCTATCACTCCTGCCTCACCTGTTCCTGCCAATGAGTGAACTAATCATGTTTAGGAATTGTTGTTTGATTTTTCTGCGGTGTATGTTGATTTCTTAAAGGAGACTGTGATATATGTAAAGTCCCGCCCTCCCCAAAAAGTGTACTTAAGCACTGCTCAACCCCTGCTCGGGGCTCTGGGCTGCTCTCCCTTCTTGAGTGAGCACGTAGCCCCAGCATGCTGGATTGGATCCTCAATGAACGCCTTTTTCTGTTGCATGAGCTGTGGTCTCTTGGTGGTCTCTTCCTCCGACGTTCACCGGATCCTTACATTTGGTGCGTTGGCCGGGAATCACGCAGCATAGGACAAGGACACCCCAACAGACCCCTCTGGGGGTAAGTAAGGCGCTTCTTTCCATTTTTCCTTGCGATCGCTCAGAGCTTTTTGTTCAGGTTCCGTTTTTCCGTTTTTGGTTTGGGTTGGCAGAGTGGCTGCCAGCGGAGCACGTAAGTTCCCCCTGTCAGTGGTGGACAAACGTGTCCTAAAGCCACAGACCACGTCCTCGCAAGGGATGCCTTGGAGGACTCAGGGAGTGATGGATGTGCCCTCATTGGGTGAGGAGGGATGGATGAGCCCACATTAGGTGACTCTGCTGCCAACCCATCATATCTTGCTGGCTACTTTTTTCTCTCAGGTTGAATTCACTGTCTGTCTTTGTGGTCTAACCCATCAGGTTTTGCCAGTTACTAGGTTCTAATCTTTACTTCTGAACTCGTGTTAAATGTTACCTGTGTGTACATGTTTGTGTCACGTTTGTATTGTCCTTGTCTCTTTTTGAGAAACTCTCATTATGGGACAAAGCCATTCCATGCCTCTGTCCTTGAAGCCTTTCCTGGTCCCTGCCTCCAATCCGACACCGTCACCCAGGATCCTATCACTCAAACCTTCTACTCCTTCCCCTCTTCCCTCCATTCTCCCTGAGTCACAAGATTGTAGATCTTGGGGTTGTGAACAAACGGGAGCTGCATGATGGTCTTTGTGTGTCTTTTTATCTGAGTTTCTGTTAAATGTGATGGCATTGTTTGGACCGATGCAGAGTCCCGAGTTCCAACCTGCCTTACATATGTGGAAGTTACTTTAGCTAAATTTTAAACTAATGCTTCTCCTGTGAGGGACCAAAAGTCAATAGAACCGCCAGTTTTTCTGTTCTCACCTTTTGCACCTCTCTTAGCTGTGTTTTAAAGAACTTTGATAAACTTTACTCCCCTTTGTTAAGCAAGATTACGGAAGCAGTGATTTTTTTCTTCCCGTAGTTGGCTTGAGCATGCCCACTGCAGAGGGAAATGTCTGGGGTCAAAGAACTTTGATATCTCGCTTAAACTTTTCTCAAAACCCTGTCCTCATTATTAAATTGGCATTAATTGGCTTTGGGATGGGAACCAAGCCTTCAGTCATAAATTTTGACACCCCAGAGGGGACTTTAAATAAACCCCACTCTGCCCTCTTGGGGAAGCCTAGCACTCAAAACAACTGCAAGCAGAGGATGAAATTTTTGGGAGCTGACTACTGCAAAGTTGGGAGACATAGAATATGCCTGGTGCCTGGGGTCAAAGCAAACCAGAGGAACTAATCCTGTAAGTAAATGGTGAGGCTAAGGGACTCCCAGCAGCTGACAGAGCCATTTTGCTGTGGGGAACTCCCTTATTCCTTACGTGCACTTTAAGGATTTCTCCACCTCTGTTTACTTAACAAAAGGGACAATGAATGCATTAATATGTTGATATTATAGATTTTTTCTTGGGGATGATCTAGGGTGAATGTGTATCTAAAAATGATTTTTTTTTTTATTTTAACCATCTCGTATCTAAATGGGTTTCTAAAGCATTGCACTATGTTACAGTTAAAAGTTGGGTTTAAACAATTGTTTAGTTTGATTTCAGGTAGTTCATGCTAGGAAACTTAAATACTTAGGATAAAAAATAATTAAAGAGTTTTAATTTTGAACTAGGCAGCCTGAAAAAATTTCACTAGATATACCAGTGCATTAACTTGGGAAGAGATAATAAATTATGATATGGTATCTATTCCCATCAGTGTGTAAGATTTTAAAAAATGGTACTAAATTAAAACGTTGGTCTGGCTTATTGAAATGACATTAATTAGCAACAGTCTTGGAAATTTTTAAAGCTTAATTTCGGATACACATGGTAGTGTGTGGTTCTTTTTAAAAAATTTTCAGCCAATTTAATGTAACTTAATACTATTAGAAACTTCATAACAAAGAAAGGGGCTTAACGATCCTATAGAAACTTCTTCTGATGGTGGCTTTAATATTATCAAAAAATGATCCTATTTTCAGTTTTGTGTGAGCAAGTTTTTCTAGTGTAGAAAAATCTAAAGATATAAAATTTTGAGAATTACATCTTAAACTTGCATCAAAATTTTCAACATCCAAACCTGGAAATTATGACTTATAGCTAAAATGCCTTAGGCCTGAGGTTTCTGCTACGAATTCCAGTCTTTTCAGTTTTCCAGACCTCAGCAAGGACTTAAGTTGATATGCAAATAAAAGAAGCCTGCAGCACTCAGCAGGAGACAGATAAAAAAGAGTAAATGTGTCTTTTTACCTGAACTCAAACTAGACCTAACCAAAAAATTATATTATACGGTATTTACTAATTACTGGCCAGTCATCTTTTTTAGGACTCTTGCTTTTCTTAGATTCTGTATTTTTTTTTTTGAACTCATGATCTTGATTCTGCTGATGGGTTAATGTTTTCTGATCAGTTCTATTTTTGATCGACTCTGGAGTTTTTAGCATTTCAATGGAGATTTCACCTGAAAAAGCTACAAGGCTTTTATTATTGTGTTATGTGTTACATTTGTGTTACGTGTTGTATGTTGGTATGTCTGTATGTGTGTATGTCCATATATCATGCAGTGATATGACAATTGACAGATGAGGAGCACTCATGAAAAATTTAAGAATGTATCCAAATGTCTTTGATTCACGTGATTCATATGTTTTAATTCAAATTGGGTAAACAGATAAAAATAAAGATGTCTTTAAAATTAGGCCAATAAGTTTTGTAGGTTTTCAAAAAGGCCCTAATAAAATGTAGATGTCTATAAAATAATCTGCCTAAATTCAGAAATTTACAAGTATTGTATTGAAATGTGAACAGAAAGAGGTTAGTAGATGAAAAAGAGAAACTAAAAGGTTCCAGATATAGATCTAATAGAGGAAAAATGTGTTTCTGGATAAGAGAGTCTATATGATTAAGTAATTAAAGGGGTTTAAGTAAATAATAAAAAAAGGTTTGTGTAACTTGGTTATATGTGTAAGTTTTGAGCAAGTAATCTTAAAAAAATAAACAGCTGGTAAAACAAGTACTGTTTTTATAAAATTGTGCCATGTTATTTCTTTAAAATCTAAACTTGTTTAATACAAAAACATCAATGTAATTGTGGTGTTAATGTGTTCATATCTTCCAGGTATACAAGTCTGTAAGGTAGAAGCTTCCAAAGACCATTGTATCAAGCTGGTGTTCTAAGGTTGTATGGTAATTCTAGGCTTAAAAGAAAAACATGTTGGAGATTTATGTATATCATTTGTGTTCTATAATTGGACTTGTTATCAATAAGATATGTACAGTTCCATGTTACTTTTTACACTGAGATGCAATTTAAAAGTATTTTTAACTTAATGAGAGCCAAATCTGTGAAGGTTTTATTGTAAACACAAAGGTAATAGCCATTCATTTCCATGTGAAAACTGTTTTCTTCAGGCTTCACAAAGGGGTGTCCTGAGACAAAGACTTTCCTGATATTCAGGGCAACATAACAATAGGTAATCAAAAGGCCCAAAGCAGGGTTTCTCCACTGAGACTTTACTGGCTACACTGATATCTGAGTTTTCTGAGATGCTTGCCATTCCATTCAGCTATCCAGTAAATGGCCATGTCACAGATCTTGGAAGTGGTTCATATATTGGACACAAAATCATGAGCCTATTCTGGAGAGTGGCCAGAATTCAGGAAGAAAACAGGAACGTAGGAAGATAGTTGGTGTTGCCCATTGATAAGGCAAGCCACACTCCATTTATAAATTGTGCCGGATGAATGCTGGGAAGTTTTCTCCTTGAGAGGATACACCCATTGAGGCATTCTCTTTTCTAATGTCTACAACCACGGACACAGTGGGATGCACAGACCTAAAAACACTCGCCTTGTCAAAGGACTAACTAGAAACACTCCACTCCAAACCAAACACACCCCCTTTCCTAACTATTCTCAGAACAAAAGAAAAAACCACAAACCCATACCCACAACCACAAAGGCACCTCCTTCCCCCAAGTAGGTCTGGAACTATCCAGAGTGTCCTCTGACCGGAGGGCCATACTATGTTCCCCAGAAATTGTCTGTCCTGTCTCAGATCTGGGCTCCTTGGTCAACTCTGTGAAGTTTTCAGGAGCCAGCAGTGAGCCTCTACCTGTTTTCTCCGGAAGGGCCGCTCTTCAGAATTTTTCTGGAATTTGGCCATTCTCACATAAGTAGGTACCACAAAAGACTGACTCTGTCCTCGGAAAATCCAAACAAGTGAGAACACTGGAACTGGTGCTGGGACTGGGTCTTGGTGCCTGGCTTCCTGGAACCCAAATTTGGAGAGTTCCATCAACAAGGATGTGAGGTGAGGTCACTTCCTTTAGTAACTGAATGAGGTCACTGCCTTGGCAACCAATTTGTCCTAACATTTGCTTCCTAAGGTCTCATAACATGGAGGATGTCCCTACTACCTGTGACACTTTCACAAGTTAGAATAGTATAGAAACCATAGTCACCTGGGAACAGCTCTCCACAAAGGCCTAGTTTGGTTCATCTCCTCTACCTTAAGAAGAGAGAATCTGATTCAGACACAACCCTTCATCCTGACCAGGTTGTTTGCCATGGAAGATGCCTTTTGCTCTATCATGTCCTTCATAGCTGCCTACATCTTCTCCAGGGATCATTTCTGCATGGAACTTTGAAGTTTTCAGCAGGTGGAAGATCCCCTGCATTCCTGTATTGTAAGACCAAACCTTTCCCTGCTTTTCTGAACACTTAGATTGAGGGAACAGTGTATGGTTAGGGTTAATAATATGTTCAATTAAAACCAAAATACTCCCACATGGCCCTCATTTTCTTCCATGTAGACATTCATCATAACCTCTGGCTGGAGGTTTCCATAAGGGGCGCAGCCCAAGACAGTGTCCAAAATAAGTTCCCTTTCCCCTCATTTTCCTAAAGTCAGGGTTTCCTGGACACCCTTCCTGTAAACCAGGATTGATCAAATAGGCCTGCCAGTAATACTGCTCTGTTTCTTCATTTTGAAGCCTACTGACTGTGAGGTATAGATTCTTTATGTGATTTGGAGTCATGTGAGAACCCAAGCACTGCTGCAGGGCTTTGAAGAACTCATTTGTCTCAAAGGATCCCTCTACTTACTTGATGGAGGTCAGGAACCTAACAGAGGAAGCAAGAGACTTCATCCACAATGACTGATCTTTTTGCCATTTTGGTTTTGGATGCACACATGGGATCTTTCTTTAGATCCATCAGGTGCTGAAAATCAAAGCCACAGCCTCTCTCAGAGCCGAAAGGATGATTCAGACACATCCCTTTCCAAAGCAATTAAGCAAAGAGCCACAGGTGATGCTCATTCATTTCCAATTGAAAGCAGTTTTTTTCAGGCTTCACAAAATGGTGGCCTGAGGAAAAGACCTTCCTGACATTAAGGTCAACAGAACAGTAGGTTAGCAAAAGGCACAAAGCAGGGTTTCTCTACTGAGACTTTACTGGTCACACTGATATCCGAGTTTTCTGAGATGCTCCCAATTCCCTTTATCTATCCAGTACATGGCCATGTCACAGAACTCGACAGAGGTCCATATCTTGGACAAAAAAACATGAGCCTATTCTGGAGAGTGGCCAGAATTCAGGAAGAAAACAGGAACTAAGGAAAGAAGTAGGTGTTGCCCATATAAGGCAAGCCACAGTCCATTCATAAATTGGGCAGGATGTGTGCTGAGATGCTTTCTACTAGACAGGACACATCCATTGATGCATTCACTTTTCTAATATCTACAACCACGGAAAAAGTGGGAAACACAAACATAGAAACACTCGCCATGTCAAATGACTTACCAAAAACAGTCCACTCCAAACCAAACATACTGCCTTTCCTACCTATTCTCAGAACATGATACAAAACTACAAATTCACACCCACACCCACAAAGGCACCTCCATTACCCAAGTAGGTCTGTGACTATCCAGAGTGTCCTCAGACTGGTGGGCCTTACTCTGCTCCCTCGAAATGGACTTTCCTGTCTCAGATCAGGTCTCCTTTACCAACTCTGTAAAGTTGTCAGCATCAATCAGTGAGTCACTACCTGCTTTCTCAGGAAAGGCCCCTCTTCAGAGCTTTCCTGGCATTTAGCCATCCACACATCAGTATGTACCAAGAAAGACCGACTTTGTCCTTGGTAAATCCAAACAAGTGAACCCACTGGGACTGGGACTGGGACTGGCTCTGAGTGCCTGGCTTCCTGGATCCCAAGTTCAGAGAGTTCCATCACCAAGGAAGTGAGGTAGGTCACTTCCTTCAGGAACCGAATGAGGTCACTATCTTGGCAACCACTTTATCCTAAATTTGCTTCCAAGGGTCCCATGAGAGAGAGGCTGCCCCTACTTCCTGTGTCACATTCACAAGATAGAATGGTATATCAACCATAGGCACATGTTAACAGCTCTCCACACAGACCTGGTTTGGTCCATCTTCTCTACATTAAGAAGAGAGAGGCTTATTCAGACACATCGCTTCATCCTGACCAGGTATTTTACCAAGGAAGATATCTGTTGCTCTCTCAGGTTCTTCATAGCTGCCTACATCTTCTCCAGGGTTTATTTCTGCATGGAACTTGAGGTTCTCAACAGGTGGAAGATCCCCTATCTACCTGTATTATAACACCAACTCTGTCCCTGCTCTTCGTAAAGTTAAATTGAGGGAACAGTGCATGGTTAGGGTTAATAGCATGTTCGATTTGGGTTAGGAATCATTCTGTGAGATGAATAATGGTATTGGGAACCTCCGATATTACAAGCATATATAGGTGTAATATAAGTATGAAAACAGAAATCTAGGAAAGATTTCAAACCCAGATGAACATTGGGCCCTTGATTGGGATACTTAGCTTTGAATTATTTCCGCAAAGTTGTCTCAGATAAATCGATATACAATGGTATAGGACCTTGTACCTTGGATGACTGAATGAGGAAGAGATCGTCCAGACAAAAAGAGATAGTTCGAAAAGTTATTTAGATATAGGGTTTTGGTTAGAGAGTGAATGTAAATGTCAGCATATGTGAAGAGTCAGTCACAGTGATGAACTGGGGAAAATGTGTAGGAAAGCAGATATCAATAGAGACATTAGGAAATCAGGGAAAGTACAAAGTGAGTGATAGGATAAGATGTTTTTAACATGGTTGAGTTTGAATATATAATCTTAGGAAGAAACAAATATGTAGTCACCAATAGGAATGATATTTGAGATCATTAGTTAATCAGGACATGGATGTTGTTAGTAATACATGCTCACATTAAATTTAGGCTTTGGTACAATCATAAGGGTGTCCTTTGCATTTTTTGTCAGGAATATTACTGTGTTGAAATGTAAATGTATATCAGGTGACTACAGTATTTCTTCAACTATTTCTGAAAGCAACATTTTAAGACTGATAAGTTAGTATTGGGGACACAAGTACGTGTACCCTGTGCCTATGATTATAAAGATGATGCCTTAATAGACCATACTGTAAATAAATAATATAACTGGATCAAACTTTAAATAATTGATTGAATTGATATCTGAAAATATATAGGAAATCTTATATTGATATACATAAGTTCATTCTAACCAGTTATACATCTAATGGTAATTTTAGCATTATGGTTTATGATGAAGAGTGTGGGAGTTTTGCTTCAAAAATGATTATGGAAATCGAAAATAATATGTTTGGAAATAATCTCATGCAAAGAACACTCAAGAAACATGGAGGAATACATATGTTCTGAAACAGCAAGTAATTGCAAGTGAACCAAATGCGTACAGATTTGTGAACTTGTGGATGAAAAGTATTATCCTATGATGTCCATAAACTGAAGAAATTGTAATGTACCAGTGTTGAATAAAAATGAACTTCAAAATACACATCATGTCCCATAGGATTTTACTTGCATTGATGTTAAACTGGGTCAGTTACTGTACAAATATTAGTATTTGTAAGCACCATTCACCAAAGTTAGTTTTCAGTACTGGGAAATAAATATGTATTTCATGTGGATGAATATTTCTGAGAATAATCTTGTGAAAATTTGATTATAAATCCAAATATAGGAACATGAGTTAAATTAATGAGTGTATAATAAGACACATATATTTCATATTTTGAATAATCTGGAGAAAAAAAATATATATATATATATAGATACAAACACAGACATTAAAATGTAGTAATATGTATGCCAATCAAAATTCATTATGAAATATATATCATCCTCATATCCAAAAATATTCTTTTTACTGAGCATGGATTTATGTATAATGCTGTTCATCTAGGAAATTCACCAATACGTTGACTTTTCAGTTCCATCAGTATTTAGGGGGAGTGATCTCTTCTCACAATCTGTATCATCCTAAAACAGCAAGCTCACAAGAATGTACGTGTGATACCAGGTAGGATACTAAATATGCATAATAAATTTCATGAGATGAATAGGCTACAGAGAAAGGGAGACAGAAATGTACATATGTGTTAACTTTAAAAACTCATGGAGAAGTATTACAATAAAAAGTTGACTAGATTTATAACACATACACTTGATAAAGCAGAAGGCAAGTCCTAGTATACACCATGCCTCCTATGTACGGCCTGTATTTCTATTCTGTTAGGTTTCTTTTTCTACATCATATTAAGATTAGTAGTCAGAGTCTAGTAGGGTATGGGTTAGTGACAGGGATTCAGTATTTCTAATGGAAAATAGGAAAATGAATCTAATGTGTATGCAAATATTTGCTAGACAAAAATCTTCCCACTGTCCTCCAAAACAATGCCTTGATATTTCCTTCGCCACAAGTAATACACAATTAGTGGAGAAGAGTTTGAAAATCTGTGAATATATATCTGGAAAAGAAAATGCTCAGGGGTTCACAACCTTGGAGGTGGTAGAGGAATTTCCAAAAGTAAGGTACAGGGTAAACACTCCACAAACATGGAACTCTGGTGGCCTAATGAGTTTTTGAGAAACTGCCTCTGAGTTTGGGCCCTTGAAAAATTTGTTGTTGTCAGGAGCTTTAGCTTCCTTTGTATTGAGACCATCAAACCTGGGTTGTCATCTATGTGACCTGGATGACATGGTTCCTTATATGCTATTGAACATGAGGAAGAAGTTCTGAATTTTCCCTTTGTTAGTGAACTGAGGACACTGGGGTCTAAGTGTCTAACCATGTGATCTGTGAAGCCATTTGGTCATACTCCACTTTTCGTGGTGTTTGTTACTGCTGCACTGGGAGTTTGGTATTGGCTTCACGTAATACAAGGAGAAAAACTGGGACACAGTGCTAGAGGGAGTACTCTCACGTGTAGTGGTTGAGGGTCTGCAGGAGAATGCACCAACCAGGCTTCTATCCCAAAAAGCTTGCACCCATGTCCATAGCAACCTGATTCTGAACATTGCCCTGAAACCTCTCCATATAACAAGGTCCCTTTACTTGTAAGGTTCTGCTGGCTGCAACATGTCAGTCACAAGTCATTCGGAAACCAATGGCAGAACCACGTGTCCCCACGACAGATGTTTTATCATACACCTGCCCACCACTGCTCTGGGCCCACTAATCAGCAGGCTCCAACTTTCTGGCACCTCTGTTCTCACCATTTTCATGAAACCCAGTCAATCAATGCAATGTCTGGTACACTCATGATCAGCAACAGATATCCAAAGGTTCTCCAGTGCCATCTGTTCATGGAAATTTAAAAAATTCATGGTATTTATCTAGCCAATTTTCAAGGATGAAGTTGGAGGCACTGTGGCTTTCAATTTATTCAGGAACCATGAAATGGTGAGGAAGCTTATTTCAATTAAAGCTCGGGAGAACTCTCAGGGGCAAGGTTTCCCAAAGAGTGGCCAAAAGGTCACATTAAGCCAGGCCCATTGAGGTCTACAATTGAGGTCCATGTTTGTTTTGACTCTCAACAATGGCTGCCACGTCTTTCTGAATAAAGTCATGTGATATCCTGCCTGAGATTCCCAGTGCTCTTTGGAAAGCTATCCTGAGCCTAGATCTCAGTCTCCAAGGGCAACTCTCATGTGTGGCCTCCTAAAATCTCAACACAATTCATGTCAATACTTCTCTGAGTTCATTTCAGTCTCTAAGGGGAATCACTCCAGAGTTGAAGTCCATGCGGACCCAGTCATCTCTTCCAACCACCACACAAATGACCACAATTAAACCAAAACACTCCCACATGGCCCTCATCTTCTTCAATATAAACTCTCATCATAACCTCTTGCTGGAGGTTTCCATGAGGGGCGCAGCCTAAGGAAGTGTCCAAAATAAGCTCACTTGCCCCTTATTTGCCTAAACTCAGTGTGGCCTGGAAACCCTTTCTGTGAACCAGATGTGATAAAATAGGCCTGCCATTAATACTGCTCTACTTCTCCAATTTGAGGCCTACTCTCTGTGGGGCATAGATTCTTTATGTGAATTGGGGTCATGAGAAAATCAAGCACCTATGGGCTACCCTCTGCAGGGCTTTGAAGAACCCATTTCAGTGAGTCGAGGAATTGGACCAAATGTTCTTTAGATATAGGGTTTTTGTTAAAGAGTGAAAGTAAATGTCAGCATATTTGAAGAGTCAGTCACAGTGATGAACTGGGGAAAATGTGTAGGAAATCAGATATCAATAGAGACATTAGGAAATCAGGCAAAGTACAAAGTGAGTGATAGGATAAGACATTTTTAACAGGGTTCAGATTCAATATTTAATCTTAGGAAAAAACAAATATGTAGTCACCAATAGGAATGATATTTGAGATCATTAGTTAATCAGGACTTGGATGTTGTTAGTAATACATGCTCACTTTCAATATAGGCTTTGGTACAATCATAAGTGTGTCCGTTGCATTTTGTGTCAGGAATATTACTGTGATAAAATGTGTATGTATATCAGGTGACTAGAGTATTTCTTCCACCAACTCTTAAAGCAATATTTTAAAGACTTATAAATTAGTATTTGGGATACAAATAGGTATACCATCGGTCTATGAATATAGAGATGATGCCTTAATAGACCATACTGTGAATAAATAATATAACTGGTTCAAATTTAAATAATGGATTGAATTGATATCTGAAAATATATAGGAAATTTTATATTGATATACATAAATTCATTCTAACCAGTTATACATCTAATGGTAATATTAGCATTATGGTTTATCATGAAGAGTGTCTGAGTTTTGCTTCAAAAATGATTATGGAAATCAAAAATAATGTGTTTGGAAAGAATCTTATGAAAAGAACAGTCAAGAAACATGGAGGAATACATGTGTTCTGAAGTAGGAAGTGATTGAAAGTGAACCAAATGCCTATAAATTTGTGAAATTGTGGATGAAAGGATATATCCTATAATGTCCATAAACTGCAGAAATAGTAATGTATCAGTGTGGAATAAAAATGAACTTCAAAATACACATCATGGTCCCATAGGTGTCTACTTGCATTGATGTGAAACTGGGTCAGTCACTGTGGAAATATTACGATTTGTATGCACCATTCACTGAATTTAGTTTTCAGTACTAGGAAATAAATATGTATTTAAGGTGGATGAATATTTCTAAGAATTATTTTGTAAAAATTTGATTATAAATCCACATACACACACATGAGTGAATTTAGAAAGTGTATAATAAGACACATATATTTCATATTTTGGAAAATCTAAAGAGTAGATATCTATATCTATATAGATAGATAGATAGATAGACAGATAGATAGATAGATAGATAATTAGATACTCACATACACAGACATTAAAATGTAGCAATATATATGCCATTCGAAAATCATAATAAAATAGATATCATCCACGTATCCAAAAATATTCATTTTACTGAACATTTATTTATGCATAATACTGTTCATCTAGGAAATTCACCCATAGGTAGAATTTCCAGTTCCATCAGTATTTGGAGGGAGCGATCTCTTCTCACAATTTGTATCTTCCAAAATAAGCAAGCTCACAAGAATGTACATGTGATACCAGGTAGAATTCTAAAGATGCATTAAAAAATACATGTGATGAATAGGCTACAGAGAAAGTGAGACAGAAATTTACATATGTGTTAATTTTAAAAACTCATGGAGAAGTATTACAATGAAAAGTTGACTAGATTTATAACACATACCATTGATAAAGCCGAAGGCAAGTCCAAGTATACACCATGACTCCTATGAAAGGCCTGTATTTCTATTCTGTTAAGTTTCTTTTTCTCCATCATATTTTGATTAGTAGTCAGAGTCTAGTAGGGTATGGGGTAGGGTCAGGGATTCAGTATTTCAAATGGAAAATAGGAAAATGAATCTAATGTGTATGCAAATATGTGCTACACAAAAATCTTCCCACTCTCATCCAGAACAATGCTTTGACATTACCTTCGCCCCAAATAAGAAACAATTAGTGGAGAAAAGTTAGAAAATCTGTGAATACATATGTGGAAAGGAAAATGCTCAGGAGTTCACAAACTTGTAGGAGGTAGAACGGGTTACAAAAAGAGAGAGGGTAAACACTCCACAAACATGGAGCTCTGCTAGCCTTTTTGAGAAACTGCCTCTGAGCTTGGGCAGTTAAAATATATGTTGTTGTCAGGAGCTTTAGCTTCCTTTGTAGTGAGACCATCAATTCTGGGTCTCCATCTATGTGACCTGGATGACATGGTTTTTTATTTTCTAGTGAACATGAGGCAGCAGTGCTGAATTCTCTCTTTGTAGGTAAACTTTGGCCACTGGGGTCTAAGTATCTAACTGTGTTGTCTGAAAAGCCATTTGGTCATTATCCACTTTCGTGGTGTTTTTTACTGCTGCACTGTGAGTTTGGTATTGGCTTCACGAAATACAAGGAGTTCTACTGGGACACAGTGCTGGAGGATGTACTCTCACGTGTGGTGGGTTACTAAAATGCACCAGTGGGGCTTCAATCCCACATAGCTTTTCAACTTGACAATAGCAACCTGATTCTGGACATTGGCAGGAATCCTCTCCATATAATAAGATGCCTTTACATACAGTCTGCTGGCTGTACCATGTCAGTCACAAGTGATTTCTAAGCCAATGGCAGATCCACGTGGCCCCACCAGAAATGTTTTTTTCACACACCTACACTCCACTGCTCTAGGCCCACTAGTCTGCAGGCTCCAACTTTCTGGCATCTATGTTCTACACTTTTTCCATGAAACCCAGTCAATCAAGGCACTGTCTGGTACAGTCATGATCAGCAACAGGACATCCAGAGGTTCTCCAGTGCAACCTGGTCATGGTAATTTCAAAAAATTCATGGTATTTATCTAGATATTTTTCAATAATGAAGTTGGAGGCACTGTGGGATTCAATTTATACAGGAACCGTTAAAAGGTGAGGAATCTCATTTCAATGAAAGTTCTGGAGAACTCTCACAGGCAAGGCTTCCCAAAGAGTGGGCAAAAGGTCACATGAAGCCAGGCCCATTGAGGTCTACAATGTGAATTCCATGTGTGTTTTGACTCTCAACTATGGCTGACAATCTTTCAAAATAAAATCTTGTGATATCCTGGCTGAGATTCCCAGTGCTCTGTGGAAAGTCACCCTGGGCCTAGATCTCAGTTTCCAATGGCGAATCTCATGCTTGGCCTCCAAAAATCTCAACACAATTCATGGCAATACTTCTCTGAGCTCAGTTCCACAACTCAGTCTCTAAGGGGAATCACAACAGAGTTCAAGCCCAGGTGGACCCAGGCATCTCTTCCAATTGCCACACAAATGACAACAATTAAAACCAAAACACTCCCACAGGGCCCTCTTCTTCTTTTATATAGACACTAATCATAACCTCTAGCTGGAGGTTTCCATGAGGGGCACAGCCCAAGACAGTGTCAAAAATAATCTCACTTGCCCCTCATTTGCCTAAAGTCAGGGTGGCCTGGACAACATTCCTGTGAAACAGAAGTGATCATATAGGACTGCTGTTAATACTGCTCCACTTCTCAAATTTGAGGCCTACTGACTGTGGGGTATAGATTCTTTGTGTGAATTGGAGTCATGAGAAAACACAAGCACCTATTGTCCAGCCTCTGCAGGGCTTTGAAGAACTCATTTGACACAAATGATCCCTTTTCTCACTTGATGGAGGTCATTAATATTACAGAGGAAGGCGAGAGGCTTCATGTACAATGACTGATCTATTTTTCCATTTTGGTTTTGGATGCCCACATGGGATCTTTCTCTAGATACATCAGGTGCTGAAAATCTAAACCACAGGCTCACACAGGGCCAAGAGGCTGATTCAGACAAATCCCTTTCCAAAGCAATGAAGTAAAAAGCCACAGGTGATTCCCATTCATTTCCATTTGAAAACTCTTTTCTTCAGGCTTCACTAAGGTTTGGCCTGAGGCAAAGACCTTTCTGACATTCAGAGCAACAGAACAATAGGTAATCAAAAGCCCCCAAGCAGGGTTTCTCCTAGGAGACTTTCCTGGTTACTCTGATATGTGAGTTTTCTGAGATGCTCGCCATTCCCTTCAGCTATCCAGTACATGGCTATGTCACAGAGCTTGGAGGTGGTACGTATCTTGTACAAAAATACATGATACTAATCTTTAGAGTGGCCAGAATTCAGGAACAAAATGAGAACATAGGTAGATAGCAGGTGTTGCCCATGGATAAGGCAAGCCTCAGTCCATTCATTAATTGGGAAGGATGCATACTGGGAAGTTTTCTACTAGACAGGACACACCCAATGAGCTATTTTCTTTTCTAATATCTACAAAGAAAAACACAGTGGGATACACAGACACAGAAACAGTCTCCTTGTCAAATGACTTACTAGAAACAGTCCACTCCATACCAAACAAACCTCCTTTTTTACCTATTCTCAGATCATGAGAAAAAACCACAAACACAAAACAACACCCACAAATGCACCTCCTTCTTCCAAGTAGGTCTGTGACTATCTGGAGTGTCCTCTGACTGGTAGGACATACGATGTAACCCAGAAATGGCCTTTCTGTCTCAGATCTGGTCTCCTTCGTCAAATCTGTGAATTTGTAAGGAGGCAGTGGTGAGCCAATTCCTATGCTCTCAGGAAAGACCCCTCTTCACAGCTTTCTTGGTATTTGGCAACCCTTACATCAGTAGGTACCAAGAAAGACTGACTCTGTCCTTGGTAAATCCAAAGAAATGAGCCCACTGTGACTGCGACTGGGACTGGCTCAGGGTGCCTGGCTTCCTGGATCACAAAATTCAGAGACCTCCATCACCAAGGAAGTGAGGTGAGGTCACTACCTTCAGAAAATGAATGAGGTCACTGTCTTGGCCACCACTTTGTCCTAACAGTTTCTTCCTATTGTCTCCTGACATGGAGGCTGCCCTACTTCCTGTGATACTTTCACATGTTAGAATGGTATAGAAACCATAGTCACCTGGGAACAGCTCTCCACACAGGCCTAGTTTGGTCCATCTTCCCTACATTAAGAATAGAGAGGCTGACTCAGACACATCCTTTCATCCTGACCATGTTGTTTGCCATGGAATATGACTTTTGTTCTCTCAGGTCCTTCATAGCTGCCTGCATCTTCTCCAGGGATAATTTCTGCATGGATTTTGAGGTACTCAGCAGGTGGAAGATCTCCTAACTTCCTGTATTGTAATACCAACTTTGTCCCTGCTCTTCTGTAAAGTGAGATTGAGGGAATATTGTATGGTCAGGGTTAATAGCATGTTCGATTTGGGTTGGAAATCATTCTGCTGGATGAATAATTGTATTGGGAACCAGCGATATTTATAAGAATATAGAGGGAAAACATAAGTATGAAAACAGAAATCTAGGTAATATTTGAAGCCCAGAAGGATTTGGACCCTTGATTGGGATCCTTAGCTTGAGTTATGTTTTGCACCGAGGTCTCAGTTAAATTGATATACAATGGCATAAGACCCTGTACCTCAGATGATTAAATGTAGAAGAGAACATCCAGTCAAAAAGGGATTGTGTGTAGGATTAGGAAGATAGTCAGTAGGTTTAGGAGGAAGAGTGAGTCTAGGATTTGGACCAAATGTTCTTTAGCAATACGGTTTTGGTTAGAGAGTGAATATAAATGACACCATATGTGAAGAGTCAGGCACAATGATGAACTGGGGAAAATATGTAGGAAAGCAGACATCAATAGAGACATTAGGAAATCTGGCAAAGTATAACATGATAGGATTAAAGATTTTCAACAGGGTTGAGGTTGAATACATAATCTTAAGAAGAAACAAATTTGTAGTCACCAATAAGATTGACATTTGAGAGCATTAGGCAACCTGGACATGGATATATTTAGTAATCCATGTTCACATTCCATTGAGGCTTTGGTACAATCATAAGGGTGACCTTCGCATTTTGTGTCCAAAATATTACTGTGATAATATGTATATGAAGATCAGGTGACATGAGTATTTCTTCCACCATTTCTGGGGGAAATATTTTGAAAAGATATAAATTAGTACTGGGGATACTAATAGGCTTACCCTGTGTTCATGAATATAGAGATGATGCATTAATAGACCATAATGTGAATAAATTATATGACTGGTTCCAAATTTAAATAATGGATTGTATTGATATCTGAAAAAATAGAAGAAATCATTTATTGATATACATACATTCATTCCAACCACTTACATATCTAATGGTTATCTTAGGGTTACCGTTTATCATGAATAGTGAATGAGTTTTGCTTCAAAAATGATTATGGAATCGAAAATAATGTGTTTAGAAAGAAGTCTAGTGAAAAGACGAGTCAAGAAACATGGAGAAATATAAGTGTTCTGAAGGAGGAAGTGATTGAAAGTGAACCAAATATTTATAAATTTGTGAATTTGTGAATGAAAGGATATATTTTATGATGTCTATAAACTGAAGAAATAATAACGTACAAGGTTTGAATAAAAATGAACTTTAATAAACACATCACATCCAATAGGAATCTACTTGCATTGATGTTAAACTTGGTCAGTTACTGTAGAAATATTACGATTTGTAAGCACCCTTCCCTGAAGTTAGTTTTCAGTACTAGGAAACAAATATGTATTTCAGTGGATGTATATTTCTGAGAATAAACTTGTTAAAAGTTGATTATAAATCCACATATATGAATATGAATGAATTCAGGCGGTGTATAAGAAGACACATATATTTCATATTTTGGTAAATCTGGAGAATATATATATATATAGACACACAAACACACACACATTATAATGTAGCAATATATATGCCAACTGAAATTCATCATGAAAAATAACTCATCCGCATATCCCAAAATATTCATTTTACTGAACAGTAATATATGTATAGTGTTGTTCATCTAGGAAGCTCAGTCATGGGTTGAATTTTCTGTTAAAACAGCGTTTAGGAGGAGTGATCTCTTCTCACAATTTGTATCTGCCAATTCAGCCACCTCACAAGAATGTACATGTGAAACCAGGTAGGATTCTATTTGTGCATATAAAAATACATTTGCTTAATAGGCTACAGAGAAAGGGAGACAGGAATTCACATATTTCTTAACTTTAAAAACACATGGAGAATTATTTCAACAAATAATTGACTAGATTTATAACTCCTACCTTATATCATGCAAAAGGTAAGTCCAACTATACACCATGCTTCCTCTGAAATGCTTGTATTTCTATTCTGTTTGGGTTATTTTTCTCCATTATATTAGGATTAGTAGTCAGAGTTTAGTAGGGTATGGGTTAGTGTCAGGGATTCAGTATTTCAAACAGAAAATTGTAAAATGAATCCAATGTTTATGCAAATATGTGCTAAACAAAATCTTCTCTCTCTCATCCAGAACAATGACTTGACATTCCCTTCGCCACAAGTAAGTCAGAATTAGAGGAGAAGAGTTAGAAAATCTGTGAATATATATTTAGAATGGAAAATGCTCAGGAATTCACAACCTTGGAGTTGATAGAGCAGTTTCCAAAAGTAAGTGACATGGTAAACACTCCACAAACATGGAGATCTGCTGGCCTAAACACTTCTTGAGAAATTGCCTCTGAGCTTGGGCACTTGAAATATATGTTGTTTTCAGGAGCTTTAACTTCCGATGTAGTGAGACCATCAAAGCTAGGTCTGCATCTATGTGACCAGGAGGACATGGTTTCTTATTTTCCAATGACCATGAGGCAGCAGTGCTAAATTCTCTCTTTGTAGCTAAATTGTGGCCACTGGGGCTAAGTGTCTCCCCATGTGGACTGTGAAGCCATTTGGTCATCCTCGACTTTTTGTTTTGTTTCTTGCTGCTGCACTGGGAGTTTGGTATTTGCTTCACGAAATACAAGGAGTTCAAGTGGGACACAGTGCTGGAGGGAGTTCTGTCACGTGTGGTGGGTCAGTGTCTGCATGAGAATGCACCAACTAGGCTTCTATCCCACATAGCTTGCCCCTTGACCATAGCAACCTGATTCTAAACATTGCCGTGAAAAATCTTCATATAACAAGATGCCTTTATATAGAAGGGTCTGCTGGCTGCACCGTGTCTGTCTCAAGGCATTTGAAAGTCAATGGCAGATCCACATGGCCCCACCAGAGATGTTTTATCACACACCTGCACACCACTGCTCTAGGCCCACTACTCAGCAGGCTCCAACTTACTGGCATCTCTGTTCTACACGATTTTCATGATACCTAGTCAATCAAGGCACTGTCTGGTATACTCATGATCAGCAACAGGACATCCAATGGTTCTCCAGTGCCACCTGGTCATGAGAATTTCTAAAATTTTATGGTATTTATCTAACTATTTTTCACAGATGAAATTGTTGGTACTGTGGGTTTCAATTCATTCAGGATCCATTAAATGTTGAGGAAGCTCATTTTAATGAAGGATCTGGAGATCTCTCACAGGCAAGGCTTCCCAAAGAGTGGCCAAATTGTCACATGAAGCTAGGCCCATTGAGGTCTACAATGTGAGGTCATGTGTGTTTTGACTCTCAACGATGGCTGCCAAGTCTTTCAGAATAAAACCTGTGATATCCTAGCTGAGATTCCCAGTGCTCTCTGGAAAGCCTCCCTGGGCCTAGACCTCAGTTTCCAAGGGCGACTCTCATGTGTGGCCTCCTGAAATCCCAACAACATTCATGGCAATACTTCTCTGAAGTTAGTTCCAAATCTCATTCTCTAAGGGGAATCACATCAGAGTTCAAGCCCAGGTGGACCCGGTCATCTCTTCCAACTACCACACAAATGACCACAATTAAAACCAAAACACTCCCACATGGTTCTCATCTTCTTCCATATAGACACACATCATAACCTGTGGATGGAGTTTTCCATGAGGGGCACAGCCAAACCAGTGCCCAAAATAAGCTCCCTTGCCCCTCATTTGCCTAACGTCAGGGTGGATTGGACATGCTTCCTGTGAACCAGGAGTGATCAAATAGGCCTGCCGTAAATGCTCCACTTCTCCACTTTGAGGCCTTCTTACTGTGGGGATTATATTCTTCTTTTTCTAAATTTTTTTGGAAATTTAATTGGAAAGTTAAAAAAATTGTTTTGCAGAATGTTAAATTTCTAATGGCAAAGCCTTCACCTTGTTTGTGAAGGAAACCTTGATGCCTTGCCAATCTGGTAACATGGAGACACTCAAAATTTTCTTTTACATACTACATGGATGAATGGCTACAGCTCATAGTTTTTTAAAACTGAAAGGCAGATACCAGCAAGTAAGATAACAAATAAAAGACAATTTTATTAAAAAATAAAGTTGTTAAATGACTCAAATATTGGAAATTCAATTCTTTTTATTTTTGGTTGTTCAAAACATTATAAAACTCATGATATATCATCTTTCATACATTTGACTCAATTGGGTTATGAACTCCCATTTTTACCCCAAATACAAATCGCAGAATCACATCAGTTACACACTCACGTTTTTACATAATAGCATACTAGTTATTGTTGTATTCTGCTACCTTTCCTATCCCCTACTATTCCCCCTCCCCTCCCATCTTCCCTCTCTACCTCATCTGCTGTTGTTTAATTCTCTCCCTTTTTTTCCCCTCTTTAGCCTCACAACCTCTTATATGTAATTTTGTGTAACATTGAGTAGTCTCCTACCATTTCCATATGCTTTTCCTTCTCTCTCCCTTTCTCTCCCCCCACTCATCTCTGTTTAGTTTTAATATTTTTCTCATGTTCTTCCTCCCTGTTCTCTTCTTATTTGCTCTCTCTATATAAAAGGAAACATTTGGCATTTGTTTTTTAAGGATTGGATAGATTCGCTTAGCATAATCTATTCTAATGCCATTCATTTCCCTGCAAATTCTATGATTTTGTCATTTTTCAGTGCTGTGTAATACTCAATTGTGTATAGATGCCACATTTTTATTATCCATTCGTCTATTGAAGGGCATCTAGGTTGGTTCCAAAGTCTAGCTATTGTGAATTGTGCCGCTATGATCATCGATGTGGCAGTATCCTTATACTGCTCTCTATTAACATCCTCAGGGAAGAGTCTGAGAAGGGCGATATCTCGGTCAAATGGTGGTTCCATTCCCAGCTTTCCCATGAATCTCCATACTGCTTTCCATATTGTACTCACCAATTTGCAGTCCCACAAGCAGTGTACAAGTGTACCCTTTACCCCACATCCTCACCAACACTTATTGTTGTTCGACGTCATAATGGCTGCCAATCTCACTGGAGTGAGATGGTATCTTAGGGTGGTTTTGATTGCATTTCTCTGACTGCTAGAGATGGTGAGCATTTTTTCATGTACTTGTTGATTGATTGTATGTCCTCCTCTGTGAAGTGTCTGTTAAGATCCTTGGCCCATTTGTTGATTGGGTTATTTGTTATCTCATTGTTTAATTTTTTTGAGTTCTTTGTATATTCTAGATATTAGGGCTCTATCTGAAGTGTAAGGGGTAAAAATTTGTTCCCAGGATGTAGGCTCTCTATTTACCTCTCTTATTTTTTCTCTTGCTGAGAAAGATCTCTTTAGATTAAGTAAGTCCCATTTGTTTATTCTTTTTATTAACTCTTGGGCTATGGGTTTCCTATTAAGGAATTTGGAGCCCAACCCCACAGTATGTACATCGTAGCCAACTTTTTCTTCTATCAGACGCAGTGTCTCTGATTTTATATCTGGCTCCTTGATCCATTTTGAGTTAACTTTTGTGCATTGTGAGAGAAAGGGATTCAGTTTCATTTTGTTGCATATGAATTTCCAGTTGTCCCTGCACCATTTGTTGAATATGCTATCCTTCTTCCATTGCATGCTTTTAGGCCCTTTTTCAAATATAAGAAAGTTGTAATTTTGTGGATTTGTCTCTGTGTCCTCTATTCTGTACCATTGGTCCATCTGCCTGTTTTGATACCAGTACCACACTGTTTTTGTTACTATTGCTTTGTAGTACAGTTTGAACTCTGGATTCACACTTCCTGCTTAGAATTGCTTTCGCTATTCTGGGTCTTTTGTTGTTCCATATGAAATTCATGATTACTTTATTTATTTCTACAAGAAATGCCATTGGGTTTTTGATTGGCATCGCATTAAACCTGTAGAGAACTTTGGGTAATATCGCCATTTTGATGATGTTATTTCTGCCTATCCATGTACAGGGCATACTTTTCCATCCTCTAACATCTTCTTCTATCTCTCTCTTTAGGATTCTGTAGATTTCATTGCATAAATCTTTCACCTCTTTGGTTAGGTTGATTCCCAAGTTTTTTATTTTCTTTGAGTATACTGTAAAAGGAGTGGTTTTCCTCATTTAAATTTCAGAAGTTTTGTTGCTGATATACAGGAATGCCTTAGATTTATGCGTGTTGATTTTATATCCTGCCACTTTGCTGAATTCATTTACTAACTCTAGCAGACCCTTTTGGGTCTGTTAAATATATTATCATGTCATCCAAAAATAGCGATAATTTAAGTTCTTCTTTTCCTATTTTTAAGTCTTTAATTTCTTTTGTCTGTCTAATTGCTCTGGCTAGTATTTCAAGAACTAAATCGAATAGAAGTGGTGATAGATGGCATCCCTGTCTTGTTCCAGATTTTAAAGGGAATGCCTTCAGTTTTTCTCCATTTACAATGATGCTAGCCTGAGGTTTAGCATATATAGCTTTTACAATGTTGAGGTAAGTTCCTGTTATTCCTAGTTTTTATAGAGTTTTAAACATAAAGGGATGCTGTACTTTGTAGAATGCTTTTTCTGCATCTATCGAGATGATCATATGGTTCTTCTCTTTAAGTCTATTGATGTGGTGAATAGTATTTATTGATTTCCGTATATTGAACCAGCCTTGCATCCCTGGGATGAATCCCTCTTGATCATGATGCACAATTTTTTTATGTGCTTTTGTATTTGATTTGCCAGGATTTTATTGAGAATTTTTGCATCCAAGTTTATTAGAGATATTGGTCTGTAGTTTTCTTTCTTCGAAGTGTCTTTGTCTGGTTTTGGGATCAGGGTGATGTTGGCCTCATAGAATGAATTTGGAAGAACTCCTTCTTTTTCTATTTTTTGAAATAGCTTGAAAAGTATTGGTATTAATTCATCTTTGAACGTTTTGTAGAACTCTGCTGTATAACCATCTGGTCCAGGGTTTTTTTTGGTAGGTAGTCTTTTGAAGGTTTCTTCTATTTCTTCCTTTGTTATTGGTCTATTTAAATTTTGTGTGTCTTCCGGACTCAATCTGGGCAGATCATATGACATAAGAAATTTATCGATATCTTCATTATCTTCTGTTTTATTGGAATATAGGGTTTCAAAATACTTTCGAATTATCTTCTGTATTTCTGTAGTGTCTGTTGTGATATTGCCTTTTTTATCCCATATGTTAGTAATTTGAGTTCTCTCTCTGCTTCTCTTCATTAGCATGGCTAAGGGCCTGTCGATTTAATTTATTTTCAAAGAACCAACTTTTATTTGTTCAATTTTTTTGTTTCAATTTTGTTGATTTCTCCTCTAATTTTAATTATTTCTTGTCTTCTACTACATTTGTTGTTTTGCTCTTTTTTTTCTAGGTTTTTGAGATGTAGTGTGAGATCATTTATTTGTTGTTTTTTTTCTTTTTTTGAGGAAAGAATTCCAAGAAATGAATTTCCCTCTTAAAACTGCTTTCATTGTTTCCCACAGAATCCGGTATGTTGTGTCTGTATTTTCATTTGTATCTAAGAGATTTTTTTATCTCCTCCTTTATGTCTTCTGTAACCCATTGATTATTCAGTAACATATTGTTCATTTTCCATGTGATGTAGAATTTTTCCTTCCTTCTTCAATCATTAATTTCAAGTTTCATTCCATTATGATCAGATATGGTGCATGGTATTATCTCCATACTTTTATATTTACTAAGAGTTTCCATATGGCATAATATATGGTCTATATTTGAGTAGGACCAATGTGCTGCTGAGAAGAACATGTATCCACTTTATGATGTTTGATATATTCTATATATGTTGGTTAAGTCTAGGTTATTGATTGTGCTATTGAGTTCTATAGTTTCTTAATTCAGATTTTCTCTAGAGGATCTGTCCAATGGCGAGGGTTGTGTGCTGAAGTCACCCGTAATTATTGTGCTATAGCCTATATGACTCTTGAACTTGAGGAGAGTTTGTTTTATGACTTGGCACCACCATTGTTTGGTGCATACAAATTGATAATTGTTATGTCTTGTTGGTGAATGTTGCCTCTTAACAGTATATAGTGTCCTTCTTTATCACTTTTGATTAACTTAGGTTTTAAGTTGATTTTATTCGATATGAGTATGGCCACTCCTTCTTGCTTCCGAGGGCCAACAATGGCTGCGAAGTCTTTCAGAATAAAATCATGTGATTTCCTGGCTGAGATTCCCATTGCTCTGTGGAAAGCCACCTTGGGCCTAGATCTCAGTTTGAAAGGGTGACAATCATGCGTGGCCTCCTAAAAACCAACACAATTCATATCAATACTTCTATGAGGTACGTTCCAGAACTCAGGCTCTAAGGGGAATCACACCAGAGTTCAAGCCCAGGTGGACCAAGTCATGTCTTCCAACCCCCACACAAATGACCACAATTAAAACAAAAAAACTACCACATGGCCCTCATCTTCGTCCATAAAGACCCTCATCAAAAGTTCTGGATGGAAGTTTCCATGAGAGTTGCAACTAAAGACAGTTTTCAGAATAAGCTCCCTTGCCTCTAATTTCCCTAAAGTCAGGGTGGCCTGGACACCCTTCCTGTGAACCAGGAGTGATCAAAAAGGCCTGCCATTAATTCCGCTTTGTTTCTATAATTTGAGGCTTACTGAATGTCAGGTATAGATTTTTTATGTGATTTGGAGTCATGAGAAAATCCAAGCACATCTGGAGAGCATTCAAGAATTCATTTGACAAAGAGGATCCCTAATCTCACTTGAAGGGGGTCAGGAACCTAACAGAGAAAGGCAAGAATCCTCATCCACAATGACTGCTCTTTTTGCCATTTTGGTTTTGAATGCACACATGGGATCTTTCTTTAGATCCATCAGGTGCAGAGAATCAAAGCCACAGCCTCACACAGGGCCAAGAGGCAGATTCAGACAAATCTCTTTCCAAAGCAATTAAGCAAAGAGCCACAGGTGATGCCCATTTATTTCCATTTGAAATTTTTTTCTTCAGGCTTTACAAAGGGGTGGCCTGAGGCAAAGACCTTCCTGACATTCAGGGCAACAGAACCTTGATTGGTATACTGAGCTTGAATTATGTTCTGCACCGAGGTCTCAGATAAATCGATATACAATGGCATAGGACCGTGTACCTCGGGTGATTGAATGTAGAAGAGAACATCCAGTCAAAAAGGGATAGTCTGTAGGATTAGGAAGATAGTCAGTAGGTTTAGGAAGAAGAGTGAGACTAGGAGTTGGACCAAAAGTTCTTTAGCAATAGGGTTTCAGTTAGAGAGTGAATGTAAATGTCAGCACATCTGAAGAGAAAGTCACAATGATGAACAGGGAAAAATATGTAGGAAAGCAGATATCAATAGAAAGATTAGGAAATCAGGCAAAGTATAAAGTGAGTGATAGGATTAGACATTTTCAACAGGCTTGAGGTTGAATATATAATCTTAGGAAAAAACAAATATGTAGTAATCAATAGGATTGACATTTGAGAGCATTAGGCACCCTGGACATGGATGTTTTTAGTAATCCATGGTCACTTTCCATTTAGGCTTTGGTACAATCATATGTGTGACCTTTGCATTTTGTGTCCAGAATACTACCATGATAAAATTTATATGTTGATAAGGTGACATGAGTATTTCTTCCACCATTATGGGGAGTAATATTCTGGAAACTTATAAATTAGTACTGGTGATACAAATAGGTGTACCTTGTGTTGATCATTATTGAGATGTTGCATGAATAGACCAGATTGTGAATAAAGTATATAACTGGTTCCAACTTTAAATAATGGATTGAGTTTGCATCTGAAAATGTATTGGAAATCTTATATTGATATATATACAATCATTCCAACCAGTTATATATGTAATGGTAATATTAGGGTTACGGTTTATCGTGAAGAGTGAGTATTGCTTCAAAAATGATTATGGAATCAAAAATAATGTGTTTAGAAAGAAGTCTAGTGAAAAGACCAGTA
Source organism: Callospermophilus lateralis (assembly GCF_048772815.1). NCBI lineage: Eukaryota > Metazoa > Chordata > Mammalia > Rodentia > Sciuridae > Callospermophilus > Callospermophilus lateralis. The sequence goes on from NW_027514194.1 coordinate 100,516, forward strand.
AAGAAACATGGAGGAATACATGTGTTCTGAAGTAGTAAGTAAATGAGAGTGAACCAAATGCCTATAATTTTGTGAAGTTGTGGGTGAAAAAATATATCCTATGATGTCCATATACTGAAAAAATAGTAATGTACCAGTGTTGAGTAAAAATGAACTTCAAAATACACATCATGTCCCATAGCAATCTACTTGCATTGATGTTAAACTGGGTCAGGTACTGTAGAAATATTAGGATTTGTATGCACCACCTACTGAACTTAGTATTCAGTAGTAGGAAACCAATATGTATTACAGGTGTATAAATATTGCTGAAAATAATCTTGTAAAAAGTGGATTTTGAACCCACATACATGAATATAAATGAATTTAGGGAGTGTATAATAAGACACATATTTTTCATATTTTTTTAAAATCTGGAGAATATACATATATATATATATATATATATATAATATATATATATATATAATATATATACATATATAATATATATATATATGTATATATATACACATATATATTTTTTTTCCAGATTTAAAAAAAATACATACACACACACACACACACACATTAATATTTAGCAATATATATGCCAATCGAAATTCATCATGAAATATAATTCATCCACATATCCAAAAATATTCATTTTACTGAACATGGATTTATGTATAGTGTTTTTCACTAGGAAGCTCACCCATAGGTTGAATTTTCAGTCCCATCATTATTTAGGGAGAGTCATCTGTTCTCACAATTTTATATTCCAAAATCAGGGAGCTCACAAGATTGTCCGTGTGATACCAGGTAGTATATTATATATATATATGTATAAAAAATACATGTGCTGAATAGGATACAGAGAAAGGGAGACAGGAATTTATATATGTGATAATTTTAAAAAATCATGGAGAAATATTACAATGAAAAGTTGACTAGATTTAAAAAACATACTCTTGATAATGCAGAAGGCAAATAGAAGTATACACCATGCTTCCTATGAAAGGCCTGTATTTCTATTCGGTTAGGTTTCTTTCTCTCCATGATATTAGGATTAGTAGTCAGAGTCTAGTAGGGTATGGGTTAGTGTCAGGGATTCAGTATTTCAAATGGAAAAAAGGAAAATGAATCTAATGTGTATGCAAAAATGTGATACACAAAAATCTTCCCTCTCTCATCCAGAACAATGCCTTGACATAACCATCGCTAAAAGTAAGACACAATTAGAGGAGAGGAGTTAGAAAATCTGAATATATATGTGGAATGGAAAATGCTCAGGAGTTCACAACACTGGAGGTGGTAGAACAGTTTCCAAAAGTAAGGGAGAGGGTAAACAATCCAGAAACATGGAGCTGTGCTGGCCTTGAGACTTCTTGAGAAACTTCCTCTGAGGTTGGGAACAAGAAATATATGTAATTGTTAGGAGATTTAGCTTCGTTTGTAGTGACACCATGAAATCTGGGTCTGCATCTCTATGACCTGGAGCACATGGTCCTTATTTTCTAATGAACATGAGGGAGCAGTTCTGAATTCTCTCTTTGTAGGTAAACTGTGGCCACTGGGAGCTAAGTGTCTTTCCGTGTGGACTGTGAAGCCATTTGGTGATCCTCCACTTTCCAGGGTGTTTCTTACTGCTGCACTGGGAGTTTGGTATTTGCTTCACGAAATACAAGGAGTTCAACTGGGACAAAATGCTGGAGGGAGTTCTGTCATGTGTGGTTGGTCAGGGACGCAAAGAGAATGTACGAACCAGGCTTCTATCCTACATAGCTTTCACCTTGACTATAGCAACCTGATTCTGAACATTGCCCTGAAACCTCTCCATATGACAAGATGCCTTTACATATAAAGGTCTCCTGCCTGCACCATGTCAGTCGCAAGTCTTTCGAAGCCAATGGAAGATCCAGGTGGTCCTACCAAAAATATTTATTTACACACCTACAGTCCACTTCTCTAGGCCCACTACTCATTAGGCTCCAAATTACTGGCATCTCTGTTCTACACCATTTTCACGAAAACCAGTCAATCAAGGCACTCTTTGGTACACTCATGATCAGCAACAGGAAATCCAAAGTTTATCCAGTGCCACCTGGTCATGGGAATTTCAAAAATTTTATGGTATGAATCTAGTCATTTTTCAAAAATGAAGTTAGAGGCACTGTGGGTTTCAATTAATTCAGGAACCATTAAATGGTGAGGAAGCTCATTTCAATGAAAGCTCTGGAGAACACTCACAGAAAAGCCTTCCAAAAGACTGGCCAAAAGGTCACATGAATCCAGACACATTGAGGTGTACAATGTGAGGTCCATATGTGTTTGGACTCTCAACTAGGGCTGCCAAGTCTTTAAGAATTAAATCATGTGATATCCTGGCTCAGAATCCCCGAGCTCTGTGGAAAGCCATCCTGGGCCTAGATCTCAATTTCCAAAGGCGATTCTCACGTGTGGCCTAGTAAAATCCCAAGAGAACTCACGACAATACTTCTCTGAGGTCAGATCCAGAACTCATTCTTTAAGGGGAATCACACCAGAGTTCAAGCCCAGGTGATCCGAGTCATCTTTTCCAACTACCACACAAATTACCACAATTAAAACAAGAACACTCCCATATGGCCCTCATCTTCTTTCATATTGACACTCATCATAATTTTGCTGGAGGTTTCCATGAGGGGAGCAGACCAAGACAGTGTTCAAAATAAGCTCCTTTGACCCTCATTTGCCTATAGTAAAGGTGGCCTGGACACCCATCCTGTGAACCAGGAGTGATCAAATAGGCCTGCCATTAATACCGCTCCAATTCTCCAATTTGAGGCCTACTGACTGTTTGGTTTAGATTCTTTATGTGAATTTTAGTCATGAAATAACCAAGCACCTATGGGCTAGCCTCTGCAGGTTTTGAAGAACTCATTTGACCCAAAGGATCCCTATTTTCACTTGATGGAGTTCAGGAACCTTACAGAGGAAGTCGAGAGACTTCATCCCAATGGCTGCTCTTTCTGCCATTTTTCCTTTGGATGCAAACATGGGAACTTTCTTTAGATCCACAGGTGCTGAGAATCTAAGCCTCAGCCACACACAGGGCCAGGGGGCTGATTCAGTCACATCCCTTTTCAAAGCACTTAAGAAAAGAGCCACAGGTATGCCCAATCATTTCCATTTGAAAACTGTTTTCTTCAGGCTTCACAAAGGGGTGGCCAGATGCAAAGAACTTCCTGACATTCAGGGCAACAGAACAATAGGTAAGCAAAAGGCCCAAAGCAGGGTTTCTCCTCTGAGACTGTCCTCGTCACACTGATATCTGAGTTTTCTGAGATTCTCGCCATCACCTACAGCTATCCAGTACATGGCTATGTCACAGAGCTTGGAGGTGGTACATATCTTGGACACAAAACCATGGGCCTATTCTTGAAATTGGCCGGAATTCAGGACAAAAATAGAAACTTAGGAAGGTAGCAGGTGTTGCTCATCGATAAGGCAAGCTACAGTCCATTCATAAACGGGGCAATATGAATGCTGAGAAGCTTTCTACTAGACACGACACATCCATTGATGAATTCTCTTTTCTAATGTCTACAACCACGGAAACAGTGGAATACACAGACATAGAAACACTCGCCCTGTGAAAAGACTTACTAGAAACAGTCCACTTCAAATGAAACAAACCGACTGTCCTACCTATTCTCAGAAAATGAGACAAAACCACAAACCCACAACCACACCCACAAAGGCACCTCCTTCCCCTAAGTAGGTCTTTGACTATCCGGAGTGTCCTCTGACTTGTAGGCCATAATACGTTCCCCCGAAATGGCCTGTCCTGTCTCAGATCTGGTCTCCTTGGCAAACTCTGTGAACTTCTCAGGAGCCAACGGTGAGCCACTAACGACTTTCTCAAGAAAAGCCCCGCTTCCGAGCTTTCCTGGCATTTGGCCTTCTCACGTCTGAAGGTACCAAGAAAGACTGACTGCATTTAGTAAATCCAAACAAGTGAGACCATAGGGACTGGGACTTGGACTGGCTATGGGTGCCTGGCTTCCTGGATCCAAAGTTCAGAGAGTTCCATCACCATGGAAGTGAGGTGAGGTCACTTCCTTCCTGAACTGAATGAGGTCCCTGTCTTGGCAACCACTTTGTCTTAACTGTTACTTCCAAGGGTCCCATGAGGTTGAGGCTGCCCCTACTTCCTGTGACACTTTCACAAGTTAGAATGGTATATCAACCATAGGCACCCAGGAATAGATCTCCACACAGGCCTGTTTTGGTCCATGTTCTCTACATTAAGAAGAGAATCTGATTCAGACACAACCTTTTATCCTGACTGGGTTGTTTGCCATGGAAGATGACTTTTGGTCTCTCAGGTCCTTCATAGCTGCCTACATCTTCTCCAGGGATCATTTCTGCATGGGCCTTTGAGGTTATCAGCAGGTGGAAGTTTCCCTACATTTCTGTATTGTAAAATCAACTCTTTCCCTGCTGTTCTATAAAGTTAGATTGAGGGAATAGTGTATGATTATGGTTAAAAACATGTTTGATTTGGGTTAGAAATCATTGTGCTGGATGAATAATGGTATTGGGAACCTGCTATGTGTATAAGAATATATAGGTGTAATATATGTATGAAAAAAGAAATCTAAGTATGATTTGAAGGCCAGAAGGGCATTGGGCCCTTGATTGGGATACGCAGCATTGAATTACGTTCTGCAGAGATGTCTCAGATAAATCGATATACAATGGCATAGGACCTTGTACTTTGCATGAATTAATGTAGAAGGAACATCCAGTCAAAAAAGGATAGTCGGTAGTGAAAGGTTAATAAAATAGGTACTTGCTATTTCCTGTTTTTCTGTATGCTTAAAAAAACACTGTTGAAATCTTGAGAAATGTTTGCTAATCTTGTTCTAGAATGTACTGTTCCCAACTGCCAAACTGCAGAATGTACTGCCTCACTCGGTGTCACACGAACCGCCCACTCACCCTTACACATCAGTAAACTTCCCTCCCTTCCATCTCCAAGGAATGTATGTAAGCTCTGCATAAGCTGTTCTCAGAGCTCTCTGATCTATTTAAGTTAGCTGTGAGCCCCAGCAAGCTGGACGCAAAATAACCCTTTGCTGTTGCATGAGACAGTCTCTTGGTAGTCTCTTCCTCCAACACTCACCTGACCTTTACATATTGAGGTTCCACCGAGTTCCGGCAGTGGCGGATGAGAGACCCCAACGGGCTCCTCTCGGAGCAAGTAAGGCGCCTCTTTCTGGTTTCAGGTGTCATGTTAGGGCTTGGCAAAATTGCTGGCGATGAAGAGCCTGGGGTCTCTCCGACGGTGGCTGAGAGACGTGTCACAGAGACATAGGGCACCTCCCTGGGGGACCCCAAAGAGGACTCGGAGAATCAAGGAACAATTGCTTCATCGACTCAGTGATATTTTCTTTTAGATTCGGTATTGCCATCCTATCGGGTTTTGCCGGCTACGCATTCCTGGTCTCAGTGTTGGATGTCCATTGCCTGTCTTTATGGTCTTGTCTTATCTGTGTCATGTGTCTTTGCTTTTACTGTTTGTGTACCTTTCATTATGGGACAGAGCACTTCAATGCCTCTGTCCCTGACCCTTGATCACTGAACCAAAGTCCGCTTAAGGGCTCAGAATCTTTCTTTTTTTAGTAAAACGCTGGACCTGGCAGACTCTCTGTGCCTCAGAATGGCCCATCTTTGGAGTCGTATGGCCCCAAGAAAGATCTTTCTACTTCCCACTAATTTATAAAGTCAGAGATATTGTCTTTCAGCCAGGGCCACATAGCCATCCTGATCAACAGCCATATATCTTAACTTTTCAGGACCTCTGCAAATCTCCTCCTCCATGGGTGAAGCCTTTCCTTGCCCATGCCTCTGCTCATACTCCTTCCCACATGATCTCTCAAACCCTCACCTCTTCCTCCTCCTCCACCCTCTGTTTTCCCTGAGTCACAAGATTTGACTCTACTGGACTCTTCCTCCTCTCCTTACCCCCTGCCCTCGTCCCCTAACACAGAACACACTCTAAGTGATTCCCCTGCTGCTGACTAAGCCTCTCTACCATTGGAGGAAGCTAAGCTGGTAATAGGATCTGATAATGGACCGATGTTCATGGCCCAGGTAAGTCAGGGGTTAGCCAGGAACCTGGGGATTAATTGGAAGTTATATTGTGCTTATAGACCCCAGAGTTCAGGACAAGTAGAAAGAATGAATAGAACCATTGAAGAGACCTTAACGAAATTAAGCTTAGAGACCAGCATAAAAGATTGGACTGTGCTCCTGACTTATGCAATGTTTCATGCAAGAAAAAATCCTTCTGTTTCTTTGAGTAACCTTACCCCCTGAGAAGTTCTCTATGGTGGCCCTCGTCCAGTAAGGGTCCTAAGCCCAACTGTAAGACCTAAGGATCCTTTCCACACCCTCTTGCTTGACAGACTTAAAGCTCTTGAAAGAACTCAGTGATACCTGTGAAAATAGCTGCCCACTGCGTAACAAACTGTGTACCAGGGGATTCCACATCCATATCAAATAAGAGACTTCATGTATGTAAGATGACATCAGGTGTCATCCCTGGAACCCAGCTGTAAAGGACCATACCAGGTGCTACTTATAACACCTACAGTGGTAAAGGTATACAGAATCACTTCTTGGATCCATGCCTCTCATCTCAAGCCTGCTCCTTGTCCAGAATCTTTCTGGAAACTGGAAAAGACTGGTAACAGTTTCAAATTGTGTATTCGCCATGTGGATAAGGTTATATACTCTCCCCTTGGCCACAAGTAGTCCTAACCCTCATCAGCCTTTTAAGCAGCGATGGCTGATCACAAATCCTACTGGAAAAGTGTATAATCGATCTCACATACATCCCCCTTAGGGACCTGGTGGCCATCTCTCCACCCAGACATTTGTCAGCTGGCCATAGGTTTTTTCTATTGGGATATCCCTGATGAAGAAAATCCCACTAAAATACCATTAAATCCCTTGTGTACCATAGATAATGGAAACAAACATTATGGATGTAGGGACACGCGAGCCAGATGCAGGTTGGCTATCCTAGATTACTTGTTTGCCCGGGAAACTATCAAAGCCACAAACAGTAACGGCTGTGTGGGGGAAAAACCGACTTCTTCAGTATGTCATGGAGATGTGAGCATACAGAGGCTGCCTGATGGAACCCAATACTTCATCAAATTCAGTACACAGCATTAGCCATATTACCAAGTAGACAACAGAAAAAGGATGGCCCCCAGAGGGGTCTCTAGATCCTCAAATTTTGCGTGACCTTTTTAACTTCTGCAAGTGCTCAAAAGGGTGAAAGGATATTCCCCTATGTGGAAGCCCTTTCCCTCCTTCACTCACATCCTGAACTATGCTTCTCCAATAGATTTTTATCCTCAGCCTTCTGCTCCAGACTCTCTGCTGTCACTCCCACCTCAGCAACGTGATTTCTCCCCTCCAATTACTAGATCAGAATCCCAAACCTCCACCAGTTCTCAGACAATTGCCCGCTTGTGAGGTAGCAGGTACTGAGGTACCCCTCCACCCACTCACTCCTCTCTCTTCCTGTCAGTGCCCACACCGGGTCCCACCAGGTCCTCTTTCCAGCTAACCCAAAGCTCAAACGAGCTGAGGAGAGCTCTCAGACCCTTATCCAAGATGTAATATAAATGGCCATTAAAGTTGCTTTGTCATCACTGAAAACAGGTTACTAAAATTTAAAGTCCCTCACAGGATTTTGGGATACTCACTCCCGTTTTCTGCTCTTCTCTACCTGTTCTACTGCTCAAGTTTTTTGCTAGGAAATTCCCAAACACCTTTCCAATTATTCTTTTACATCTCTCTTTTTCTTCATTCTCAGATCCTCGGAGCTTCTCTCAGCCCCACTTTCCCCGTATTCCCCCTCTGTACCAGGCCCACAGAAAAGTCTTAAATGTCCTTCTCCAGAAGTCTTCACCATGGCTGACTTTAGAACTTTCAGCATAGAGTTTCTATAAAGAGTTCAATGTAGATAAACTTTCTCTTTTTGTATTGCCCTGTTATACTTGGCCACTGGCTAAAAAACTCAGTACTTCTAAGCTAGACAACCCCTAACTAGTTTTTCACAAAATATGTGAACAAGTCCTCTGGCCTTCAGCTGGGGCTTCACAGAAATGGCCACATTTCTAAGATAAAGAAATTACCAACTGGGCTCCGTTGTAACAGCTGGCAGGGGGAAAATAAGAAAGGGAATAAAAAGCTCTCCTCCTCCCAGGTGTCCTTGAAAATTTAACTTGCCCAGAACAGAGGAAAAATCAGAAACATATACTGCTTTTTTGAACTTCTGCAGACTGTAAACTTCTGAGCCCCATCCCTTATATGTTGGGTACACAATTCTGAAACTACCTAAACTTGAGTTTCAGGGGACTAATTGATTACAACAGAAGCAATGCCCTCTGAATCCAGTTGCAACAATATAGGACTGTTTCCCTGTCTTCAGTGCTATCTTAGGTGCCTTGCCTTGTCTGTCCCTACAACAGCATAATTCTATATACTTAAACATTGTTTATGTTTTTATGAAATGGTCAACAGATGTGATTATTTTGAAATGTTGCAGATGTTTCCCAGAAAGCTCTATCATGACGCAGGTTCGTTTGAAGATCAAATAGGGGGGGCATACAACCGGTTCCACTGGGAACTTGTATCCCTCACTTTAGCCATCCTATTAGGAATAGGAGTTGCTGCACGGGTGGGCACAGGAACCACTGCCATTGTCCATGGGACACAACAAATGACCCAATTAGAAGAAGCAATAGAGCAAAACTAAGATATTAGAAACCTCCATCAGAGCTTTGCATGAATCTTTAATCTCTCTCTCTGAAGTTGTTTTAAAGAACAGTTGAGGGTTGGACCTCCTCTTCATTAGAGAAGGGGGCCTTTGTGCTGCATTGAGGGAAGGATGTTGTTTTTATGCTGACCATACTGGAGTTGTAATAAAATCTATGAGTAAATTTAAAAGACACCTTGAAGAGCATCAACAAGAGAGAGAGGCCCAAAAAGGGTGGCTTGAGTCTTGGTTCACACACTCCTCCTGGTTAACTACGTTTTTATCAACCCTGGCCGGTCCAATAATAATCCTCATATTAATGCTAACTATAAAATCCTGTTTGCTCAACCGTGTAATTTCTTTTCTCCAGGCTCAAATTGGACGAGTTAAACTTATGGTAATACCCCACTAGCAGACATAGAATGTGACACCCTCCAATGATCATTTTTATGATTAAAAGTAGCCAGAAGAAGAAGTGGGGAATTAAAGTTTAATAAAATAGGTACTTGTCACTTCTTGTTTTTCTGTATGCTTAACAAAACACTATTGAAATCTTGAGAAATGCTTGCATATCTTGTTCCCAGAATGTTCTGTCCCCAACTGCCCAACTGCAGAATGTACTCCCTCACCCAGGTGAATGCAAACCACCCTCTCACCCTGACCCATCAATAAAATTCCCTCCCTGCCCTCTCCAGGGAAAGTATATAAACTCTATTTAAGCTATTCTCAGGGCTGTCAGCTCTATTCAAGTGATCTCTGAGCCCCAGCATGCTGGACACCCAAAAAAACCCTTTGATGTTGCAAGAGATAGTCTGTTGGTGGTCTCCTCCTCTGAAGCTCGCCCCAAATTTACTTGGATGATTGAATGTAGAAGAGAACATTCAGTCAAAAACGATAGTCTGTAGCATTAGGAAGATAGTACTTTTATGAAGAAGGGTGAGTATAGGAATTGGAAAAAAATTTCTTTAGCAATAGGGTTTCGATTAGAGAGTGAATGTAAATGTCAGCACAGGTGAAGAGTCAGTCACAATGATGAACTGGGGAAAATATGTAGGAAAGCAGATATCAATAGAGACATTACAAAATCAGGCAAAGTATAAAGTGAGTGATAGGATTACATATTTTGAACAGGGTTGAGTTTAAATATATAATCTTAGGAAGAAACAAATATGTAGTCACAATTAGGATTGACATTTGAGAGCATTAGGCAAATTTCAGGTGGATGAATATTTCTCAGAATAATCTTGTGAATAGTTGATTATAAATCCACATAATAAACATGAATGAATTTAGGGAGTGTATATAAGACACATATATTTCATATTTTGAAAAATCTGGAGAGTGTATATATATATATATATATATATATATACAAAACACACACACAGACAAAAAAGTAGCAAAATATATGTCAATCAAAATTCATTATAAAATATATATCATCCACAGATCTAAAAATATTAATTTTACTGAACATGGATTTATGTATAATGCTGTTCAACTAGCAAGCTCAACCATAGGTTGAATATCCAATTCCAACAAGTTTAGTAGGAGTGATCTCTTCTAACAATTTGTATCTGCCAAGTCAGCCACCTCACAAGAATGTACGTGTGGTACCAGGGAGGAATCTATATGTGCATATAAGAATACAGAGAAAGGGAGACAGGAATTCACATATTTGTTAACCTTAAAAATACATGGACAACTATTTCCACAATAAATTGACTAGATTCATAACTCCAACTCTGTATCATGCAAAAGAAAAGTACAACAATACACCAGGCCTACTCTGAACTGCTTGTATTTCGATTCTGTTTGGGTTATTTTTCTCCATCATATTAGAATTAGTAGTCAGAGTCTGGTCGGGTATGGGTTAGAGTCAGGGATTCAGTATTTTGAATGGAAAATAGAAAACTGAATCCAATGTTTATGCAAATATATGCTACAGAAAATTCTTCCCACTCTCCTCCAGAACAATGCCTTGACATTACCTTCGCCCCAAGTAAGACACAATTAGAAGAGAAGAGTTAGAAAATCTGTGAATACCTATCAGGAATGGAAAATGCTCCAGATTTCACATCTTTGGAGGCGGTAGAGGAGTTTCCAAAAGTAAGGGACAGGGTAAACACTCCACAAATATGGAGCTCTGCTGGCCTAAAGACTTTTTGAGAATCTGCCTTTAAGGTTGGGCACTTAAAATATATGTTGTTTTCAGGAGCTTTAGCTTTATTTGTAGTGAGACAATCAAAGCTCGATCTGCATCTATGTGACCTGGAGGACATGGTTATTTATTTTTCAATAAAAATGAGGCAGCAGTGCTGAATTCTCTCTTTGTAGGTAAACTGTGGCCACTGAGGGCTAAGTGTCTCCCCGTGTGGACTGTGAAACAACTTGGTCATCCTCCAATTATCGTGGTGTTTCTTGCTGCTGCACTGGGAGTTTGGAATTTGCTTCATTAAATACAACGAGTTCAAATGGGAAACAGTGCTGAAGGGAGTTCTGTCAGCTGTGGTGTGCAGGGTCTCCAGGAGAATGCACCAACCAGGGTTCTATCCCACGTAGCTTGCCCCCTTGACAATAGCAACATGATTCTGAACATTGCCCTAAAACCTCTCCATATAAAAATATGCCTTTACGTATATGGGTCTGATGGCTGCACCATGTCATTCTCAAGCCATTTTTAAGCCAGTGGAAGATCCACATGGCCCCACCACAGATGTTTTATCACTCACTTGCGTAACACTTCTCTAGGCCCACTACTCACTAGGCTTCTACTTACCAGCATCTCTGTTCTACACCATTTTCCTGAAACCCAGTCAATCAAGGCCCTGTCTGGTATATTCATGATCATCAACAGGACATCAAAGGTCCTCCAGTGACATCTGGTCATGGGAATTTTAAAAATTTCATGGTAATTATCTAGCAATTTTTCACGGATGAAGTTGGAGGCACTGTGGTTTGCAATTCATTCAGGAACCATTAAAGGGTTAGGAAGCTAATTTCAGGGAAAGCTCTGGAGCACTCTCACAGGCAAGGCTACCCAAAGAGTGGCCAAAAAGTCACATGAAGCGAGGCCAATTGAGGTCTATAAAGTGAGGTCCATGTGTGTTTTGAATCTCAATAATGCATGCCAAGTCTTTCAGAATAAAATCATGTAATATCCTGGCTGAGATTCGCAGTGTTCTGTGGAAAGCCAACCTGTGCCTAGATCTCAGGTTCCAATGGCAACTTCATGCCTGGCCTCCTAAAATCCCAACACAATTCATGGCAATACTTCTCTCAGGTCAGTTCCAGAACTCAGTCTATAAGGAGAATCACACCAGAGTTCAAGTCCAGGTGGACCCAGACAACTCTTCCAACCGCGACTCAAATGAAAACAATTAAAACCAAAATACTCCCTCATGGCCCTATTCTTCTTCCATATAGACACTAATCATAACCTCTTCCTGGAGTTTTCCATGAGTTGTGCAGCCCAAGAGAATGTCCAAAATAAGCTTCTTGCACCTCTTTTGCCTAACTTCAGGGTAGCCTGGGCACCCTTCCTGTGAATCAGGAGTGATCAAATAGGCCTGCCCTTAATACTGCTCCGCTTATCCAATTTGAGGCTCTCTGACTGTGGGGTCTAGATTCTTTATGTGAATTGGAGTCATGAGAAAAGCCAAGACAGTGTCCAAAATCAGCTCGCTTGCCCCTCATTTGCCTAAAGTCAGGGTGGCCTGGACACCGTTTCTGTGAACGAGGAGTGATCAAATAAGCCTGCCGTTAATACTTCTGTGTTTCTCCAATTTGACGCCTACTGATTTCAGGTATCAATTCTTTATGTGATTTGGAGTTATGCGAAAACCCAAGCACCTCTGCAGGGAATTGAAGAACTCATTTGACCCAAAGAATCCCTATTCTCACTTGATGGAGTTCAGGAAATTAACAGAGGAAGGCAAGAGACTTCATCCATAATGAATGATTTTTTTTTTTGCCATTATGGCTTTGGACGCACACATGGGACCATTCTTTAGATCCATCAGGTGCTGAGAATCTAAGTCATAGACACAAACATGGCCAAGAGACTAATTCAGACACATACCTTCCCAAAGCAATTAAGCAAAGAGCCACAGGTGATGACATTCATTTCCATTTGAAAACTGTTTACTTCAGGCTTCACAAAGTGGTGGATTGAGGCAAAGAACTTCCTGACATTCAGTGCAAAACAACAATAAGTAAGCAAAAGGCCCAAAGCAGGGTTTCTCCACTGAGACTTTCCTGGTCACACTGATATCTGCATTTTCTGAGATGCTCGCCATTCTCTTCAGCTATCCAGTACATGGCCATGTCACAGAGTTTGGAGGTGGTACATATTTTGGACACAAATCCATGAGCCTATTCTGGATAGTGGCCAGAATTCAGGAAGAAAACAGCAACTTAGAAAGATAGCAGGTGTTGCACATCAAAAAGACAAGCTGCACTCCATTCATATATTGGGCAGGTTGAATTATGGGAAGATTTACACTAGACAGTACACATCCATTAATGCATTCTCTTTTCCAATATCTACAACAACAGACACAGTGGGATACACAGACATAGAAACACTTGCCTTGTCAAATGACTTACTAGAAACTGTCCACTCCAAACCAAACTAACCGCCTTTCCCATCTATTCTCAGAACATGAGACAAAACAATAAACCCATACCCACTCCCACAAAGGCACCTCCTTCCCCCAATTAGGTCTGTGACTATCCAGATTGTCCTCTGACAGGTGGGCCATACTATGTTCCCCTGAAATGGTCCGTCTTCTCTAAGATCTGGTGAAATATAAGTATGAAAACAGAAATCTAGGTATGATTTGAAGCCCAGAAGGGTTTTTCCCTTGATTGGGATACTTAGCTTTGAATTATGCTCTGCAAAGTTGTCTCAGATAATTCGATATACAATGGCATAGGACCTTTTACATTGGATGATTGAATGTAGAAGAGAACATCCAATCAAAAAGGGATAGTCGGTAGGATTAGGAAGATAGTCGGTAGGTTTAGAAAGAAGAGTGATTAAAGGATTTGGACCAAAAGTTCTTTAGCAATAGGGTTTCGATTATAGAGTGAATGTAAATGTCAGCACATATGAAGTGTCAGTCACTAGGATCAACTTGGGAAAATATGTAAAAAAGCAGATATCAATAGAAACATTATGAAATCAGGCAAAGTATAAAGTGAGTGATAGGATTAGACATTTTCAACAGGGTTGAGTTTGAATATATAAATTAGGAAGAAACAAATATGTAGTCACCAATAGGATTGACAATTGACAGCATTAGGCAACCTGGACATGGATGTTTTTAGTAATCCATGTACACTTTACATTTAGGCTTTGGTACAATCATAAATGTGACCTTTACATTTTTTTGTCCAGAATATTACTTTGATTAAATGTATATGTATATCAGGTGACATGAGTATGTCTTCCACCATTTCTGCGAGCAATATATTGAAGATGTAAAATTAGAATTGGGGGTACAAAGAGGTGTACCCTGTGTCTATGAATATAGAGATAAAGCATGAATAGACCCTAATGTGAATAAATAATATAACTTTTTTCAACTTTAAAAAATGAATTGATCTAATATCTGAAAAATTAAAGGAAATCGTATATTGATATACAATCATTCATTCCAACCAGGTATATATGTAATGGAAATATTTGTGTTTTGGTTTATCATGAAGAGTGTGTGAGTTTTGCTTCAAAATGATTATGGAAATTCAAAATAATGTGTTTGGAAAGAAGTCTCATGAAAAGACCAGTCAAGAAACCCTGACAATACATGTGTTCTGAAGCAAGAAGTGGTGAAAGTTGAAACAAATGCATATTAATTTGTGAACTTGTGGATGAAATGTATATCCTATGATGTGCAAAAACTGAAGAAATAATAATGTACCAGTGTCGAATACAAATGAATAAAGAATTACATATCATGTCCCATAGGAATCTACTTGCATTGATGTTAGACTGGGTCAGTTACTGTAGAATAATTAGGATTTGTATGCATCATTCCCTGAAGTTAGTTTTCAGTACTAGGAAAGAAATATGTATTTCAGGTGGATGAATATTTCTCAGAATAATCTTGTGAAATGTTGATTAAAAATCTACATACATGAACATGAATGAATTTAGAGAGTGTATATTAGACACATATATTTCATATTTTGAAAAATCTGGAGAGTGTATACACACACACACACACACAAATAAAAAACACTCACAGACATTAAAAAGTAGCAATATAAATGCTAATCGAAATTCATCAGTAAATATATATCATCCACAGATGCAAAAATGTTTATTTTACTGAACATGAGTTTATGTATAATGTTGTTCTACTAGGACGCTCCCTATAGGTTGAATTTTCAGTTCCAACAGCGTTTAGGAGGAGTGATCTCTTCTCACAATTTGTATCTGCCAAGTCAGCCACCTCACAAAGATGTACGTGTGATACCTGGTAGGATTCTATATATGCATATAAATATATAAGTGTGAATAGGCTAAAGAGAAAGGGAAACATGAATTCTCATATTTGTTAACTTTAAAAACACATGGAGATCTTTTTCTATTAAACATTGACCAGATTTATAACTCCTACCTTGTATAATGCAAAATGCAAGTCCAACTATACAACATGCCTCCAATGAACTGCTTGTATTTCTATAGGTTTGTGTTATTTTTCTCTATCATATTAGGATGAGTTGTCTGAGTCTAGTAGGTATGGGTTAGTGTCAGGGATTCAGTATTTCAAAAGGAAACTTGGAAATTGAATCCAATTTGTATGCAAATATATGCTGCACAAATATCCTCCCACTCTCATCCAGAAGAATGCCTTGAAATTACCTTCACCCCAAGTAAGACACAGTTAGAGGAGAATAGATAGAAAATCAGTGAATACATATCTGGAATGGAAAATGCTCAGGAGTTCACAACCTTGGAGGTTGTAGAGGAGTTTCCAAAAGTAAGGGACAGGGTAAACACTCCACAAACATGGAGCTCTGCTGGCCTAAAAACTTTTAGAGCAACTGCCTCTGAGTTTGGGAACGTGAAAATTATGTTGTTGTCAGGAGAATTGGCTTCCTTTGTAGTGAGACCATCAAAGCTGGGTCTGCCTCTATGTGACGTGGAGGACATGGTATCTTATTTTCCAATGAACATGAGGTAGCAGTGTTGATTTTCTTCTTTTTAGGTAAACTGTGGCCTCTGGGGACTAAGTGTCTCCCCGTTGGACTGTGAAGTCATTTGGTCCTCCTCCACTTTTTGTGGGGTTTTTGCTGCTGAACTGGGAGTTTGGTATTTGCTTCATGAAATTCAAGGAGTTCAACTGAGACACAGTGCTGGAGGGAGTTCTGCCATGTGCGGTGGTTAAGAGTCTGTAGAAGAACGCACCAACCACGCTTCTATCCCTCAAAGCTTGCCACATTGCATCCTTGTCCATAGCAACCTGATTCTGAACATTGCCCTGAATCCTCTTCATATAACAAGATGCCTTTAATTACAAGGGTCTGCTGGCTGCTTCATGTAATCCACAAGCCATTTGGAAGCCAATGGAAGATCCACATTGCTCCAACAGAGATGTTTTATCACACTCCTGCCCACCAAAGCTCTAGGCCCACTTCTCAGCAGGCTGCAACTTTCTGGCACCTCTGTTCTACACCATTTTCATGAAACCCAGTCAAGCAAGGCACTGTCTGGTACATCCATGATCAGCAACAGGACATCCAAAGGTTCTCCAGTGCCACCTGGTCATGGGAATTTCAAAAATTTCATGGTATTTATTTAGACATTTTTCAAGGATGAAGTTGGAGGCACTGTGGGTTTCAATTCATTCAGGAACCAGTAAATGGTGAGCAAGATTATTTCAATGAAAGCTCTGGAGAACCCTCACAGGCAAGGCTTCCCAAAGAATGGCCAAAAGGTCACATTAAGCCAGGCCCATTGAGGTCTACAATATGAGGTCCATGTGTGTTTTCACTCTCAACTATGGCTGCCAAGTCTTTCGAATGAAATCATGTGATATCTTGGCTGAAATTCCCAGAGCTCTGTGGAAAGCCACTCTGGGGCTAGATCTCAGTTTCCAAGGGTGACTCTCATACATGGCCTCTTAAATCACAACACAATACATGGCAATACTTCTCTGAGATCAGTTCCTGAACTCAGTCTATAAGGGGAATCACACCAGAGTTCAAGCCCAGGTAGACCTTGTTATGTCTTCCAACTGTCACACAAATATCCACAATTAAATCCAAAACACTTCCACATGGCACTCATCTTCTTCCATTTACACAATCATCATAACCTCTGGCTGGAGGTTTCCATGAGGGGTGCAGCCCAAGACAGTGTCCAATATAACCTCCCTTGTCCCTCTTTTGCCTAAAATCAGGGTGGCCAGGACATCCTTCCAGTGAACCAAGAGTGATCAAATAAGCCTGCCATTAATATGGCACTGCTTCTCCAATTTGAGGCCTACTGACTGTGTGTTTTAGATTCTTTATGTGAATTGGAGTCTCGAGAAAAACCAAGCACTTATGGGCTAGCCTCTGCAGGGTTTTGAGGAACACATTTGAACCAAATGATCACTGTTCTCACATGATGGAGAACAGGACACTTACAGAGGAATGCGAGAGACTTCATCCACACTGACTGCTCTTTTGTCCATTTTCCTTTTGGATGCACACATGGGATCCTTCTTTAGATCCATCAGGTGCTGAGAATCTAAGCCACAGTCTCACACAGGGCCAAAAGACTGATTCAGACACATCCCTTTCCAAAGCAATTAAGCAAAGAGCCACAGGTGATGCCCTTTCATTTCCATTTGAAAACTGTTTCTTTAGGCTCTACAATGGTGTGGCCTGAGGCAAAGGCCTTCCTGACATTCAGGGCAACAGAACAATTGATGAGCAAAAGGCCCAAAGCAGGGTTTCTTCACTTAGAATTTCCTGGTCAAACTGATATCTGAGTTTTCTGAGATGCTCCCATTTCTTTCAGCTATCCAGTACATGGCCATGTCACAGAGCTTGGAGGTGGTACATATTTTGGACACAAAACCATGAGCCTATTCTGGAGAGTGGCCAGAATTCAGGAAGAAAACCGGAACTTAGGAAGATTGTTGGAGTTGTCCACCCATAAGTCAAGCCGCAGTCCATTCATAAATTGGGCAGAATTCAGGAAGAAAACAGGAACTTAGGAAGATTGTTGGAGTTGTCCACCCATAAGTCAAGCCGCAGTCCATTCATAAATTGGGCAAGTTGAGTCTAGACAGGACACATCCAATGATTCATTCTCTTTTCTAATATCTAAAACCACGGACACAGTGGGATACACAGACAAAGAAACACTGGCCTTGTCAAACGACTTACCAGAAACAGTTCACTCCAAACCAAACAAACCGCCTTTCCTACCTATTCTCAGAACATGAGACAAAATCTCAAACCCACACCCACACACACAAAGGAAGCTCCTTCCCCCAAGTAGGTCTGTGACTATTGGGAGTGTCCTCTGACTGGTGGGCCAAACTATGTTCTGATGAAATCGCCTGTCCTGTGTCACATATGGTCTCCTTGGCCAAATCTGTGAAGTTGTCACTAGCCAGCGGTGAGCCACTACCTGCTTTCTCAGGAAAGGCCCCTCTTTAGAGCTTTCCTGACATTTGTTCATCCTCACCTCAGTAGGTACCAAGAAAGACTGACTCTGTCCTTGGTAAATCCAAAAAATACGACCACTGGGACTGGGACTGAGACTGGCTCTGGGTGCCTGGCTTCCCGGATTCCAAGTTCAGAGAGTTCCATCACCAAGGAAGTGAGGTGAGATTACTTCCTTCAGGAATTCTTTGAGGTCATTGCCTTGGCAACCACTTTGTCCTAACTGTTGCTTACAATACTCCTATGAGATGGAGGCTGCCCTTTCTTCCTGTGACACTTTTACAAGTTAGAATGGTATATCAACCATAGGTACCCCGGAATAGCTCTCCACACATGCCTGGTTTGGTCTATCTTCTCTACATTAACAAGAGAGAGGCTTATTCAGACACAACCCTTCATCCTGGGAAGGTTGTTTGCGATGGAAGATGACATTTGCTCTCTCAGGTCCTTCATAGCTGCCTACATCTTCTCCAGGGATCAAGTCTGCATGGACATTTGAGGTTCTCAGCAGGAGGAAGATACCCTACATTCCTGTATTGTAAGACGAACTCTGTCCCTGCTCTTCTGCAAAGTTAGATTAAGGTAAGAGTGTATGGTTAGGGTTAATAACATGTTCGATTTGGGTTACGAATCATTGCGAAGGATGATTAATAGTATTGGGAACCTGCGATATTTATAAGATTATAGAGGTGAAATATAAGTATGGAAACAGAAATCTAGGTAAGATTTGAAGCCCAGAAGGGCATTAGGCCCTTGATTGGGATACTTAGCTTATAATTACGTTCTGCACAGATGTCTCAGATAAATCGATAATCAATGGCATAGGACCTTACACCTTGGATGATTGATTTTAGAAGAGAACATCCACTCAAATTGAGATAGTCGGTGGGATTAGGAAGGTAGTCAGTATCTTTAGGAAATAGAGTGAATATAGGATTTGGGGCAAAAGTTCTGTAGCAATAGGGTTTTTGTTATAGAGTGAATGTAAATTTCAGCACATGTGAAGAGTCAGTCACATGATGAACTGGGGAAAATATGTAAAAAGGAAAATATCAATACAGACATTATGAAATGAGGCAATTAAACAGTGAGTGATAGGATTAGACATTTTCAATAGGGTTGAGATTGAATACATAATCTTAGGAAGAAACAAATATGTCGTCACCAATAGGAATGACATTTGAAAGCATTAGGCAACCTGGACATTTATCGTTTTAGTAATCCATGTTCACTTTCCATTTAGGATTTGGTACAATCATAAGTGTGATCTTTGCATTTTGTGCCCAGAAAAATATTGTGATCAAATGTGTATGTAGATCATATGACATGAGTATTTCTTCCACCATTACTGGGAGCAATATTTGAAGACATATAAATTAGTATTGGGGGTACAAAGTGGTGTACCCTGTGTCTTTGAATATAGAGATAATGCATGAATAGACCATACTGTGAATAAATATTATAACTGGTTCCACTTTAAATAATGGATTGAATTGATATCTGAAAATATATAGGAAATCATATATTGACATACAATCATTCACTCCAACCAGTTATATATCTAATGGTAATCTTAGGGTTATTGTTTATCATGAAGTGTATGTGAGTTTTGTTTCAAAAGTGATTATGGAAATCGAAAATAATATGTTTGGAAAAAAGTCTCATAAAAAGACCAATCAAGAAATATGGAGGAATTCATGTGTTCTGAAGCAGGAAGTGATTGAAAGTGAAACAAGTGCCTATAAATTTTCTAAATTGTGAATGAAATATATATCCTGTTATGTGCATAAACTGATGAAATAGTAATGTACCAGTGTTGAATAAAAGTGAACGTCAAAATACACATCATGTCCAATAGGAATCTACTTGCATTGATGTTAAACTGGGTCAGTTACTGTAGAAATATTAGAATTGCATGCATTATTCACCAAAGAGAGGTTTTTTTTTTTATTTTTATTTATGGTTGTTCAAAACATTACATAGTTCTTGATATATCATATTTTACACTTTGATTCAAGTGGGTTATGAACTCCCATTTTTACCCTGTATACAGATTGCAGAATCACATCAGTTACACATCCATTGATTCACATATTGCCATACTAGTGTCTGTTGTATTCTGCTGCCTTTCGTATCCTCTACTATTCCCCCTGGCCTCCCCGCCCCTCCCCACTTCTCTCTCTACTCCCTCTACTGTAATAAATTTCTCCCCCTTGTATTATTTTTCCCTTTCCCCTCAATTCCTCTTGTATGTAATTTTGTATAACCCAGAGAGTCTCCTTCCAATTCCATGCAATTTCCCTTCTCCCTCCCTTCCTCCTCTCATCCTTGTTTAATGTTAATCATCTTGTCATGCTCTTCATCCCTATCTGTTCTTAGTTACTCTCCTTATATCAAAGATGACATTTGGCATTTGTTTTATAGGAATTGTGTAGCTTCACTTAGCATAATCTAGTCTAATGCAATCCATTTCCCTGCAAATTCTATGATTTTTTATTTTTCAATGCAAAGTAATAATCCATTGTGTATAAATGCCACATTTCTTTTATACATTTTTCTATTGAAGGGCATCTAAGTTGGTTCCACAGTCTTGCTGTTGTGAATTGTGCTGCTATGAACATCGATGTAGCAGTGTCCCTGTAGCATGCTCTTTTTAGGTCTTTAGTGAATAGACCAAGAAGGGCAATAGCTGGGTCAAATGGTGGTTCCATTCCAAGCTTTCCAAGAAATCTCCATACTGCTTTCCAAATTGGCTGCACCAATTTGCAGTCCCACCAGCAATGTACAAGTGTACCTCTTTTCCCACATCCTTGCCAGCACTTCTTGTTGTTTGACTTCATAAGGGCTGCTAATCTTACTGGAGTGAGATGGTATCTTAGGGTGGTTTTGATTTGCATTTCTCTGACTGCTGGAGATGGTGAGCATTTTTTCATGTACTTGTTGATTGATTGTATGTCCTCATCTGAGAAGTGTCTGTTGAGGTCCTTGGCCCATTTGTTGATTGGGTTATTTGTTATCTTATTGTCTAATTTTTTGAGTTCTTTGTATACTCTGGATATTAGGACTCTATCTGAAGTGTGAGTAGTAAAGATTTCTTTCCAGTATGTAGGCTCCCTATTTACCTCTTATTGTTTCTTTTGCTGAGAAAAAACTTTTTTAGTTGAGTAAGTCCCATTTGTTGATTCTAGTTATTAACTCTTGTACTATAGGTGTCCTATTGAGGAATTTGGAGCCCAACCCCACAGTATGTACATCGTAACCAAATTTTTCTTCTATCAGACAGTGTGTCTCTGATTTGATATCAAGGTCCTTGATTCATTTTGAGTTAACTTTTGTGCATGGTGAGAAAAAGGGATTCAGTTTCATTTTGTTATATATGGATTTTCAGTTTTACCAACACCATTTGTTGAAGATGCTATCCTTCCTCCATTGCATGCTTTTAGCTCCTTTATCAAATATAAGATAGTTGTAGTTTTGTTGATTGGTTTCTGTGTCCTCTATTCTGTACCATTGGTCCACCTGCCTGTTTTGGTACCAGTACCATGCTATTTTTGTTACTATTGCTCTGTAGTATAGTTTGAAGTCTGGTATCGCTATACCGCCTGATTCACACTTCCTGCTTAGCATTGTTTTGCAATTCTGGGTCTTTTATTTTTTCATATGAATTTCATGATTGCTTTCTCTATTTCTACAAGAAATGCCTTTGGGATTTTGATTGGCATTGGATTAAACCTATAGAGAACTTTTGGTAATATCGCCATTTTGATGATGTTAGTTCTGCCTATCCATGAACAGGGTATATTTTTACATCTTCTAAGATCTTCTATTTCTCTCTTTAGGGTTCTGTAGTTTTCATTGTATAAGACTTTCACCTCTTTTGTTAGGTTGATTCCCATTTTTTTTTTAGGATATTGTGAATTGAGTGGTTGTCCTCATTTCCATTTCAGAGGATTTGTCACTGATATACAGGAATGCCTTTGATTTATGCGTGTTGATTTTATATCCTGCCACTTTGCTGAATTCATTTATTAGCTCTATTAGTTTCTTTGTAGAACCTTTTGGGTCTGCTAGGTATAGAATCATGTCATCTGCAATAGTGATAATTTAAGTTATTCTTTTCCTATTTATATGCCTTTAATTTCTTTCATCTGTCTAATTGCTCTGGCCAGTCTTTTGAGAACTATATTGAACAGAAGTGGTGAGAGCGGGCATCCCTGTCTTGTTCCAGATTTTGGAGGGAATGTCTTCAATTTTTCTCCATTCAGAATGACGCTAGCCTGCGGTTTAGCATAGATTGTTTTTACAATATTGAGGAATGTTCCTGTTATTCCTAGTTTTTCGAGAGTTTTGAACATAAAGGGATGCTGTACTTTGTCGAATGCTTTTTCTGCATCTATCTAGATGATAATATGGTTTTTATTTTTAAGTCTATTGATGTGGTGAATAACACTTATTGATTTTCGTATATTGAACCCTCCTTGCATCCCAGGGATGAACCCTACTTGATCATGGTGCACATTTTTTTGATATGTTTTTGTATCTGATTTGCCAGAATTTAATTTAAGATTTTTGCATTTAGGTTCATTAGAGATATCGGTCTTTAGTCTTCTTTCTTTGAAGTGTCTATCTGGTGTAGGAATCAGGGTGATATTGGCCTCGTAGAATGAATTTGGAAGATCTCCCTCTTTTTCAATTTTCTGAAATAGCCTGAGTAATTTGTCTGCAACACAAAGGTGAATGGCATCCTGAAATTACCTGTTCTATAGCTGAATGAGCTTCGATCAGTCAAAAACAGGGATGGTGACATCAGCTCTCCAAGATAGTGGCCGCTGGCTTCCTCTGTGGTCTGACCAGTGTGGAGAACCGAATTGGACCGCATCCTTACCCATCTCAAACAAAGAATTCAGCACTTAGCACAGTGATTGCATACCTGGCAGGAGCCCACAGAATCCACACCGCTGTATATTTGCATTGCTATCTCTTCGTTTCCCAGTGCGCGCCGCAGACTCTAGCCACAGACCGATTTCCTGAATAAGCAGCATGACGCTCCATGCGGACAAATCACTCGTGTTTGAGCTCGTGTAGCTGATCCTCGTGAGATGGAAATATGTCCACTAGGTTTTGGAGCACCCCAATTTTGCTGGAAATTTCTAACAAGATATATTTTAGCCGTTATAACTCGTCATTCAACCCGCACAGTGACGCGGTACATGGGGGTGATGCACTCCCTTCACCACCATCATATGATCCCCCGAAGTTAGTTTTCAGTACTAAGAAACAAATATGTATTTCTGGTGGATGAATAATTCTGAGAATATTCTTGTGAAAACTTGATTATTAATCCAAATACATGAATATGAGTGAATTTAGGGAGTGTATAATAAGAAAAATATACTTCATATTTTGAAAAATCTGGAGAGTGAATATATATATATATATATATATATATATATATATATATATATATATATACATACACACACAGACATTAAAAAGTAGCATTATGTATGCCAATCGAAATTCACCACGAAGTAATATATCATCCACAGATCCAAAAATATTCATTTTAATGAACATGGATTTATGTTGTTCAAATAAGAAGCTCACTCATATGTTGTATTTTCAGTTCCAACAGCGTTTAGTAGGAGTGATCTCTTCTCACAATTTGCAGCTGCCAAGCCAGCCACCTCACAAAATGTACGAGTGATACCAGGTAGAATTCTAAATGTGCATATGAAAATACATGTGATGAATAGGCTACAGAGAAAGGGAGACAGTTATTCACATATTTGTTAACTTTTAAAACACATGGAGAACTATTTCAATTAAAATTCGCTAGATTTATAACACTTACCATTTATCATACGAAAGGCAAGTCCAACTATACACCATGCCTCCTGTGAACCTCTTGTATTTCTATTCTGTTTGGGTTATTTTTCTCCACCATATTAGGATTAGAAGTCAAAGTCTAGTAGGGTATGTGTTAGTGTCAGGGATTCAGTATTTTGAATGGAAAATTGGAAAATGTATCCAATGTGTATGCAAATATGTGCTACACAAAAAATTCCCACTCTCATTCAGCACAATGCCTTGACATTACCTTTGCCCCACATAAGACACAATTAGAGGAGAAGAGTTAGAAAATCTGTGAATACATATGTGGAATGAAAAATGCTCAGGAGTTCACAAATTTGCAGGTGGTAGAGGAGTTTCCAAAAGTAAGGGACAGGGTAAAAACTCCACAAACATGAAGTTCTGCCAGCCTAACATCTGGAGAAACTGCCTCTGAGGTTGGGCAATGAAATATATGCTGTTGTCAGGAGCATTAGTTTCATTTGTTGTGAGACCATCATAGCTGAGTCTTCATCTATGTGATCTGGATGACATGGATTCTTATTTTCCAATGAACATGAGGCAGCAGTGCTGAATTTTCTATTTGTAGGTAACCTGTGGCCACTGGGGTCTAAATGTCTCCCCTTGTGGACTGTAATTCCATTTGGTCATCCTCCACTATTCGTGGTATTTCTTGCTGCTGCACTGGGAGTTTGGTATTTGCTTCATGAAATACAAGGAGTTCAACTGGGACACAGTGCTGAAGTGAGTTCTGTCAAGTGTGGTGGGTCAGGTTCGTCAGGAGAATGCACCAACCAGGCTTCTATCCCACATAGCTTGCCCCATTTTCCATAGCAACCTGATTCTGAACATTGCCCTAAAACCTCTCCATATAACAATATGCTTTTACATATAAGGGTCTACTGGCTGCAAAATGTCAGTCACAATCCATTTGGAAGCGAATGGCAGATTCACATGCCCCCACCACAGATGTTTTATTACACACCTGCCATCCACTACTCTAGTACAACTACTCAGCAGGATCCAACTTACTGGCATCTCTGTTAAACACCATTTTCATAAAACCCAGTCAATCAAGGCACTGTCTTGTATACTCATGATCAGCAACAGGACATTCAAGTGTTCTCCAGAGCTACCCGGTGATGGGAATTTCAAAAATTTCATGGTATTGATCTAGCCAATTTTCAAGGATGAAGTTGGAGGCACTGTGGATTTCAATTCACTCAGAAACCATTAAATGGTGAGGAAGCTCATTTCAATGAAAACTCTGGAGAATTCTTACAGGCAAGGCTTCCAAAAGTGCCCAAAAGTCAGATTAAGCCAGGCCCATTGAGGTCTACAATGTATGTTCCATGTGTGTTTTGACTCTCAAATATGGCTGCCAAGTCTTTAAGAATAATATCATGTGATATCCTGGCTGAGATTCCCTGTGCTCTGTGGAAAGTCACCTTGAGCCTAGATGTCACTTTCCAAGGACAACTCTCATGCATGGCCATCTAAAATTCCAACACAATTCCTGGCAATAATTCTCTGAGATCAGTAAAAGAACTCAGTCTCTAAGGGGAATCACACCAGAGTGCAAGCCTAGGTGGACCCAGTGATCTCTTCCAACCGCCAGACATATGTCCACAATTAAAACCAAACACTCTCACATGGCCCTCATCTTCTTCCATATAGACACTCATCATATCCTCTGGCTGGAGGTTTCCATAAGGGACGCAGCCCACGACAGTGTCTAAAATAAGCTCCCTGCCCCTCATTTGCCTAAAGTCAGGGTGGCCTGGACTCTCTTCCTGTGAACCAGTAGTGATCAAATAGGCCTGCCTTTAATATTGCTTGGCTTCTCCAACTTGAGGCCTTCTAGCTTTGGGGTTTAAATTTTTTAAGTGAATTGGAGTCATAAAAATCAAGCACCTATGGCCTAGCCTCTGCAGGGCTTTGAAGAACTCATTTGACCCAAAGGATCCCTATTCTCACTTGATGAATATCAGGAACCTACCAGAGGAAGGCAAGAGAGTTCATCAACAATATCTGATCTTTTTGCCATTTTGGTTTTGGATGCACGCATGGGATCTATCTTTAGATCCATCAGGTGCTGAGAATCTAAGCCACAGCCTCACACAGGGCCAACAGGCTGATTCAGACATATACCAATCCTAAGCAATTAAGCAAAGAGCCACAGGTGATGCCCTTTCATTTCCATTTGAAAACTCTTTTCTTCAGGCTTCACAAAGTGGTGGCTTGAGGCAAAAAACTTCCTGACATTCAACAGAACAATAGTTAAGCAGAAGGACCAAAGCAGGGTTTCTCCACTGAGACTTTCCTGGTCAACAGATATCTGAGATTTCTGAGATGCTAGCCATTTCCTTCAGCTTCCAGTACATAACAATGTCACAGATCTTGGAGGTGGTACAAATCTTGGACACAAAACCATGATACTATTCTGGAGAGTCGCCAGAATTGAGAGAGAAAACAGGAAATTAGGAAGCTTGTAGGTGTTGCCCATCCATAAGGCAAGCCAGAGTCCACTCATGAATTGGGCAGGATGAATTCTGGGAAGCTTTCTACTAGACAGAACACATCCATTGATGCATTGTCTTTTCTAATGTCTACAACAATGGACTCAGTGGGATACACACACACATAGGAACACTCGCCTTGTCAAAGGACTTAATACAAATATTCCACTCCATACCAAACAAACCGCCTTTCCTACCTATCCTCAGAACATGAGACAAAACCACAAACTCACACCCACACCCACAAAGGCACCTCCTTCCCCCTAGTAGGTCTGTGACTCCCCGGAGTATCCTCTGACTAGTGAGCCATACTATGTTCCTCCAAAATGACCTCTCCTGTCTCAGATCATGTCTGCTTGGCCAACTCTGTGAAGTTCTCAAGAGCCAGCGGTGAGGCACTACCTGCCTTCTCAGGAAAAGCCCCTCTCCAGAGGTTTCCTGGCATTTGGCCTTCCTCACATCTGTAGGTACCAAGAAAGACTGACTCTGTCCTTGGTAAATCCAAACATGTCAGACCACTGGGACTAGAACAGAGACTGTCTCTGGGTGCCTGGATTCCTGGATTTCAAGTTCAGAGAGTTCCATCACCAAGGAAGTGAGGTGAGATCACTTCCTTCAGGATCTGAATTATGTCACTGCCTTGGCAACCACTTTGTCCTAAGAGTTGCTTCCAAAATACTATGAGGTGGAGGCTGCCCTGATTTTCATGGGACACTTTCTCTAGTTAGAATGTTATATCAACCGTAAGCACCCGGGAACAGCTTCCACACAGGACTGGTTTGGTCCATGTTCTATACATTAAGAAGAGAGAGATTGATTCAGACACAACCCTTCATCCTGACCAGGATGATTGCCATGGAAGATGACTTTTGCTTTCTGAGGTAATTCATAGCTGCCTTCATCTTCACCAGGGATCACTTCTGCATGAACATTTGAGTTTCTCAGCAGGTGAACATCCCCTAGATTCCTGTAGTTTAATACACACACTGTTCCTGCTCTCCTGCAAAGTTAGTGTATGGTTAGGGTTAATAATATGTTCGATTTGGGTTAGGAATCATTCTGCAGGATGAATAATGAGATTGGGAACCTGCGATATTTATAAGAATATATAGGTGAAATATATGTATGAAAACGGGAATCTAAGAAGGATTTGAAGCCCAGAAGGGCATTGAGCCCTTGATTTGGATACTTAGTGTTGAATTATGTTCTGTACAATTGTCTCAGTTAAATCGAAATACAGTGGCATAGGACCTTGTACCTTGGATGATTGAATGTAGAAGAGAACATCCAGTCAAAAAGGAATAGTCAGTAGGATTAGGAAGATAGTCAGTAGGTTTAGGAAGAAGAGTGAGTATATGATTTGGAATAAAAAGCTTCTTTAGCAATAGGGTTTCATTGGGAGAGTGAATGTAAATGTCAGCACATGTGAAGAGTTAGTCACAATGATGAACTGGGGAAAATGTGTAGGAAAGCAGGTGTCAATAGAGACATTACGAAATCAGGCAAAGTATAAAGTGAGTCATAGGATTAGACATTTTCAACAGGGTTGAGTTTGAATACATAATCATAGGAAAAAACAAATATGTCGTCACGAATGGGAATGACATTTGAGAGCATTAGGCAACGTGGACATGGATGTTATTAGTTATCCACGTTCACTTTCCTTTTAGGCTTTTGTACAATCATAAGTGTTACATTTTTATGTTTTTTTTTTTGTTCAGAATATTACTGTGATAAAATGTATATGTAGATCAGGTGACATGAGTATTTCTTTCACCATTTTTGGGGGCAATATTTTGAAGACGTATACATTAGTATTAGGGGTACAAAGAGGTGTACCCTGTGTCTATTAATCTAGAGATAATGCATGAATAGACCATACTATGAATAAATAACGAAACTGATTCCACTTTAAATAATGGATTGAATTGATATGTGAAAATATATAAGAAATCTTATATTGATATACAATCATTCATTCCAACCAGTTATTTATCTAATGGTAATATTAGGATTATGGTTTATGAAGAATGGTGTTTGAGTTTTGCTTTATACGTGATGATGTTAAACAAAAATAATGTGTTTGGAAAGAAGTCTCATGAAAAGACCAGTCAAGAAACATGGAGGGATACATGTGTTCTGAATCAGGAAGTGATTGATCGTGAAACAAATGCCTATAAATTTTCTAATTTGTGACAGAAATATATATCCCATGATTTGCATAAACTGAAGACATAGTAACGTACAAGTGTTGAATAAAAATGAAAGTCAAAATACACATCATGTCCCCTAGAAATCAACTTGCATTGATTTTAAACTGGCTAAGTAACTGTAGAAATATTAGGGTTTGTATGCACCATTCACTGAATTTAGTTTTCAGTACTAGGAAACAATATGTATTTCAGGTGGATGATTATTTCTGAAAATAATCTTGTGGAAAGTTGATTATAAATCCACAGATATGAATATGAATGAATTTAGGGAGTGCATAATAAGACACATATATTTCATATTTTGAAAAATCTAAAGAGTATATATATATATATATATATATATATATATATATATATATATATATACATATACATATATATATACACACACACGCAAAAGCACAGATATTAAAAAGTAGCAATACAGGAGATCCATTATGAAGGCAGGCATGGAGAAATCAAGTCTCTGATCTCTTCAGCTGCGCGGGCATAGGGAGTCGTAAACTGTCTAAATGCTGTTTGCTCAGAATCACTAGGCAATATTGACCTGTTGTGAATCTGGGGTGAACAGTCTGGGCCCCTCAGAACACACACAAAGCCCGGATTGGCTGCATTCAAGCTTAGATTCGTCTGGTTTTTGTGACTCAGCACTAACATTCCCGCTGAAATAACTGGTCGGGCTTTCTGAATTGAGAGTTAAAAGCCAACTGAGCCTTCATAGGCAGTGGCCACAGGATTGAAATGGGGCTTGGGAGAGATAGTCAGGACCCACCTGTTGCATTGGTCACCCAGCAAAGGGAACGAACGGTCACCATTTGAATGGGATACCACCATGGCAGAGAACTGACGTCACAGGCGGAGGAGATAACTTCATTGAAACCAGCGCGACAAGTGTGTAATCCCATTGCCATATCTCTCAACAACGCAGGGAAACCTCAAGGGCCCTTCCCACCTCTGCCGTAATGGCCCCTCCCAGCTCTCCAAGGAGCGCGATACCCAGACCTAGGGAATCAAGATTGGCTCGGGACTCGTGGCGTGGAATTCCCTGCTACCGCTCCCACCAGTGCTGACAATTGAGGTCTCTTACACCACCTACCGGGGCCATGGCTCCTGAAGGGCAAGCAAATTCGCTGGAGGTTCTCAGCCCCAAGCTCTACAAACTTATTGTCTGAGGAAGGCAAACAAGGAGAGTGTGCCCAGGCGTTCATGGAAACAGGGCTACCAGGAGCAGAGGCCTGGTTTGTAACCAGTATTGTGGTGAGCATCACAGGTGAGTGGGGCCTGGCTTGAGGAAGCACAAGAGAAAGCCCTAGGCACTCAGAATTGGAGACCCGCCCAGTCTGGGAGGAAGAGCTGCTGCACAGTGATTGGTTCTCACTTTTTGAGAGGAGAAGCTTGGCCCAGTGCGCACAGCTCCACCTACTGGAAGAGAAGTTATTTGAACTCTAGGACTGCATGTATTATTATTATTTTTTTATTTGTTTTTTTTCTTTCATTTTCATTTTTGTTATTGTTGTTCTTTAACTTTTTTAAATGTTTTTATTTTTTAATTTTTTTATATTATTATTATTATTATTATTTTAAATTTTAATTTTCAATTTTTTAATCATCATCATTACTTAAAACTTTCTTTCTTTATTTTCTATTTTTTTCTTTTGTCTTTTCATTTCTTTTCATTTTTCTTATTCCACCTTCCTTGAATTCTACCTGCCTACTCTCATTCTCTTTAGTGACTTCTCCCTTCCCTTCTAATATCTTTCCTCCCAAGCATCAAATAAATTTATAAGAGTAAGCAGTAACTCAGTAGTCAAACAGAAGAAGAAGTAACATTAGCAGCATATAAAAACAAAGAAGAAAAGGATTACAAACAATGAAGGACAGCCTAAATATTCAAGAGCACCTAGAGTCATCAGAAAAATGGTCATATAAAGAACTCAAGTAATACCTTAGACAGATGGAATGGAACCTTAAAGAGGATACGAGACAGCAAAAACAAACAGTGATAAAACGCATTGAAAATGAATTACATAAACAGATAAAATGAGAAATTAAGCATCTTTATCAGGAGATAGAGATTATTAGAAAAATCAAACAATAATTCTAGAAATGAAGGAAATGATAAACCAAATTAAAAACTCAATTGAGAGTATCACTAACAGAGTAGAGCAAGTAGAAGACAGAATGTCAGATAATGAAGACAAAATATATCATCTTGAAAAAAGTCTAGCCAACAAAGAAATGCTGTAAAAAATTATGAGAAAACATTCAAGAGATATGGGATAACATAAAAAAAACAAACTAATGAGTCATATAGATAGAGGAAGGTACAGAGATTAAAACCAAGGGAATGAGAAACCTGGTGAATGAAATAATTACAGAAAACTTTCCAGAAATAAAAATGGAAACGGATAAACAAATTGTAGATGCTTACAGGACACCGAGCACACAAAATCACAGTAGACCAATGCCAAGACACATTGTTATAAAGATATCCAATATACAGAACAAAGAGAAAATATTAAAAGCTACCAGAGAAAGGAGGCAGATTACAATCATTACAATCAGGGGTAAACCAAAAAGTTTAACAATGGATTTTTCATCATAGACGCTGGAAGTGAGAAGATCCTGGAACAACGTACTTCAAACACTGAAAGACAATGGATGCCAACCAAGAATTATGTATCCAGCAAAATTAAGCTTAAGATAAGACAATGAGATAAAAATATTTCATGATAAACAAAAGCTAAAAGAATTTCAGCCAGATAACCAGCATTGCAAAGCATCTTGAGCAAAACACTACACGAGGAAGAAATGAAAATCAACAACGAAAACCATCAGTGAGAAGTGCCTCAGTAATGACAGAGGGAAGGGGAAAAGCAAATCATGGAGAATCAAACTAATTAAAAAATATATATATAAAAACATGGGTGGCAGTACAAACCATATATCAATAGTAACTCTAAATGATAATGGCTTAAACTCTCGAATAAAGTGACATTGGCTTGTAACTTGAAATAAAAAAAAAAATCCAACAATATGTTGCCTCCAAGGGACACATCTGAATGGAAAAGACATACACAGGCTGAAGGTGAAAGATTGGGAAAATTTATACCATGCACACGGTCCTCGAAAGCAAGCAGGGGTGGCCATCCTCCTATCGAATAAAATCGACCTCAAGACTAATTTAATCAAAGGGATAAGGAAGGACTTTATATACTGTTAAAAGAAACCATTCACCGACAAGACATAACAATTATCAATATTCACGCAGCAAATAATGGTGCTGCGACATTCATAAAACAATTTATCCTCAAGTTCAGGAATCAAATAGACCACAATACAATAATTATGGGTGACTTCAACTCACCTCTCTCACCATTGGACAGATCCTCCAAACAAAAGTTGAATAAAGAAACTATAGAACTCAATATCACAATCAATACCCTATACTTAACTGACATATATAGAATATATCAACCATCATCAAGTGGATATACTTTTTTCTCACCAGCACATGGATCCTTCTCAAAAATAGACCATATGTTATGCCATAGGGCAACCCTCAGTAAATATAAAGGGGTGGAGATAATACCATGAATTTTTTGTGATCATAATGGAATGAACCTGGAAACCAATGATAAAGAAGGAAGAAAAAATCATACATCACATGCAAAATGAAGAATATGTTACTGAATGATCAATGGGTTACAGAAGACATAAAGGAGGAAATCAAAAAATTCTTAGAGATAAATGAAAATACAGACACAACATATCAGATTCTATAGGACACAATGAAAAGAAGTTTTAAGAGGTAAATTTATCGCCTGGAGGTCATTCCTCAAAATAGAAAAACAAACAAACAAACAAATGAGCTCACACTTCATCTCAAAGCCCTAGAAGAAGAAGAGCAAAACAACAGAAAATGTAGCAGAAGGAAAGAAATAATTAAAATCATAGCGAAATTGAAACAAAAGAAACTATTGAAAAAATTAACAAAACTAAAAGGTGCTTCTTCAAAAAGATAAATAAGATCGACAGACCCTTAGCCATGCTAACGAAGAGAAGAAGAGAGAGAACTCAAATTACTAACATACGGGATGAAAAAGGCAATATCACAACAGATGCTACATAAATACAGAAGAAAATTAGAAATTATTTTGAAAAACTGTATTCCAATAAAATAGAAAATAGTGAAGACATCGATAAATTTCTTAAGTCATATGATTTGACCAGACTGAGTCAGGAGGAAACACACAATTTAAACTGACCAATATCAATGGATGAAGTAGAAGAAGCAATCAAAAGACTACCAACCAAGAAAAGCCCAGGAACGGATGGGTATACAGCAGAGTTTTACAAAACCTTTAAAGAAGAATTAATACCAATACTTTTCAAGTTATTCAGGAAATAGAAAAACTGGAAGCTCTGCCAAATTCATTCTATGAGGCCAACATCACCCAGATTCTGAAACTAGACAAAGACACCTCAAAGAAAGAAAACTACAGACCAATATCTCTGATGAACCTAGATGCAAAAATCCTCATTAAAATTCTGGCGAATTGGATACAAAGGCACATCAAAAAAATTGTGCACCATGATCAACTTGAATTCATCCCTGGGATGCAAGGAGGCTTCAATATATGGAAATCAATAAATGTTATTCACAACATCAATAGACTTAAAGATAAGAACCATATGATCATCTTGATAGATGCAGAAAAACCATTCAACAAAGTAGAGCATTCCTTTATGTTCAAAACATTTTAAAAACTAGGGATAACAGGAACTTACCTCGACATTGTAAAAGATAACTATGTTAAGCCTCAGGCTAGCATCATTCTGAATGGAGAAAAATTGAAGGCATTCACTTTAAAATCTGGAACAAGGCAGAGATATCCTCTATCACCACTTCTATTCAATATAGTTCTCGAAAAACTGGCCAGAGCAATTAGAGAGATGAAAGACATTAAAAGCATAAAAATAGGAAAAGAAGAACTTAAATTATCACTATTTGTAGATGACATGATTCTATACATAGAAGACCCAAAAGGGTCTACAGAAAAAACTACTAGAACTAATAAATGA
The DNA here is from genome assembly GCF_048772815.1 of Callospermophilus lateralis. Taxonomy (NCBI): domain Eukaryota; kingdom Metazoa; phylum Chordata; class Mammalia; order Rodentia; family Sciuridae; genus Callospermophilus; species Callospermophilus lateralis. The sequence continues at coordinate 134,658 of NW_027514194.1, forward strand.
ATGCAGCAATGTGGCAGGATATAAAATCAACATGCATAAATCAAAGGCATTTCTGTATATCAGCGACAAAACTTCTGAAACAAAAATGAGTCAAAACACTGCATTCCCAATTTCCTCAAAATAATTAAATACTTGGGAATCAACCTAACAAAAGAGGTGAAAGATTTATATAATGCAAACTACAGAACCCTAAAAAGAGAAATAGAATAAGATCTTAGAAGATGGAAAAATATACCCTGTTCATGGATAGGCAGAACTAACATCATCAAAATTGCTATATTACCAAAAGTTCTCTATAGGTTTAATACAATGCCAATCAAAATCCCAAAGGATTTTTTTTTGTAGAAATAGATAAAGCAATCATGAAATTCAAATGGAAAAATAAAAGACCCAGAATAGCAAAAGCAATTCTAAGCAGGAAGTGTGAATCAGGCAGTATAGTGATACCAGATTTCAAACTATATTACAGAGCATTCATAACAAAAACAGCATGGTACTGGTACCAAAACAGGCGGGTGGACCAATGGTACAGAATGGAGGACACAGAGACTAATCCAAAAATCTACAACTGTCTTATATTTGATAAAGGAGCTAATGGCCTGCAATGGAGGAAGGATAGCATCTTCATCAAATAGAGTTGGGTAAACTGGAAATCCATATGCAACAAAATGAAACTGAATCCCCTCCTCTCGCCATGCACAAAAGTTAACTCAATGTGGATCAAGGAGCTAGATTCAAATCAGAGTCTCTGCGTCTGATAGAATAAAAAGTTGGCTCCTATCTACATATTGTGTGGTCAGGCTCCAAATTCCTTAATAGGACACCCATAGAATAAGAGTTAATAATAAGAATCAACAAATGGGACTTACTTAAACTGATTATTTTTTCTTAAAGAGAGAAACAATAAGAGAGGTAAATATGGAGCCTACATCATGGGAACAAATTTTTAGTCCTCACCCTTCACATGGAGCCCTAATATCCAGAGTATACAAAGTATACAAAGAACTCAGAAAATTAGACAATAAGATAACCAATAACCCAATGGGCCAAGGACCTGAACAGAAACTTCTCAGAGGAGGACATAGAATCAATTAACAAGTACATGAAAAAATGCTCTCCATTTCTAGCAGTAAGAGAAATGCAAATAAAAACCACCCTAAAATACCATCTCAATCCAGTGAGATTGGCAGCCATAATGAAGTCAAACAACAACAAGTGCTGGCGAGGATGTGGGGAAAAGGGTACTCTTGTACATTGCTGGTGGGACTGAAAACTGGTGCGGCCAATTTGGAAAGCAGTATGGAGATTCCTGGGAAATCTGGGAATGGAAGCACCATTTGATCCAGCTATTGCCCTTCTCGGACTATTCCCTGAAGACCTTAAAAGAGCGTACTACAGGGATACTGCCACATCGATTTTCATAGCAGCACAATTCACAATTGCTACACTGTGGAACCAACCCAGATGCCCTTCAATAGATGAATGGATAAAAAAATGTGACTTTTATATACTATGGAGAATTACGCAGCACTAAAAAATGACCAAATCTTGGAATTTGCAGGGAAATGCATGGCACTGAGCAGATTATGGTTAGTGAAGCTAGCCAATCCCTAAAAAACAAATGCCAAATGTCTTGTTTGATATAATGAGAGCACCTAAGAACAGAACAGGGAGGAAGAGCATGAAGAAAAGATTAACATTAAGCAGAAACATGAGGTGGGAGGGAAAGGGAGAGAAGAGGGAAATTGCATGGTAATGGAGAGAGACACTTATTGTTACACAAAATTACATATAAGAGGTTGTGGGAAAATAAACAAGGAGAGAAATGATTTAGAGTAGGTATGGTAGAGAGAGAAGATGGGAAGATACGGGAGTGGGGATAGTAGAGTATAGGAAAGGTAGCAGAATACAACAGTAACTAATAGGGCATTATGTAAAAATATGGATGTGTAACTAATGTGATTCTGCAATCTGTATTTGGAGTAAAAATGAGAGTTCATAACCCACTTGAATCTAATGTATGAAATATGATATGTCAAGAGCTTTGTAATGTTTTGAGCAACCAATAAAAGAAAAAAAAAGTAGCAATATATATGCCAATAGAAATTCATCATGAAATGTATATAATCCACAGATCGAAAAATATTCATTTTACTGAACATGGATTCATGTATAATGTTTTTCAACTAGGAAGCTCACCCATAGGTTGAATTTTCAGTTCCAACAGCGTTTAGGAGGAGTGATCTCTTCTCTCAATTTGCATCTACCAATTCAGCCACCTCACAAGTGTATACGAGTGATATCAGGTAGAATTCTATATGTGCATATAAACATACATGTGCTGAATAGGCTACAGAGAAAGGGAGAAAGGGATTCACATATTTGCTAATTTTAAAAACACATGTAGAACTATTTCAACAAAAAATTGACTAGACTTATAACTCCTACATTATATAATGCAAAAGGCAATTCCAACTATACACCATGCGTCCTTTGAACTGCTTGTGTTTCTTCTCTTTTTGGTTTATTTTTCACCATCATATTAGGATTATTAGAGACTAGTAGGGTATGGGTTATAGTGTCAGGGATTCAGTATTTCAAATGGAAATTGAAAAATGAATCCAATGTGTATGTAAATATGTGCTACACAAAAATCTTCCCACTCACATTCAGAACAATGCCTTGACATTACCTACGCCCCAATTAAAACACAATTAGAGTAGAAAAGTGTGAAAATCTATGAATACAAATATGGAATGGAATATGCTCGGGAGTTCACAACCTTGGAGGTGGTAGAGGAGTTTCCAAAAGTAAAGGACAGGGTAAACACTCCACAAACAAGGAACTCTGCTGGCCTAAGAATTGTTGGGAAACGGCTTCTGAGGTTGGGCACTTGAAATATATGTTGTTTTCATGAGCTTTAGCTTACTTTGTAGTGAGACCATCAAAGCTGGGTCTGCATCTATGTGACCGAAAGACATGGTTTCTTATATTCCAATGAACATGAGGCAGCAGTGCTCAATTCTCTCTTTGTAGCTAAACTGTGTCCATTGGAAGCTAAGTGTCTCCCGGTGGGGACTGTGAAGACATTTGGTCATCCTCCACTTTTCGTGGTATTACTTGCTTCTGCACTGGGAATTTGGTATTTGCTTCACAAAACACAAAAAGTTCATCTGGGATACAGTGCTGGAGGGAGTTCTGTCACGTGTGGTGGGTCAGGGTCTGCAGGAGAATGCACCAACCAGGCTTCTATCCCACATAGCTTGCACCAATAACCATAGCAACCTGATTCTGAATATTGCCCTGAAAACTCTCCATTTAACAAGATGCCTTTACATATAAGGGTCTGATGTCTGCACTATATCAGTCACAAAAAATTTGGAAGCCAATGGCAGATTCACATGGCCCCAACATGATGTTTTATCACACACCTGCCCACCACTGCTCTAGCCCCCCTACTCAGCAGGCTCCAAATTACTGGCTTCTCTTGTTCTACACCATTTTAATGAAACCCAGTCAAAAACAAGGCACTGTCTGGTATACACATGATCAGCAACAGGACATCAAAAGTTTCTGCAGTGCCACCTGGTCATGGGAATTTCAAAAATTTCATGGTATTTATCTAGCAATTTTTCAAGGGTGAAGTTAGAGGCACTGTGGGTTTCAATTCATTCAGGAACCATTAAGAGTTGAGAAAGTTCATTTCAATGAAAGCTCTGGAGAACTCTCACAGTCAATGCTTCTCAAACAGTTGCCAAAAGGTCTCCTAAAGCCAGGCCAATTGACATCTACAATGTGAGGTCCATGTGTGTTTTGACTCTCAAATATGGCTGCTAAGTCTTTCAGAATAAAATCATGTGATATCCTGGCTGAGATTCTCAGGCCTCTGTGGAAACCACCCTGGGCCTAGATCTCAGTTTCCAAGAGTGAGTCTCATGCGTGGCCTCCTAAAATCCCAACACAATTCATGGCAATACTTCTCTGAGGTCAGTTTCAGAACTCAGTCTCTAAGGGGAATCACACCAGAGTTCAAGCCCAGGTGGCCCCATCATCCCTTCCATCCGCCAAAAAATGACCACAATTAAAATCAAAACACTACCACAGGGCCATCATCTTCTTCCATGTAGACACTCATCATAACCTCTAGCTGGAGGTTTCTATGAGCCCAAGGTAGTGTCCGAATAAGCTCACTTGCCCCTCATTTGCCTAAAATCATGATGGCCTGGACACTCTTCCTGTGAACCAGGAATGATCAAATATTCCTGCTGTTAAAGTGTTCCACTTCTCCAATTTGAGGCCTACTGGCTGTAGGGTATAGATTCTTTATGTGATTTGGAGTCATGAGAAAACCCAAGCAAATATGGGCTAGCCTCTGCAGGGATTTCAAGAACTCATTTGACCCAAAGGATCCCTATTCTCACTTGATGGAGGTCAGGAACCTAAAACAAGAGGGCAAAAATATTCACCCACAATGACTGCTCTTTTGGCCATTTTAGTTTTGGAAACACATGGGATCTTTCTTTAGATCCATCAGGTGCTGAGAATCTAAGCCACAACCTCATACAAGGACAAGAGGCTGATTCAGACACATCCCAATCCAAATCAATTAAGCAAAGAGCCACTGGTGATGTCCATACATTTCCATATGAAAACAGTTTTCTTCAGGCTACACAAAGGGGTGGCCTGAGGCAAAGACCTTCCTGACATTCAGGGTAATAGAAATAGAAGTAAGCAAATGGCCCAAAGAAGGGTTTCTCCACTGAGACTTTACTGGTCACACTGAAATCTGAGTTTTCTTAGATGCTCCCATTCCCTTCAGCTATCCAGTACATGGCCATGTCACAGAACCTTGTGGTGTTACATATTTGGGAAACAAAACCATGAGTCTATTCTGGAGAGTGGCCAGAATTCACGAAGAAAACAGGAACTTTAGAAGATAATAGATGTTGCCCATCCATAAGGCAAGCTGCAGTCCATTCATTAATTGGGCAGTATGAATGCGGGGAAGCTTTCAACTAGAGACAACACATCCATTGATGCATTCTCTTTTCTAATGTCTACAACCACGGATACAGTGGGATACACAGACTTAGAAACACTCACCATGTCAAACGACTTACTAGAAACAGTCCATTCCAAACCAAACAAACCACCTTTCCTACCTATTCTCAGAACATGAGAAAAAACCACAAACTCACACCTACAACGGCAAAGGCACTTCCTTCCCCCAAATAGGTCTGTGACTATCCGGAATGTCTTCTGACTTGTGGGCCATATTATGTTCCCCCAAAATGGCCTGTCCTGTTTCAGATCTGGTCTCCTTGGCCAACTCTGTGAAGTTGTCAGGAGCCAACGGTGAGCCACTACCTGCTTACTCAGGAAAGGCCCCTCTTCAGAGCTCTGCTGGCATTTGGCCATCCTCACATCAGTGGGTACCAAGAAAGACTGACTATGTCTTTGGGAAAAGCAAACAAGTTAGCCCACTGGAACTGGGAGTGGGACTGGCTCTGCGTGCATTCCTTCCTGGATCCCAGGTTCAGAGAATTCCATCACCAAGGAAGTGAAGTGAGGTCACTTCTTTCAGGAACAGAATATGCTCACTGCCTTGGTAACCACTTTGTGCTAACAGTTGCTTCCAGGGTTCCCATGAGATGGAGGCTGCCCCAACATCCTGTGACACATTCAGAAGTTAGAATGGTATATCAACCATAGGCACCAGGGAACAGCTCTCCACAGAGGCCTGGTTCAGTCCATCTTCTCTTTATTAAGAAGAGAGAGGCTGATTCAGACCATCAATTAATCCTGACCAGGTTGTTTGCCATGGAAGATGACTATTGCTCTCTCAGGTCCTACATAGCTGCCTATATCTTCTGCAAGGATCATTTCTCCATGGATCTTTGATGTTCTCAGCAGGTGGAAGATCATCTACATTCCTATATTGTAAGACCCACACTGTCCCTGCTCTTAAGTAAGTTATACTGAGGGAACAGTGTATGGTTAGGGTTAATAACTTGTTCAATTTGGGTTACAAATAATTCTGCGGGATGAATAATGGTATTGGCAAAATGCGATGTTTACAAGAGTATATATGTGAAACATAAGTATGAAAGCAGAAATCTAGGTAAGATTTGAAGCCCAGAAGGGCATTGGGGACTTGAGTGGGATACTTAGCTTTGAGTAATGTGCAGCACAGATGTCTCAGATAAATCAATATACACTGGCATCGTACCTTGTACCTTGGATATTGAATGTTGAAGAGAACATCCAGTCAAAAACCGATAGTCGGCAGGATTAGGAAGGTAGTTGGCAGGTTTAGAAAAAAGAGTGAGTATAGGATTTGGACCAAAAGTTCTTTAGCAATAGAATTTAGTGTAGAGAGTGTATGTAAATGTAAGCACATGTGAAGAGTCAGTCACAATGATGAACTGGGGAAAAATATAGGAAATCAGATATCAATAGAGACATTAGGAAATCAAGCAAAGTATAAATTGTGTGATAGGGTTAGACATTTTCAACAGGTTTGAAGTTGAATATATAATCTTAGGAAGAAACAAATATGTAGTCAAAAATAGAATTGATATTTGAGAGCATTAGGCAACCTGGACATAGATGTTTTTAGTAATCCATGCTCACTTTCCATTTACGCTTTGGTACAATTGTAAGTGTGACCTATGCTTTTTGTGTCCAGAATATTTCTGTAATAAAATGTGTATGTAGATCAGGTGACAATCGTATTTCTTCCACCAATTCTGGGAGCAATATTTTGAAGACTTACAAATTAGTATGGGGGTACAAATAGGTGTACCCTGTTTCTATGAATATAGACATAATGCATGAATAGACCATACTGTGAATAAATAATATAACTGGATCCACTTTAAATAATGAATTGAATAAATATCTGAAAATTTATAAGAAATTTTATATTGATATGCAATCATTCATTCCAACCAGTTATATATCTAACGATCATCTTAGGGTTACGGTTTATCATGAAGGGTGTGTGAGTTTTGGTTCAAAATTGATTATGGAAATAGAAAATAATATATTTGGAAAAAAGTCTCATGAATAGATCAGTCAAGAGACATAGAGGAATACATGTGTTCTGGAGCAGGAAGTGATTGAAAGTGAAACAAATGCCTATAAATTTGCTAACTAGTGAATAAAATATATATACTATGATGTGCATAAACTGATGAAATAGTAATGTACCAGTGTGGAATAAAAATTAACGTCAAAATACACATCATGTCCCATAGGAACCTACATGCATTAATGTTAAACTGGGTCAGTTAATGTACACATATTAGGATTTGTATGCACCTTTTACTGAAGTTAGTTTTCAGTACTAGGAAACAAATATGTATTTCGGGTGGATGAATATTTCTAAGAATAATCTTGTGAAAAGTTGATTATTAATCCACATACATGAACATGAATGAATTTAGGGAGTGTATATAAGACACATATATTTCATATTTTTAAAAATATGGAGAGTATATATATATATATATATATATATATATATATATATATATATATATATACACACACACACACACACAAACACAGACATTAAAAAGTAGCAATATATATGCCAATCAAAATTCATCATGAAATATATATCATAAAGATGCAAAAACATTCATTTTAGTGAACATGGGTTTATGTATAATGTTGTTCCACTGGGAAGCTCACCCATAGGTTGAATTTTCAGTTCCAACAGCGTTTAGGAGGAGTGATCACTTCTCACAGTTTGTATCTGCTAAGTCATATATCTTACAAGGATGTACGTGTGATACCTTGTAGGATTCTATTTGTGCATATAAAAATACATGTGCTGAATAGGCTCCAGAGAATGGGAGACCGTAATTCACATATTTGTTAACTTTAAAACACATTGAGAACTATTTCAATTAAATATTGAATAGATTTATAACACCTACCCTTTATCATGCAAAAGGCAAGTCCAACTCTGAACTGCAAGTATTTATGTACTGTTTGGGTTACTTTCTTCCATCATATTAGGATTAGTAGTCAGAGTCTAGTAGAATATGGGTTAGTGTCAGGGATTCAGAATTTCAAATGGAAAAAAGGAAAATTAATCTTCCAACTCTCATCCAGAACAATGCCTTGTCATTACCTTCGCCCCAAGGAAGACACAATTAGAGTAGAAGAGTTACAAAATCTGTGATTACATTTCTGGAATCGAAAATGCTCAGGAGTGCACAAACTTGGAGGTGGTATAGGAGTTTCCAAAAGTAAGGACAGGGTACACACTCCACAAACATGAAGCTCTGCTTGCCTAAAACTTTTTGAGAAACTGCCAGTGAAGTTGGGCACTGAAATATAGGTTGTTGTCAGGAGTTAAGCTTCCTTTGTAGTGAGACCCTCAAAGCTGGGTCTTCATCTATGTGACCTGGAGGACATCGTTTCCTATTTTCCAATGAACACGAGGCAGCAGTGCTCAATTCTCTCTTTGTAGGTAAACTGTGTCTCCCTGTGTGGACTGTGAAACAATTTGGTCATCCTCCACTTTTCGTGGTGTTTCTTGCTGCTGCACTTGGAGTTTGGTTCATGCTTCACAAAATACAAGGAGTTCAACTGGGAAACAGTGCTTGAGGTATTTCTGTCACGTGTGGTGGGTCAGGGTCTGCAAGAAAATTCACCAACCAGGCTTCTATCTCTCAAAGATTGCCCCCTTGTCCATAGCAACCTGATTCTGAACATTGCCCTGAAACTACGCCATATAACAAGATGCCTTTACATATAAGGGTCTGATGTCTGCACTCTGTCAGTTACAAGCCATTTGGAAGCCAATGGCAGATCCAAATGGCCCCACCATGATGTTTTATCACACACCTGTCCACCACTGCTCTAGGCCCACTACTCAGCAGGCTCCAAAATACTGGCATCTCTGTTCTAAACAATTTTCATGAAACCCTGTCAATCAAGGCACTGTCTGGTACACTCATGGTAAGCAACAGGACATCGAAAGTTTCTGCAGTTCCACCTGGTCATGGAAAATTCAAAAATTTCGTGGTATTCATCTAGCCATTTTTCAAGGATGACTTTGGATGCACAATTATTCAGGAACCATTAAATGTTGAGAAAGTTCATTTCAAAGAAAATTCTAGAGAACTCTCACAGGCAAGGCTTTCCAAAGAGTGGACAAAAGGTCACTTGAAGCCAGGACCATTGAGATCTACAATGTGAGGTCCTATGTCTTTTGACTCTCAAATATGGCTGCCAAGTCTTTCAGAATAAAATCATGTGATATCCAGGCTGAGATTCCCAGTTCTTTGTGGAAAGCCACCCTGGTCCTAGATCTCAGGTTCCAAGGGCGACTCTCATGTGTGGCCTCCTAAAATCCCAACACAATTCATGGCAATTCTTCTCTGAGATCAGTTTCAGATCTCAGTCTCTAAGTGGAAACACACCAGAGTTCAAGCCCAGTTGACCCAGTCATCTCTTCCAACCGCCACACCAATGACCAGAATTAAAACCAAAACACTCCCACATGGCCCTCATTTTCTTCCATATAGACACTCATCATAACCTTGGCTGGAAGTTTTTATGAGGCACACAGCCCAAGACAAAGTCAAAATAAGTTCCCTTGCCCTTCATTTGTCTAAAGTCAGTGTTTCCTGGACAACGTTCCTGTGAACCAGGACTGATCAAAGAGGTCTGCCATTAATACTGTTCTGCTTTTCCAATTTGAGGCATACAGACTGTCGGGTATAGTTTCTTTATGTGATTTGCAGTCATGAGAAAACCCAAGAACCTATGGGCTAGCCTCTGCATGGCTTGAAGAACTCAGTTGAACCAAAGATCCCTGTTATCACTTGATGGAGATCAGGAACCTTACAGAGGAAGGCAAGAGACTTCATCACAATGACTTCTCTTTTGGCCATTTTGGATTTGGATGCACACATGGGATCTTTCTTTAGATCCATCAGGTGCTGAGAATCTAAGCGATAATCTCACACTGCACTAAGAGGCTGATTCAGACATATCCCTTTGCAAAGCAATTAAGCCAGGAGCCACAGGTGATGCCCACTTATTTCCATTTGAAAACTGTATTTTTCAGGCTTTGGAAATGTGTGGCTTTAGGCAAAGTCCTTCCTTTCATTCAGGGCAACAGAACAATAGGTAAGCAAAATACCAAAGCAGATTTTCTCCACTGAGACTTTCCTGGTCACACTGATATCTGAGTTTTCTGAGATATTCACCATTCTCTTCAGCTATCCAGTACATGGCCATGTCCCAGATTGTGGAGGAGATACATATCTTGAACACAAAACCATGAGCCTATGGGAGAGTGACCAGATTCAGGAAGATATCAGGAATGTTGGAAGGTAATAGGTGTTGCCCATCCATAAGGTAACCTGCAGTCCATTCATAAATTGGACAGGATGAATTCTGCGAAGAATTCTACTAGACAGGACACATCTATTGATGCATTCTCTTTTCTATTGTCTACAACCACAAATACAGTGAGATACCCAGACATAGAAACACTCACCTTCTCAAAGGACTTACTAGAAACAGTCCACTCCAAACCAAACAAACCGACTTTCCTACATTTTCTCAAAACTTGAGACAAAAATCACAAACACACAAACACACACACACACACACACCCACAAAGGCACCTTCTTTCCCCAAATAGGTCTGTGACTATCCGGAGCATCCTCTGACTGGTGGGCCATACTATGTTTCCCCGAAATGGGCTGTCCTATGTCAGATCTGGTCTTCTTGGCCAAAACTGTGAAGTTATCAGGAGCCAGCGGTGAGCCACTGCCTGTTTTCTCAGGTAAAGCCCCTATTCAGAGCTTTCCTGGCATTTGTCCATCTTCAATTTAGTAGTTGCCAAGAAAGACTTACTCTATCCTTCTTAAATCCAAAAATTTGAGACCACTGGGACTTAGACTGGGACTGCTTCAGGGTGCCTGGCTTCCTGGATTCCAAGTTCAGAGTGTTCCATCAACAAGAAAGTGACATGGGTCACTTCGTCTAGAACTGAATGAGGTCACTGCCTTGGCAACCACTTTGTCCTAACAGTTGCTTCCAAGGGTCCATGAGATGGATCCTGCCCCTACTTCCTATGACACTTTCACAAGTTAGAATGGAATATCAACCATAGGCACCCGGGAACAGCTCTCCACACAAGCCTGGTTTGGTCCATCTTCTCTACATTAACAAGAGAGAGACTGCTTCAGACACACCCCTTCATCCTGACCTGTTTGTTTTTTTTTGTCATGAAAGATGACTTTCGCACTCTCAGGTCCATCATAGCTGCCTACATCTTCTTTAGGGATCATTTCTGCATGGACCTTTGAAGTTCTCCGGAAGTTGAAGATCTCCTACATTCCTGTATTGTAAGACCAACTCTGTCCCTGCTCTTCTGTAAAGTTAGATTGAGGGAACAGTGTTTGGTTACAGTTAATAACATGTTTGATTTGGGTTAGGATCATTCTGCTGGATGAATAATGGTATTGGGAACCTGCAATATTTATAAGATTATATAGGTGAAATATATGAATGAAAACAGAAATCTCGGTAACATTTGAAGCTCAGAAGGGCATTGGGTCCTTGATTGGGATACTTAGCTTTTAATTATGTTCTGCACAGATGTCTCAGATAAATCTATACACAATGGCATAAGATCTGATACCTTGGATGATTGAATGTTGAGGAGAACAACCATTCAAAGAGGGAGAGTCGGTAGGATTAGGAAGATAGTTGGTAGGATTATAAAAAAGTGTGAGTATAGCATTTGGACAAATAGTTCTTTAGCAATAGGTTTTCAGGTAGACAGAAAATGTAAATGTCAGCATATGTGAAGAGTCAGTCACAGTGATGAACTGGGGAAAATATGTAGGAAAGCAGATATCAATAGAGACATTAGGAAATCAGGCAAAGTATAAAGTGAGTGATAGCAAAAGACATTTTCAACAGGCTTGAGATTGAATATATAATCTTAGGAAGTAACAAATATGTAGTCACCAATAGGATTGACATTTGAGAGCATTAGGCAACCTGGACATGGGTTATTTTCATAATCCATACTCACATTCCATTTAGGCTTTGGTACAATCGTAAGTGTGACTTTGCATTTTGTGGCCAGAATATTACTGTGATAAAACGTATATGTAGATCAGGTGACATGAGTATTTCTTGCACCATTTCTTGGAGCAACATTTTGAAGGGGTATAAATTAGTATTGGGGGTTCATATAGGTGTACCATGTATGTATGAATATAGAGATAATGCATGAATAGACCATACTGCGAATAAATAATATAACTTGTTCCAACTTTAAATAATGGATTGAATTGATATCTGAAAATACACAGGAATCATATATTGATATACATACATTCATTCCAACCAGTAATACATCTAATGGTAATATTACGGTTGTGGTTTATCACCAAGAGTGTGTGAATTTTGCTTCAAATTTGATTATGGAAATCGAAAATAATGTGTTTGGAAAGAAATCTCATGAAATGACCACTCAAAAACAAGGAGGAATACATATGTTCTGAAGCAGGAAGTGATTGAATATGTTACAAATTTCTTTAAATTTGTGAACTTGTGGATGAAATGTATATTCTATAATGTATAAAAACTGCAGAAATAGTAATGTACCAGTGTTTAATAAAAATGAAGGTCAAAATACACATCATGTTCCATAGGAATCTACTTGCATTGATGTTAAAGTGGGTCAGCTACTGTAAAAATATAAGGATTTGTTTGCACCATTCATTGAAGTAACTTTTTAGTACTAGAAAACAAATATGTATTTCAGGTGGATGAATATTTTTAAAATAATCTTATGAAAAGTTTAATATAAAACCACATACATGAACAAGAATGAATTTAGGGAGTGTATAATAGGACACATATATTTTATATTTTGAAAAATCTAGAGAGTATATATATATATATATATATATATATATATATATATATATATACACACACACACACACACAAAACACACACAGAGACATTAAATAGTAGCAATATATATGCCAATTAAAATTCATTGTGAAATATATATCATCCACAGATCCAAAATATTAATTTTACTGAACATGGATTTATGTATAATGTTTTTCAACTAAGAAGCTCACTCATAGTCTGAATTTTCAGTTCCAAAAGCATTAATGAGGAGTGATCTCTTCTCACACTTTGTATCTGCCAAGTTAGCCACCTCTCAAGAATATACGTGTGATACCAGGTAGGATTCTATATGTGCATATAAAAATACATGTGCTGAATAGGCTACAGAAAAATGGAGACAGGAATTCACATATGTGTTAACTTTAAAAACACATGCAGAACTATTTCAACAAAAAATTGACAAGATTTATAACTCCTACCCTATATCATGCAAAAGGCAAACCAACTATCCACCATGCCTCCTCTGAAGTGCTAGTATTTCTATTCTGTTTGGGTTACTTTTCTCCATCATATTAGAATTAGTAGTCAGAGTCTAGTAGGGTATGGGTTAGTGTCAAAGATTCAGCATTTCGAATGGAAAATTGAACAATGAATCCAATGTGTATGTAAATATGTGCTACACAAAATTATTCCCACTCTCATCCAGAACAATGCCTTGACAATTCCTTCACCCCAAGTAAGACACAATTAGAGGAGAAGATTTAGAAAATCTGTGAATAAATTTGTGGAATGCAATATGCTCAGGAGCTCACAACCTTTGAAGTGGTAGAGTAGTTTCCAAAAGTATGGGACAGGGTAAAAACTCCACAAACATGGAGGTCTGCTGGCCTAGAGATTTCTAGAGAAACTGCCTGTGAGTTTGGGCACTTGAAAAATATGTTGTTGTCAGGAGCTTTAGCTTCCTTTCTAGGGAGACCATAAAAGCTTGGTCTGGATCTATGAGACCTGGAGGACATGGTTTCTTATTTCCCAATGTACATGAGGCAGCAGTGCTGAATTCTCTTTTTAGGTAAACTGTGGCCACTGGGGAATAAATGTGTGCCAGTGTGCACTGTGAAGCCATATGGTCATCTTCCATTTTCGTGGTGTTTCTTCCTGCTGCACTGGGTGTTTGGTATTTGCTTCACGAAATACAAAGAGTTCAACTGGGTCACAGTGCAAGAGGAAGTTCTGTCATGTATGGTTGGTCAGGTTTTGCAGGAGGATCCAAGAACTAGGATCCTATCCTACATATCTTGCCCCCTTGACCATAGCACCCTGATTCTGAACAATGTCCTGAAACCTCTCCAAATAACAACTTGCCTTTACATGGAAGGTTCTGCTGGCTGCACCATGTCAGTCACAAGGCATTTGAAACCAATGGAAGATACACATGGCCCCACCACAGATGTTTTATCACATACCTGCCCACCACTGCTCTAACCTACTACTCAACAGAGTCCAACTTACTGGCATCTCTGTTCTACACCATTTACATGAAACCCAGTCAATCAAGGCACTGTCTGGTATATTCATGATCAGCAACAGGACATCAAAAGGTTTTCCAGTGCCACCTGGTGATGGGAAATTCAAAAATTTCATGGTATTTATCTAGCCATTTTTCAAGGATGAAGTTGGAGGCACTGTGAGTTTCAATTCTTTCAGGAACCATTAAATGGTTAGGAAGCTCATTTCAATGAAATCTCTGGAGAACACTCACAGGTAAGGCTTCCCAAAGAGTGGCCAAAAGATCATATGATGTTATGCCCATTTAGGTCTACAATGTGAGGTCCATATGAGTTTTGACTCTCAACTATGGGTGCCAAGTCTTTCAGAATAAAATTTGTGGTATCCTGGCTGAGAGGCTCAGTGCTCTGTGGAAAGCCACTCTGGGCCTAGAACTCAGTTTCCAAGGGCAACGCTCATGCCTGGCTTCCTAAAATCTCAACACTATTTATGGCAATACTTCTCTGAGGTCAGTTCCAGAACTCAGACTCTAAGGGAATCACACCAGAGTTCAAGAACATGTGGACCAAGTCATCTCTTCCAACCGCCACCCAAATGACCACAATTTAAACCAAAACACTCCAACGTGGCGCTCATCTTCTTCCATACAGACACTCACAATAACCTATGGCTGGAGTTTTCCATGAGGGGCACACCCCAAGACCGTGTCCAAAATAAGCTCTCTTACACCTAATTTGCCTAAATTCAGGGTGGCCTGGACACCCTTCTTGTGAACCAGGAGAGATTAAGTAGGCCTCCCGTTAATACTGCTCCGCTTCTTCAATTTGAGGCCAAATGACTGTGGGGTTTGGATTCTTTATGTGAATTGGAGTCTTGAGAAAACCCAAGAAAATATGGGCTAGCCTCTGCAGGGCTTTGAAGAACTCATTTGACCCAAAGGATCCCTAATCTGACTTGATGGAGGTCAGGAAAGTTACAGAGGAAGGCGAGAGACTTCATCCACAAGGACTGCTCTTTTGGCCATTTTGTTTTTGGAGGTAAACATGGGATCTTTCTTTAGATCCATCAGGAGCTGAGAATCTAAGTCACAGCCTCACACAGGGTAAATAGGCTGATTCAGACACATCCTTACCAAAGCAATTAAGCAAAGAGCCACAGGTAATGCCCATTCATTTCCATTTGAAAACTGTTTTCTTCAGGCTTCAAAAAGTGGTGGACTGAGGAAAAGACCTTCCTGACATTCAGGGCAACAGAAGAATAGGTAAACAAAAGGCCCCAAGCAGGGTTTCTCCACTGAGACTTTCCTGGTCACACTGATATTTGAGTTTTCTGAGATGCTCACCATTCCCTTCAGTACATGGTCATGTCACAGAGCTTCGAGGTTGTACATATCTTAAACAGAAAACCATGAACCTATTCTGGAGAGTGGCCAGAATTCAGGAATAAAACAGGAACTAAGGAAGATAGCAGGTGTTGCACATCAATAAGGCTAGCTGCAGTCCATTCATAAATAGGGCAGGATGAATGCTGTGAAGCTTTCTACTAGACAGGACATATTCATTGATGCATTCTCTTTTCTAATGTCTACAACCACGGACACAGTGGGATACACAGACATAGAAATTCTCGCCTTGTCAAATGACTTACAAGAAACAGTTCACTCCAAACAAAACAAACTGCCTTTCATACCTATTCTCAGAACATGAGACAAAACCACAAACCCACACCCACACAACAAAGGCAGCTCCTTTCCCCAAGTAGGTCTGTGACTATCCGGAGTGTCCTCTGACTGGTGGGCCTTACTATGTTCCCTGGAAATAGCCTGTTCTGTCTCAGATCTGGTCTTTTTGGCCAACTCTGTGAAGTTGTCAGGAGCCAGCGGTGAGCCACTGCCTGCTTTCTCAGGAAAGGCCCCTCTTCATAGCTTTCCTTGCATTTGGCCATCCTTACATCAGTAGGTCCCAAGAAAGACTGAGTCTGTCCTTGGTAAATCAAAATAAGTTTGACCACTGGGACTGGGACTGGGACTGGCTCTGGGTGCCTGGCTTCCTGGATTCCAAGTTCAGAGAGTTCCATCACCAAGGAAGTTAGGTGTGGTCACTTCCTTTTGGAACTGAATGAGGTCACTGCCTTGGCAACAACTTTGTCTTAACAGTTGCTTCCAAGGTCACCATGAGAAGGATGCTGCTCCTACTTCCTGTGACACTTTCACAGGTCAGAGTGGTATGTCAACCATAGGCATGCAGGAGCAGCTCTCAACACATGCCTGCTTTGGTACACCTTCTCTACATTAAGAAGAGAGTGGCTGATTCAGACACATCCCTTTATCCTGAGCAGGTTGTTTGCCATGGAAGACTTTTGCTCTCTCAGGTCCTTCGTACTTGCCTACATCTTCTCCAGGGATCATTTCTGCGTGGACCTTTGAGGTTTTCAGCAGGTGGAAGATCCTCTATAATTCTGTATTTTAATACCAATTCTGTCCCTGCTCTTCTGTAAAATTAGATTGAGAGAACAGTGTATGGTTAGGATTAATAACAGGTTCGATTTGGTTTAGAAAGGAAACTACACGGTTGAGCAAACAGGGTCCTAACGTTAGCAATAATATGAGGATTTTTAATGGACCGGCCATGGCAGATAAAAGCGTAGTTAATCAGGTCACTATGTGAACCAAGACTCAAAGCTCCCTTTTGGGGCCTCTGTCTCTCTTTGACGCTCTTCAAGTCGTTTTCTTAATTTACTCATAGATTCTTTTACAACTCCAGTATTGTCGGAATAAAAACAACATTCTTCCCTCAATGCAAGCAAAAAGGCACCTTTCTCTCATAAAGAGGAGGTCCAACACTCGCCTGCTTTGTAAAACAACTTCAGAAAGAGAGAGGTTAAAATTCCTGTAAAGCTGTGATGTCGGTTTTTAATGTCTTTAAACTTTGGCATATTTCTGCTTCTAATTGTGTCTTTGTTGTGTCTCATGGACTAGCCCACCCCTTCAGCAACTATTATTTCTAATAGGATGGCTAAAGTGAGGGATACAGGTTCCCAGTGGAACCGGGTTGTATGCCCCCCTAGTTGATCTTTAAATGAACCTAAGTCATGATAGAGAACTCTGGAAAACATCTGCATCATTACATAATTAATCACATATATTGACCATTTTATGAAAACATAAATAATGTTAAAGTGTATAGAATTATACTGTTGTAGGGACGGACAAGGAAAGGGACCTAAGATAGCACCAAACACAGGAAAACAGTCTTATTTGGTTGCATCCGGATTTAGAGGGCATTGCTTCTGTTGTAATCAATTAATCCCCTGAAGCCCAAGTTTCGGTAGTTTTAGAATTTGTACCCAACATGTAAGGGAAGTGGCTCAGAAGTTCACAGTCTGTAGAAATTCACAGAAATCAGTTTTTGTTTTTGTTTTTGTTCCTCTGTTCTGGGCAAGTTAACTTTTCAAAGACACCTTGGAAAGGGAGAGCTTTTTTGTCTCTTTTTTTCTCCCTGCCAGCTGTCACCATGAAGCCCAATTGGTAACTTTTTTATCTTAGAAATCTAGCCATCTCTGTGAATCCCCAGCTCAAGGCCAGAGGCCTTGTTCACATATTTTGTGAAAATCTAGTAAGGCGGTGTCAAGCTTAGGGGTGGTGATTTTTTCAGCGAGTGGCCAAGTAGAACAGGGCAACACGTAAAGTGGAAGTTCATCTACATTGAACTCTTTCAGAGGGACTCTTTTGCTGAAAGACCTAATGTAAGCCTCGGTGAAGACTTCTGGAGAAGGTTATTTAAGACATATCTATGGACCTGGTACAGAGGGGGAAGACGGGGAAGGCGAGGCTGAGAGCAGCTCCGTGGATCTGAGAATGAGGAAGATGAGATGTAAAAGAATAATGGAAAAGGGGTTTGGGATTTTCCTAGAACAAAACTTGAGCAGTAGAACAGGTAGAGCAGAGGTGAAGATGGGAGTGAGTATTCCAAAAAGCCTGTGAGGGACTTTAAATTCTTAGTAACCTGTTTTCAGTGATGACAAAGCAACTTTAAAGGCTATTTTTATTACATCTTGGATAGGGGTCTGAGGGCTCTTCTCAGCTGGTTTGAGCTTTGGTTTAGCTTCTTAGAGGACTTGGTGGGACCTAGTGCAGGCACAGACAGAAAAAGAGAGGAGTGAGTGAGTGGAGGGGTACCTCGGTACCTGCTACCTCAGCAAGGGGGCAATGGTCTGAGAACTGGCAGAGGTTTGGGTTTTTGATGTAGTAATTGGAGGGAAGAAATCAGGTTGCTGAGGTGGGAGTGACAGCAGAGAGTCTAGAGCAGAAGGCTGAGGGTGAGGAACTATTGGAGAAGCATAGTACAGGATGTGAGTGAAGGAGGGAAAAGGATTCCTCATAGGGGAATTTTCCCCTTTTGAGCACTTGCCGAAGTTAAAAATGTCACGCAGAATTTGAGGATCTAGAGAACCCTCTGGGGGCCATAGTTTTTGGTTGTCTAATTGGTTATATGGCCAATGCTGTGTACTGAATTTGATGAGGAGTTTGGGTTCCACCAGGCAGCCCCGGTATGCTCACATCCCCATGAATTACACAAGAAGTTGGCTTTCCCCCCACACAGCCATGGCTGTTTGTGGCTTTGATAGTCCGTCGGGCATATATAGTAATCTAGGCTAACCAACCTGAATCTGGCTCGCGTTTCCGTGCATCCATAATGTTTGTTTCAATTATCTATGGTATGGAAGGGATTTAATGGAACTTTAGTGGGATCCTCTTCATTGGGGTTATCTCAATAGGAAAGACCTATACCAAGCTGAAAAATGTCTGGGTGGAGAGATAGCCACCAGGTCCCTAAGGGGGCTGTATGCGAGATAGACCATACTTCTTGTCTAGTAGGATTTCAGATCAGCCTTCACTGCTGAACAGGCTGATGAGGGTTAGGAGTACTGGTGGCCAAGGGGAGAGTCTATAGTCTTGTCCACATAGCGAATACGCAATTTGAAATGGTTACCAGTTTTTTCCAGTTTCCAACCAGAGTCTGGATACAGCGAAGGCTTGAGATGAGAGGCATGGATCCAAAAAGTGATTCTGTCTACTTTTATGCCTGTAGGTGTTATAAGTAGCACCTGGTATGTTCCTTTCCAGCGGGGTTCTAGGGATAACACCTGATGTTGTCTTATGTTGACGAAGTCTCTTACTTGATATTGATGTGGAATCCCCTCGTCCCCAGGTTGGTAGGCAGTGGCCAGCTGTTTCCACAGTTATCACTGAGTTCTTTCAATGGCTTTAAGTCTGTCAAGCAAGGGGTGTGGAAGGGATTGTTAGGCCTTAGAGTTGGGGATTAGGTCCCTTACTGGATGATGGGCATCATAGAGAATTTCATAGGGGGTGAGGTTACACAAAGAAACTGAGGGAGTATTTCTCGCATGAAACAGTGCATAAGGCAGGAGCATAGTCCAATCTTTTATGCCGGTCTCTAAGCTTAATTTTGTTAAGGTCTGTTTAATGGTTCTATTTATTTTTTCTACCTCTCCTGAGCTCTGGGGTATATAAGCATAATGTAACTTACAATTAATCCACACTTGACTTACCTGGGCCATGAACACAAGTCCATTATTAGACCCTATTATCTTAGACAGACCGTATCTTGGAAAAATATCTTCCAGGATCTTCTTGAGAACCATTTGCGCTGTTTTTTTTTTTTTTTCTGTGTGTGTGTGTGTGTGTGTGTGTGTGTGTGTAAGGCTTCAATCCATCCTGAGAATGTATCCACAAAGACTAGGAGATATTTAAGTCCATACCTTGCTGGCTTAATTTCAGTAATGTCCACTTCCCAGAATTGTCCTGGTCTGGTTCCTCGTAGGTGCTTTCGTCTAAGAAACTTGGAAGGGTAAGCATTAAACAATTGACTGACCCGACAGGCTTTTGTTACCAGTTCAATTATTTCCTTTCGCTGTGCGTCAGTTAGTGGAAAACTCTGTTCTTAATCCTACAGGAATGCCTGCAGTTTCTTTGAACCAAGGTGAGTGAGTTGATGTACATTTTTAACGTAGTGTAGGGCTTTCTGTAATTGCAGGCTGAGCTCAGTAAAGTTGAGGCGTTCAATGTCAGTGTCCTTAGATGTTATCTAAAACTTCCTGGTACTTAGGGGTCCATTGGAATTGGGCATCTCCCTTTAACAGCGGGTATAAAGGAGCAGCTAAGGACTCAAACCCATTTATCCATAACCTGCAAAACCCAGCAATCCCAAGAAACTCTTAGTTGTCTGCTGTAAGATGGGCTTGGTATCTGCTCAATGGTTTGTTTTCTGGGCTCAGTGAGCCATCGTTTACCGCCCCTAAGGAAATAGTCGAGGAAGATTACTTCTTGCTGGCAAATTGGGCAATTTTGGCCGAAGCTCTATACCCGAGTTGAGCAAGCTCGGATAATAGTGCTTGGGTCCCAGTTCAGTTTTCCTTGGTGTTGGATGCCAGTAGCAGGTGATCCACATATTGAAGCTGGGTGAATTCGGGGTGTGTAGTTCTGAAATGTTGAGATCTCTGTGAAGGGCTTCATCAAAGAGAGTGGGGGAGTTTTTGAACCCCTCTGCGAGTCTAGTCCAAGTTAGTTGACTAGACTTTCCGGTTTCTGGGTCTACCCACCCAAAAGCAAACAGCAACTGACTATCTTTATGCAGAGGCAAGCAAAAGAAAGCTTGTTTTAAGTCCAGAACAGTATACCATTTCTGCTCAGGGTTCAGAGTGCAAAGCAGATTGAACAGATTAGGTACCGTGGGGTAAATGTCCTGCACTCTGTTGTTGATCTCTCTTAGGTCTTTAACAGGGTGATAGTCCCTGGTTCCTGGCTTTTTCTTCTAATAGCAGGGGAGTGTTCCAGGCCAATTGACAGGGCCTTAGGACCCCTAAGGCCAGATATTTCTGAATATAGGGCCTTATCCCATCTTTAGCTTTTTATGCTTAGAAGATATTATTTGACATTGATTGGGGAGGCTGAGGTTTTTAAATCCACTGTTATTGGAGGTTGTTTCACGGCCAGGCCTAACACAGCAGTTTTTGCCCATGCATCTCGGTAATCTGTTATCCATTTCTGGGGTAGCTTGCCTGTTTGATCAGTCTTGGGGGGTGTGAAGAGTGGACGTTCATCTTCTACTAATATAGTGAAAGCCGTGACTATAGGAGTTTTTACTGAAGGATTTAGAAATTTCATTTGGGGGCCTTCAGGGTTAAAAGTTATTTTGGCCCAGAGCTTGGTGAGCAGATCTCTGCCCATCAATGGGTGCGGGCATTCTGGGATTACTAGGACGGAGTGATGGATTTTTCCTTTCCCCAGGTCCATGGTCCTCTTAGAAATCTAAGCCCGATATTTACTGCCGTTAGCCCTTTGAACTACAGACCTTTTATTTGATAGACGGCCCAATGGGGCCTTAAGGGCTGAGTATACTGCTCCTGTATTCACTTCAAAGTTTACTGGGGTCCCCTACACTTCAAATCTTACCCTGAGCTAGGGGAAAGAATCTGAGCCCCAACTTTCTTAGTCATCCCCCAGAGTCAGAATGGCTGGCTGGCATGTCTGTCTCTTTATAGGGCACTCTTTGGCCCAGTGTCCTTTTTTTTTACAGTAGGCACATTGATCTGAGGCCAGGGTGGCCTGTGGCACGGGCCCAGGTATCGCTTCCTGTCACCTTATGTCTTAATTTCTGGCCTCTTTCTTGTTGTGACCAGGATCTTAGTCAATGCCTTAGTCTTTCTTTTGCTTCTCTCATCCTCCCTCTGCTCCCTTTCTTTTTCCCTGTTTCTCTCTTATAGTATACTTTTTCGGCTTCTCTGACTAAATCTCTCTTTTAACTTTTTTTTTTTTTAATATCCATGGCAGCTTCAACAATTAAGGCCATCGTGACAGATGCCTTTTGATCTGCTGCCTGAGGATCGAAAGGAGTATATCTCTTATATGCCTCCATAATTCTCTCTAGAAACATAGAGGAAGATTCATCAGGCCTTTAAATAATTTCTCTTACCATGGCCAAATTAGTTGGTCACCTAGCGGCCCCTTGGATACCCGCAATTAGAGCCTGGCAATAATTGGACAGATGCTCCCTATCTTCAAAGGTGTTGGGGTCCCAGTTGGGTTGGTTAAAGGGGAAGGCAGCTTTTATTATGTTGGGAAGTTGTGTTGGTCGCCCATCAGGTCCGAGGATATTTTTTTCTAGCTTCCAGGAGGTTTTTCTCTCATTCCTCTGTCATGAAGAGAGTCCCTAGGAGTTGTTGGCAGTCATTCCAAGTAGGCAGGTGTGAAAACGTTGGCGAGTTCTCTGAGTTTTTTTAGCCGGGCCAGCTTCCTCCAGGGAAGGAGGCGCTGTGTGTGTCATGGGACAGTCATCTGGAGGGCGCTGGGCCATTCTGGCTTCCTCGAATGGTGGAGAGGCTGAGTCAGCAGCAGGGGAATTACTTACAGGGTTTTGGGGGTTGGGGGACAAGGGCAGAGGATAAGGACGAGTAGAGTCTTGAGACTCAGGGAGAACAGAGGGTGGAGGTTGAGGAACAGAGAGTTTGAGAGATAGAATCATAGGGGAAGGAGTAGGAGTGGGTGCAGAAACAAGGAAAGGCTTCACCCATGGAGGAGGAGATTTGCAGAGGTCCTGACAAGTTAAGATATATGGCTATTGATCTGGATGTCTATGTGGCCCCGGGTGAAAGACAATATCTCAGACTTTTCAAATTAGTGCGAAGTAGAAACATCCTTCTAGAGGCCATCCGACTACAAAGGTGGGTTATTCTGAGACACAGAATCTGCCAGGTGTGGTGTTTTAATGAAAAAGAAAGATTGTGAGCCCTTAAGCAGACTTTGGTCCAGTGATTAAGGGTCAGGGACAGAGGCATTGAAGTGCTCTGTCCCATAATGAAATATACACAGACAGTGAAAGCAACAACACATGACACAGACAAGACAAGACAATAAAGACAGGCAATGGACGTCCAATACTGAGACCAGGACTGAGTAGCCGGCAAAACCTGATGGGCTGGCAATTCCGAATCTGAAAGAAAATATCACTGAGTCGAGGAGACTATGGTTCCTTGATTTCCCGAGTCCATCCCCCAGGGACATGGCCTGTGGCTCTGTGACATGTGTGTCAGCCACCGTGGGAGAGAGCTCACGCTCTTTACCAATAGCCATTTTGTCAAACCCTAACCTGAATCCTGAAACCAGAAAGAGGGGCCTTATTTACCCCCAGAGCATCCCGTTGGGGGTCTTTCATCTGCAGCTGCCGGATCTCGCTGGGGCCACCAGAAGTAAAGGTCGGGTGAGCATCGATGAAAGAGACCACCAAGAGACTGTCTAATGCAACAGCAAAGGGTTTATTGGGAGTCCGGCATGCAAGGGCTCAGAGCTCGCTTGATCAGAGCAGAGAGCCCTGAGAACAGCTTAAGAAGTGCTTATATATTTTCCTTGGAGAGGGCAGGGAGGGAAGTTTATTGATGGGTAAGGGCGAGTGGGCGGTTTGCGTGCAAATGGTTGATGGAGTACATTCTGCAGTTTGGCAGTTGGGGGCAGCACATTCTGGGAACAAGAAGAGCAAACAGTTCTCAAGATTTCAACAGTGTTTTATTAAGCATACAGAAAAACAGGAAGTGACAAGTACCTATTTTATTAACCTTTCAATATAAGTATGAAAACAGAAATCTAGGTTAGATTTGAAGCCCAGAAGTTCATTTGGCCCTTGATTGGTATACTTAGCTTTGAATTACGTTCCGTAGAGATGTCCCAGAAATATGGATATACAATGACACAGGACCTTGTACCTTCTCAGAGGTCAGTTCCAAAACACAGTCTCTAAGGGGAATCACACCAAAGTTCAAGACAAGATGGACTCAATTATCTCTACCAACCACCACACAAATGACCACAATTAAAACCAAAACACTCCCAAATGGCACTCATCTTCTTCCAAATAGACACTCATCATAACTTCTGGCAGGAGGATTCCATGAGAGGTGCAGCACAAGACAGTGTCCCAAATAATCTCCCTTTCCCCTCATTTGCCAAAAGTCAGAGTGGCCTGGACACCCTTCCTGTGAACCAGGAGTGATCAAATATGCCTGCCATTAATACAGCTCTGTTCTTCAATTTGAGGCCTACTGACGGTGGGGTTTAGATTCTTTATTTGAATTGGATTCATAAGAAAACCCAAGAACCTATGGGCTAGCATCTGCAAGGCTTTGAAGAACTCAATTGACCCAATGGATCCCTTTTCTCACTTGATTGAGGTCAGGAACCTTACAGAGGAATGCGAGAGACTTCATCAACAATGACTGATTTTTTGGCCATTTTGATTTTGGATCCACACATGGGATCTTTCTTTAGATCCATCAGGTGCTGATAATCTAAGCCACAGGCTCACACAGAGCCAAGAGGCTGATTCAGACACATCCCTTTACAATGCATTTAAGCAAAGAACCACAGGTGATGCCCATTCATTTCCGTTTGAAAACTGTTTTCTTCAGGCTTCACAAAAGCGTGGCCTGAGGCAAAGGCCTTCCTGACATTCAGGGCAACAGAACAATAGGTAATCAAAAGGCCCTTCGCAGGGTTTCTCTACTGAGACTTTCTGGGTCACAGTGATATCTGACTTTTCTGAGATGCTTGCCATTCTCTTCAGCTATCCAGTACATGTCCATGTCACAGTGCTTGGAGGTGGTACATATCGTGGATGCAAATGCATGAACCTATTCTGGAGAGTGGCTAGATTTCAGGAAGAAAACAGGAACTTAGGAAAATAGCAGGTGTTGCCCATCGATAAGGCAAGCCCTAGTGCATTCATAAATTGGGCAGGATGAATGCTGGGAAGCTTTCTACTTGACAGGAAACATCCATTGATGCATTCTCTTTTCTAATGTCTACAAGCACGGACACAGTGGGATACACAGACATAGAAACACTCGCCTTGTGAAACAACTTACTAGAAACAGTTCACTCCAAACCAAACAAACCGACTTTCCTGCCTATTCTCAGAACATGAGACAAAACCACAAACACACATCCACACCCACAAAGGCACCTCCTTCCCCAAGTAGGTCTCTCACTCTCCAGAGTATCCTCTTACTGCTGGGCCATACTATGTTCCCCCGATATGGCGTTTCCTGTCTCAGATCTGGTCTCCTTGTCCAACTCTGTGAAGTGGTCAGGAGCCAGCTGTGAGCCACTACCTACTTTTTCAGGAAAGGCCCCTCTTCAGAGAACTCCTGGCATTTGGCCATCCTCACATCAGTAGGTACCAAGAAAGACTGACTCTGTCCTTGCTAAATCGAAGCAAGTGAGACACTGGGACTGGGACTGAGACTGACTCTGTGTGCCTGGCTTCCTGGATCCCAAGTTCAGAGAGTTCCATTACCAAGGGATTGAAGTGAGGTCACATCCTTCAGGAACTGAATGAGGTCACTGCCTTGGCAACCACTTTGTCCAAACAGTTGCTTTCAAGCGTACCATGAGAAGGAGGCTTACCCTATTTTCTGTAGCACTTTCACAAATTAGAATGGTATATCAACCATAGGCACCAAGGAACCGCTCTCCACACAGGCCTGATTTGGTCCATCTTCTTTATATTTGGAAGAGAGCCTTTAGTCCAGGGAGCACTGCAGTGAACCTCTGCACTAAAACTATTAGCAAGCACCTGATGGAGGACGCCTCCATAGGTAAGTGGCTCCTTTATAACATCTGATATCTGGTTAAGGGAGATCTCTTCTGATGACAGAGATGTGGCACGGGGAGGCTCACATATACTTCTGTCCAGGACAGTAACGAGAATCTTTCTGTCCTCTGTTCTGTTCTGTAGGGAATTCCTCTGGAACTGTAGAGAGGTGCCGACGGGCACGCATGCGCTCCTACCCTGGAGCTTTAGCAAGATGTTGCACTCTTGCCCTGTTTCTGTGTTTAGGCGCTGGGTTTCTGTTTTTTTGTGTTCTGTGTTCTATTTTTTGGTTTTTTGTTTGTTTGTTTTTGTTCGTTTTGTTGTGTGATATTGGTGGTAAAAACTTAAGTATATTGGACATGAAAATCAGAAATAAAGAGATTAAGCCTGACACCCCTTTGGACTGTGTTTTAAGGAACTGCAATGAACTTTATCCCCCATTGTAAAGCAGGATGATAGAAGCCCCTAGCTGGCTGCCTGGAGCACACCCATTGCAGAGGGCTATGCCTGCTGGGGACCTAAGAACTGAGTATCTCCCAGGTTAACAAGTGAAACTCCTTTAAAACCCCTTGTCCCTCCAGATAAAGAGAGTCACAACTTTGGCAGAGTCCCCTGTGTTTCTCCTTTGTTAGCCAAGCAATAAAACTCCTTTTTTCTTTTTCTCAAAACCCAGT
Source organism: Callospermophilus lateralis (assembly GCF_048772815.1). Taxonomy (NCBI): domain Eukaryota; kingdom Metazoa; phylum Chordata; class Mammalia; order Rodentia; family Sciuridae; genus Callospermophilus; species Callospermophilus lateralis. Next base: position 161,413 of record NW_027514194.1, read on the forward strand.
CCTCATTATTAAATTTGTATTAATTGGCTTCAAGGTCAGGAACCAAACTTTAAGTTACAAATCTTGTACCCCCCCTCCGCCCCGGAACTTTGTGAGAGCTATCTACTGAAATGTTAGGAGATAGAGCATGCTTGATGTGGAACTGAATCAGAGGAGCTAATCCTGTATGTAAAAGGGGAAACTGAGGGACTCCCAGCAGCTGCCAAAGCCCTGTTGATTCAGGGAATTACCTCCTTCCTTCCCTGCACTGTAAGGATTATGCCACCTCTGTCTTGTTAAAAAAAGAGAAAAAGAAAAAGGTGACACTAAATGCAGTAAAGTCACCATGGAGACACTTTATTTTACATTTCAGGTTGCCCTTCTGTGAAAACATCTGGTCCCCTTGTGGGGACATCTATGGTGCCACTGCTGTAGGAGATTTTTCTCTTATCTGCTCTGGTTTAAAGGGTTCTGTCTGACAGCCATAGTCTGGACCTCCTTTCTGTCTGTATTGTGTCTTAGTTTCTGGCCCTTTAAGACATCTGCAATAATGTGTTGATATTATAAATTGTTTTTGGGGAATGATCTTAGCTGAATGTGTGTCTAAATGATGATGTTTTATTTTAACAATCTGGTAACTGAATGGGTTTTTGAAGCATTGCACAATCTTGGAGTAAAAAGTCGGGTTTAGGTAATTGTTTAGTTTATGATTTCAGATAATTCATGCCAGAGAACTTAAATACTTAGGATGGATAACTGAAGAACTCTACTTCCAAGTTGGCAAGAAACTTCCCAATCATACGGTCTTTTTTTTTTTTTTTCACCAATTTTGAATTGGGTAGCCTGGGAAAATGTCACTGTGTGTACCAGTGCATTAATTTGGACATAAATAGTAAATCATAGTATGGTGTCTGTTGACAAAACAAGATGTAAAGATATAAAATTTTGTGAATTGTATCTTAAACTTGTATCATAATTTTCAACATCTGAACCTGAAAATTATGGTTAAAATGCCTTAGTCCTGAGATGTCTGTTCAGAATAGCAGTTTTTTTGCTGCTCCTTCCAGACCTCAGCCATGACTTATGTTGAAATGCAAATGAAAGAAGCCTGCAAGCTTTGTAGGAGAGTGATTTGAGGTCTAAGGGAAAAAAAGGTAAATTGTATGTTATTTACTAATTACTGGCAAGTCATTTTTTCTAGGACTCTTATTTTTTTCTTAGATACTTTATGTTTTTTGACCTCATGATTTTGAGCATACAGACCTAGGTTAATGTTTTTCTGATCAGTTCTATCTTTGACCAACTGTGGACTTTTTGAAACATTGCAATAAAGATTTCAACTATGAAAAGCTACAAGGCCTTTACTATTATTATGTGTGCACAAATTGTTATGTGTTGTATGTCTATATATACATATATCCGTATATCATATATATGATACACAAATTAACATATATAAGGAGCGCTCATAAAAAAATAGCGCTCGTAAAAACAAATTTTAAAAAAGTGGATCCAAAGATCTTAAATTCACGTGATTTAAATGTTTCAATTTAAATTGGATAAAGAGATAAAAACAAATGTCTTTAAATTTAAGCTTACAAAGTTTTCTAGGTGTTCAAACATCTAACAAAATATTAACATCTACAAAATGTCTAATATGCCTTGGCTCTAGTACCTTTCCTTCAACATAAAAATGGTTTACACTGTTCAATACATTTCTCTAACTTTTTGATAAATAAGTAAAGTAAATTTGATATGGGATTACTCATTCATGAGTACTTTTGTTAGATATCTGATTGATTTACTAAGATCTGTATTTTTTTTAGTAAACTCTGTATAAGATTGTAAAAATCAGTCATGTGTTAATGAGACAAAAATTTCTTAAAACATAAGTTTACCCATAACATTGAGTTTATTAAGATTTATGTTTTCTAGAGCAAGCAACCATAAAAATTAAACAACTGATTAAATAAAAACTGTTATTTTAGAGCACTGTACTGCCATTTCTTTAAAAGCCAAACTTGATTAATGTAGAAACATAAATGTAATTGTTATGCTATTAATGTTTTCATATCTTACAGGTATGGAAGTCTGTAAGGTAGAAACGTTTAAAGAGTATTATATCAAGCTGGTGCTCTGAAGTTTTGTGGTAAAAAATATATTGTGGATTTATTTACCTGTTATCAATAAGATATGTAAATTTTTATGTTACTTTTTACATTGGGGAACAATTTAAATGTATTTTTAAGTTAATTAGAGCCTAATCTTTGTAAAGGTTAAAAACTTTCAGCCTTTCTTTAATTCATGTTTTAAATGTGATATCATATGGTGTTAGCTAATGTTCATGTGACCTCAAACAATTTATTTAAACATTGTCAAATGATATTTAAAAATAAAGATCAGCTTTAGAACTAAAATAGTTAAGATTTATAAAGAGCCCTGCCTTTCCTGAGATAAGGCTGTGTGTCCCATCTTACTACATGTGAGAATGACTATGAAACGATTAGGTCAGATAATATTTCTTTAAAGTTATGTTAAAAAGTTTTTTTTTTATTGTCAATATTCCTAGGATCTCAAACAGGGGATATAATGTATAACTCAGCCAAAAAATTCAGGGAAGATATTACACGAACTAAGTATTTTTACTTTTGTTAATTTTAGTTTGAAATTTTCTTATAAGTGATCTAAAGATTCCCTGTTAGTGTTTTACAAATGCGTTGCTATAAGAACACAACATGGGTTTATTCAAGATAATAAGTCATCAACTACAATACAGACAGAATAATACAGATCCCAATTAATAAAAAGGTAATTATAAAGTTATAGACATTAAAGCCCAGTACTCTTAATGTAAGGCTGTTAAAATTTATTTGCTGGATTTTTAAGATTAGGATTTAAAATGAATGTTAAATGAAAAGGGCCAAGAAAACCAATATTTGGCTCTTGCCCTCTGAGTCAGTCTGAATCCAGGGAACAGGGGACTTCTCTAAAGAACTTTGCAACTCTGGGCCACATAACCTCCTGATCAGGGAGATTAATGAGACCACTGGAGAACAGAAAGCCAATCAGTGCATTTGTTACAAAGAGGAGAGTCATCAGAGAAAGGAGACATCCCTGATGCTTCTGAGGGAAGCCAAATGGTCAAGCAAGACCTGGACCCACCTAGCGCAAATGGCACTAGCAGAACTGAGAATCTCCTCTCAAGTTTCCCCAGAATTGATTCCCACAAAAGCTCAGCTGACTGTTAACAATAGATAGAAACAAAAGTCAGTTTGACTGCTTCATCTTAAACACTTAGCAAAGACAGTTAAGACCAAAATACAGCCACTCCTGGGCATTTTAAATAATAATAATAATAATAATAATAATAATAATAATAATAATAATAAAATTTTAAGGTATGCACTTTATCTTATCCTCCCAAAATAAGTAAGACTGGAGGCTACAAAGAAGGATTCTCACACAGGAATGCCTAATACTTATAAAAAGAGACTATCAAGAAGAGCTGCCACAGGCAGAAGTTTTCAGTTTAAGACCTACAGATATTCCTAACCTACACAGGTAGGCTTGGTGTTTGCTAGTACGATTATCTAGCCCTGAGTAACAGAATTAAAGGTTTCTCTATTAGACGCAGAGGTCATACTAGTAAAAGGATTTTTACAAGATCAGATGACATTAAATTATTAAACTGTGTCTTATTGGGAGGGCCAACTGTAACACTTAAAGTTAAATATTAAGTTGACAGTCCTGATAATTGGGGATATTAAAGACTGGTGAGGGAATTTCTATACAGTGACATGTTCCAGCTGCTGCAACATTTATTCAGTACTCATGGTTTTTGTTTCACTCATAGAAGAATCCATTCACAGATGACTTTACAACCTGTTCTTCCCCAACCTGACTTCAAACCGAACTGACTTCTAAAGGGCAACTCATGTCTCTCAACTGACTTCTAATAGTCAACTCATGTCCCTCACGACGAGCCCACTCACGTCACCCTGTCTCAGGAGAGAAGAAGAAAAAATTAGTGATGCCACTCTTTTTACAACAATGGAGAGAAAGATAAATAGACTATCAATATAAATAATTAATTAAGTCAGGTAAAATCAGGGAGATCGGTTTTGGGTGAGTTGTAAAATTTTGGAGACTCTTATCTGAGGGATAAAAATTTCCTCAGTGTTCTTCCCATAATCTATCAAAGATTTGAAAGGGACACAGAGAAAAGGGGGAAATTGTAGACCCAACCTGATCTTTTATTAAAATTGGGAGCCATCATGCCACAAAGCCATGAAAAGATAATTTTGGCTTTACCATAAATTACTTCAAATTCTGAACCTGCGTGGAATGCCTGCCCACGTCTTGAACTCACGCATGCCCAGCTCTCTGACCAGATAGCAGCCCTCTCTGAAACTTTAGTGACACATCATAAATATTTGCCTTCTCTGGCCAGACAACAACCCTCTCTGAGGCTCTAATGGTCCTCATGAATTCTGATGTAGGGACAGCAAAAAAATTGTAAACTACCTTTAATGTGATGTTTATCAGAGTTCTGTTATCTGTAACCCCCCTTTTGTGTAACTTTCTGGGCTATAAAACTGGGCTGTAGGAAAGCTGGGGATGCTGTCTTGTTCCCACCATTTTGGGAGGGAGAGGCAGCACGGCCGGTGGAAATAATAAGCTTAATTTTATTTGATTTTAATTTGAGTCAGTGGTCTTTTCTAGCGTCCTGGTCTAACAGGTAAACACTCCAAAGACGTGGAGCTCTGCCGGCCTAAAGACTTCTTGAGAAACTTCCTCTGAGGTTGGGCACTTGAAATATATGTTGTTGTAAGGAGATTTAGCTTCCTTTCTAGTGACACCATAAAAGCTGGGTCTGCATCTACGTGACCTGGAGGACATGGTTTTTTGTATTCTAATGAACATGAGGCAGCAGTGCTGAATTTTGTATTTATAGGTAAACTGTGGCCACTTGGTGCTCAGTGTCTCCCCGTGTGAACTGTGAAGCCATTTGGTCATCCTCCACTTTTCGTGGTGTTTCTTGCTGCTGCACTGGGAGTTTGGTATTTGCTTCATGAAATACAACGAGTTCAACTGGGACCCAGTATTGGAGGGAGTTCTGTCACTTGTGGTGACAGAGAATGCACCAACCAGGCTTCTATCTCACAAAGCTTGCCCATTTGTCCATAGAAATCTGACTCTGAACTTTGCCCAGAAACCTCTCCATGTAACAAGAAGGGTCTGCTGGCTGCACCATATCAGTCACAAGCCATTTTGAAGGCAATGGAAAATTCTCCTGGCCACACCACAGATGTATTATCACACACCTGCCCACCACTGCAATAGGCCCACTACTCAGCAGGGTCCAACTTACTGGCATCTTTGTTCTACACCATTTTCATGAAACCCCGTCAATCATGGCATTCTCTTGTACACTCATGATCAGGAAAAAGACATCCAAAGGTTCTCCAGTGCCACCTGGTTAAGGGAATTTCAAAAATTTTATTGTATTTATTTAGCCATTTTTCATGGATGAAGTTGGAGGCATTGTGGGTTTCAGTTCATTCAGGAACCAGTAAATGGTGAGGAAACTCATTTCAATGAAATCTCTGGAGAAATCTCACAGGCAAGTCATCCCATAGAGTGGTCAAAAGGTCTTCAATGTGACGTTCATGGGTGTTCTGACTGTCAACTATGGCTGCCACATCTTTCAGAATAAAATCATGTGATATCTTAGCTGAGATTCCAAGGCTCTGTGGAAAGTCACCCTTCTTTTTTATCTCAGTTTCCAAGGGGAAATCCAATGTGTGGCCTCCTAAAATCTGAACACAGTTCATGGCAATATTTCTCTGAGATCAGTTCCAGAACTCAGACTCTAAGGGGAATCACACCAGAGTTCAAGCCCAGGTAGACCCTGTCATCACTTCCAAGCACTACACAAATGATCACAATTAAAACCAAAACACTCCCACAAGGCCCTCATCTTCTTCCATATAGACACTCATCATAACCTGTGGCTGGAGGTTTCCATGAGGGGCTCAGCCCAAGACAGTGTACAAAATAAACTCCCTTGCCCATAATTTGCCTAAAGTCAGGGTTGCCTGGATACCCTTCCTGAGAACCAGGAGTGATCAAATAAGCCTGCCATAAATACTGCTCTGCTTCTCCAATTTGAGGCCTACTGACTCTCGGGTATAGACTCTTTATGTGAATTGGAATCATGAGAAAACCCAAGCACATATGGGCTATCATCTGCAGTGTTTTGAGAACTCATTTGACACAAAGGATCCCTATTTTCACTTGATGGAGGTTAGGAACGTTACAGAGGAAGGCGAGAGACTTCGTCCACAATGACTGCTTTTTTGGCCATTTTGGTTTTGGAAGCACACGTGGGAACTTTCTTTAGATCCATTAGGTGCTGAGAATCTATGCAACAGCCTCACACATGGCCAAGAGTCTGATGCAGACACATTCCTTTCCAAAGCAATTAAGCAAAGAGCAACAGATGATGCCCATTAATTCCCCTTGAAAACCGTTTCCTTCAGGCTTCACAAAGGAGTGGCCTGAGGCAAAGACCTTTCTGACATTCAGGGCAACAGAACAATAGATAAGCAAATGGCCCATTGCAGGGTTTCTGGAATGATATCTGAGTTTTCTGAGATGATCCCATTCCCTTCAGCTATCCAGTACATGGCCATGTCACAGAGCTTGGAGGTGGTACATATCGTGGACACAAAACCCTGAACCTATTCTGGAGAGTGGCCAGAATTCAAGAAGACATACAGGAACTTAGGAAGATAGTAGTTGTTGCCCATCCATTAGGAAAGCCACAGTCCATTCATAAATTGGGCAGGATGAATGCTGTGAAGTTTTCTACTAGACAGGACACATCCATTGATGCATTCTCTTTTCTAATGTCTACAACCACGGACACAGTGGGATAAACAGACATAGAAACACTCGCATTGTCAAAAGACTTACTAGAAACAGTCCACTCCAAATCAAACAAACCGACTTTCCTATATATTCTAAGATCATGAGACAAAACCACAAACTCACACGCACACCCACAAAGTCAACTCCTTCCCCCAAGTAGGTCTGTGACTATCCGGAGTGTCCTCTGACTGATGGGACATACTACGTTTCCCCGAAATGGGCTGTCCTATGTCACATCTGGTCTCCTTGGCCAACACTGTGAAGTTGTCAGGTGCCAGTAGTGAGACACTACCTGCTTTCTCAGGAAAGGCCCCTCTTCAGAGCTCTCCTGGAATTTGGCTATCCTCACATCAGTAGTTACACAGAAAGACCGATTCTGTCCTTGGTAAATCCAAACATGTGTGGCCACTGGGACTGGGACTGGAAATGACTCTGGGTACCTGGCTTCCTGGATCCCAAGTTCAGAGAGTTCCATCACCAAGAAAGTTATATAGGTCACTTCCTTCAGGAACTGAATGAGGTCACTGCCTTGGCAACATCTTTGTCCTAACAGTTGCTTCCAAGTGTCCCAATAGATGGAGGCTGCCCCTACTTCCTGTGACACTTTCACAAGTAAGAATGGTATATCAAACATAGGCACCCGTAAACAGCTCTCCACACAAGCCTGGTTTGGTCCATCTTCTCTACATTAAGAAGAGAGAGACTGCTTCAGACACACCCCTTCATCCTGACCTGTTTTTTTTTTTTTTTTTTTTTTTTTGTCATGAAAGATGACTTTCGCTCTCTCAGGTCCTTCATAGCTTTCTATATCTTCCCCAGGGTTCACTTCTGCATGGACCTTTGAGGTTCTCAGCAGGTGGAAGATCTCTTACATTTCTATATAAGAACAACTTTGTCCTTGCTTTTCTGTAAAGTTAGGTTGAGGAAACAAAGTATGGTTAGGATTAATAACATGATTGATTTGGGTTAGGAATCATTCTGCTGCATGAATAATGGTATTGGGAACCTGCAATATTTATAAGGATATATAGAGGTGAAATATATGTATGAAAACACAAATCTAGGTAAGATTTGAAGCCCAAAAGGGCATTGGATCCTTGATTGGGATACTTTACTCTGAATTATGTTGTGCACATGTGTCTCAGATAAATCTATACATAATGACATAGGACCTTGTACTTTGGATAATTGAATGTTGAAGAGAACATCCAGTCAAAAAAGGATAGTTGGTAGGATTAGGAAGATACTTGATAGGATTAGAAAAAAGAGTCAGTATAGGATTTGGACAAAAACTTCCTTAGCAATAGGGTTTCAGGTAGACAGAAAATGTAAATGTCAGCACATTTGAAGAGTCAGTCACAATGATGAACTGGGGAAAATATGTAGGAAAGCAGATATCATTAGAGACATTAGGAAATCAGGCAAATGATGAAGTGATTGATAGGATTAGACATTTTCAACAGGCTTGAGGTTGAATACATAATCTTAGGAAGAAACAAATATGTAGTCACCAATAGGATTGACATTTGAGAGCATTAGGCAACATGGACATGGGTGATTTTCATAATCCATACTCACATTCCATTTAGGCTTTGGTACAATTGTAAGTGTGACTTTGCATTTTGTGGCCAGAATATTACTGTGATAAAATGTATATGTAGATCAGGTGACATGAGTCTTTCTTGCACCATTTCTGGGAGCAATATTTAGAAGAGATATAAATTAGTATTGGGGGCACAAATAGGTGTACCATGTGTGAATATATAATATAACAGATTCCAACTTTAGAAATTGGAATAAATTGATATCTGAAAATACACAGGAAATGTCATATTGACATACATACATTCATTCCAACCAGTTATACATCTAATGGTAATATTAGGGTTGTGGTTTATCATAAAGTGTGTGTGAGTTTTGCTTCAAAATTGATTATGGAAATCGAAAATAATGTGTTTGGAAAGAAGTCTCAATAAATAACCAGTCAAAAGCAAGGAGGAATACATGTGTACTGAAGCAGGAAGTGATTGAATGTGTTTCAAATGTCTTTAAATTTGTGAACTTGTGGATGAAATGTATACACTATGATGTCTAAAAACTGAAGAAATAGTAATGTACCAGTGTTAAATAAAAATGAACGTCAAAATACACATCATGCCCCTTTGGAATCTACTTGCATTGATGTTAAATTGGGTCAGTTACAGTAGAAATATAAGGATTTGTTTGCACCATTCAGTGAAGTGAGTTTTCAGTACTAGAAAACAAATATGTATTTCAGGTGGATGAATATTTCTGAAAATAATCGTATGAAAATTTGATTATAAAACCACATACATGAGCATGAGTGAATTATTTAGGGAGTGTATAATAGGACACATATATTTTATATTTGGAAAAATCTAGAGAATATATATATATATATCTCACAGAGAAACATTAGAAAGTAGCAATATATATGCCAATCAAAATTCATCGTGAAATATATATCATCCACCGATCCAAAAATATTAATTTTACTGAACATGGATTTATGTATAATGTTGTTCAACTAAAAATCTCACTCATAGTTTGAATTTTCAGTTCCAAAAGTGTTTAGGAGGGGTGATCTCTTCTCATACTTTGTTTCTGCCAAGTTAGCCACCTCACAAAAATGTACGTGTGATACCAGGTATGATTTTATATGTGCATATAAAAATACATGTGCTGAATTGGCTACAGAAAAAAGGAGACAGAAATTCACATATGTGTGAACTTTAAAAACACATGGAGTACTATTTCAACAAACAATTGACAAGATTTATAACTCCTACACTATATCATGCAAAAGGCAAGACCAACTATACACCATGCCTCCTCTGAACTGCTTGTATTAATATTATGTTTGGGTTATTTGTCTCCATCATATTAGGATTAGTAGTAAGAGTCTATTAGGGTATGGGTTACTGACAGGGATTCAGTATTTCGAATGGAAAATTGGAAAATGAATCCAATGTGTATGTAAATATGTGCTACACAAAAATCTTCCCACTCTCATCCAGAACAATACCTTGACAACACCTTCACCCCATGTAAGACACAATTAGAGGAGAAGAGTTAGAAAATCCATGAATACATATCTGGAATGGAATGCGATCAGAAGTTCACAACCTTGGAAGTGTTAGAGGAGTTTGCAAAAGTAAGGGACAGGGTAAACACTTCAAAAACATGGAGGTCTGTTGTCCTAGAGACTTCTTGAGATACTGCCTGTGAGGTTGGGCACTTGAAATATATGTTGCTGTCACGTGCTTTAGCTTCCTTTCTAGTGAAATCATCAACCTGGGTCTGCATCTATGTGACCTGGAGGACATGGTTTCTTATTTTCCATCCGTGGGTGGGCCCCTTGCTTAAGAGCTCTGGCTACTGGACAAATTTTACACAAAGAAGCCTCTAATCTGACTTTTGGGGCCCCTTGAACTATCTACTCCCCACATCACTTGAAAGATCTTTTACCTTAAAAGGGTCTTCAAACCCTCCCTACATCCAGAGTTCTGTCGCTCCTCACTTCCTTTCTGGAAAACCCTAATATTATTTTCCTCCCCTGCTCTGCACTGAACCCTGCCTCACTGCTCCCAATAACTCCCATGTCTCACACACCAACTCAAAATTGCTTGGAAAACTTAGATGATTTCCTCCCCTGTCATTCTTCCATTTATGAGAGACCACTCACCAAGCCTGACCTTATCTGGTTTACTGACAGCAGTTCCTTTAGGCAGAATGGAACTCATTACTCTGGATACGCTGTATTTTCAGCCACTGAGATTATAGAGGCCAAAGTTTTGCCTTCAGGAACTACAGACCAGCAGGCTGATTTTATAGCATCCACTCGTGCCTGCCTTCTAGCACAAGGCAAATCCCTCACCCTCTAAAATGATTCAAAATATGTCTTCCATATCTTATTATCCCATGCTGCAATTTGAAAGAAGCGAGGCCTACTTACCACCAAAGGTAATGCGATCACTAATTCAGCTCTTATAACCAATCTGATAGAGGCCTCCCACTTACCCACCCAGTTGGGAGATGTCCATTGTAGGTCCCATCAGAAGGACGGCTCTCTTATCACTGAGGGCAATGCCAAAGCTGACCAGGTGGCACGAATGGCTGCTACCACTTCCAATCATGGCCCCCATGGTGGACATATAATGGCCACTTTAGACAGCTCATCTGAAGCCCCTACTTCTTTCAGTAAGAACAAGCATCTTTTCAAGTTCCTTCATACTCTATTCCTTTCCAATTCTCAGTCTTTGACCCTCTTTTTACAGAGTTTCTTCTTCCTCACTCCCTCTGACAAGCCATGCTACAGAATATAGCCTCTAATTGTCAGATCTGTCAGCGGACCAACCCTCATACTCCTTTAAGGCCCAAACGTTTCCCTTCCCAACAAGCCCGGGGACACATTCCCTCTGCTGACTGGCAGGTAGACTTCATCAACATGCCCACAGTATGGCACACTAAATACCTCCTTGTCTTTGTGGACACTTTCTCTGGTTTGGTTGAGGCATTTCCCACTTCCAATAAAAAGGCTTCCACTTTAGCTTCAATCTTACTGACAGACATCATCCCCAGGTTTGGTATGCCCACTTCCCTACAATATGACAATGGCCCTGAGTTTACTTCTAGGATCACACAAAAGGTCTCTCAAGCCCTCTCCTTCAAGTGGCATTTCAACTGTCCATATTTCCCCCAGGCTTCAGGGAATGTGGAAAGGGTAAATCGTACTCTAAAGGAAGTCCTTACCAAATTGACAATGGAATTAAACATAGACTGGGTCAAACTCCTTCCCTTGGCTTTGCTTCGAATCAGAGCTCTCCCTAAGAAACCATCTTTACTGTCTCCTTTTGAGATAATGTATGAAAGACATCTTATAACCCCTGCGTTGGTCATTTCACAAGGACCTCTCACCCGAGATTTGTCTTTGCCTCTCTTGCTTCATCTCCGCTCGGAACTCTGGAAATATCAGGACTGGCTTCTTCCGGACCCAGTCTCCTCTCCAAACACTCCTCCCTTAACACCTGTTAGTCTAGTCAATTATAATACCCCAGAGGAGAAAGGGACTCTTGCCCCAAAATGGGAAGGCCCCATCCTGTCATTCTCTGTACCCCCACCGCCGCCAAACTCTCCTTACCAGACAACCGTCTCACTCCCTGGAATCACATGTCTAGGTTGAAGCCACATCACCAGGAGGCCCCACATGCTGACGACAGGGCCACCCCAGAGGAACTCCAAGAATCACCTCCTGAACCTCCCCTTTACTCCTGCTCTCCACACCCATCTCACCCATTTAAGTTGCGGCTCACACGGTTTTCCTTGCAGCCCAATTCCTCTTAAAGAAGGCACAATGAGCTCTCCCAAAACCCTAGTCTTCTCTAACTGCTTGTTTTTTGTGCTCTGCTTATTTTCTGTGCTCTGTCAGGACTGGTCTTTACCCTCCTCACCTACCATGCATTTATTCACTCTTCGGGAACGATACTCAGAACATGGCATGCAGACGGTCCGCGGAGTGGATGCAACTACTTGCTTCATCCACAACTGCACCTCTATTTCCCTAAAATTGTCACCTTCAAGGACCTTCGTCCCTGGTAGCTGGAACTGGCCTTTCATTTGCTTCCTTTTTGATCAAACAAAAGATTATTGTCATTGGTGGCCTGAGATATATAATGGGTGCCCCTATTGGTCATGCAGGTTCCATGATGAACGTGGTAGCTATTCTTACCACTCACTCAGTTACCCTGAAGGGTGGACTTCTAGTTACATAAAGTGGCATAAAGGCTCTTCATCCAATAACAATGGATGGTATACTTTAGATAAACCTGACCCCAAGGCCAAACGTTGGGGCTATGTTGAGTTTGCTGTCTATGCTCAGACAACCTCAGTCAGACCCACAGGGTGGATGACTATTGGCCGCACCCTGATTACGCCACCTAAGGCAACCATCCAGGTAGTCGAACACATTAAGGACTCAGAATCAAAACTTCGAGATCGTATCCATAGCTCATCCAAAGAGGATTCAGAGCCTTCAACCCCCTCAGGTCCCTCTCCCACATGGCTCAATTTGCTACACCAAACGTTTTGATTATTAAACTCCACCCGTCTTTCTTTGCCTACTTCTCAGTGCTTTCTCTGTGCTTCACTTAGTCGTCCACTTCTAGCAGCAGTCCCATTAGCGGCAGAAAATATTCCAGCAAAACCCTACAATTTCTCTAAAAAGGACAAACCCTACATGTGACACGTAACCCACTGTGGGAAAGTTATTCCACCAATACTTTATTTCCTTTCATCTGTTTCCACCTGCCAATAATGAATCCTTTACCCGTTTGTTCCTTGAGCTACAACACCCCATAGAGCCCTGTGTTTAGGCAACCTGAACATTTCCTCTGGTGTAATGGGTCTTTAAGTACCTCAACGATCAATGTCTCTGGCACCTGTTTCTTGGTTACTGTAGTTCCTCAGCTATCTTTGTATACTCCCACCGAATTCCGACAGTTGGCCCTACCTTCCCGCACCCGTAAGGTAGTCTTTCTGCCGGTTCTGGTAGGCCTCATTTTAACAACCTCAGTGACGAGTCTCGGACTCTCTGGTGGAGCTATAGGTCATGCTCTATGGGCATCCAATGACCTTCAACAAAAACTGCAGGAAACACTCAATACCATGGCTGAGTCTCTGGGTTCCTTGCAGCGGCAGGTTACATCATTGGCACAAGTGGCTTTACAGAACCAAAGGGCAATTGATCTTCTCACTGCAGAAAAAGGGGTTACATGCCTATTCCTCAGAGAGGAATTTTGCTATTATGTTAATGAATCTGGGCTAATAAAAAAAAATGTTGTTAAATTGCAGGAATTATCGACCGAATTTCTCAAACATACCTCCTGCAATCCCATCATAGGGTTCTTCCAATCCTATCTTGCCATGTACTTACTACATATCTTGGGGCCCCTTATTGGGATGCTCCTTTTTGTGCTCTCTTGCCCTGCAAAATGAAGTGCCTTCAAACCCAACTGCAAAAAATTCCTAATCAAACTTTCAACCAGCTTTTGCTTAGGCACTACCAGCCTCTGATGACCGATGAACCCCCAACATCTCCAAGAGAACAGTAACTCAGTGATGAAGCTCACTACCAGGCATGATGGAATGCAATGGGTATCAGACAGCGGGAGACAACGAGCTCTGAGAACCTCTTAATCTGCCATCCTGGATTCATGAGTCTTTACCACCTTCTAAGATTTCTCATGGCCCTTGGCCTCTTCTATGTCAGTCCCCCAACATGGAACTTCTGCCAAAAAATGACATTTCCTTTAATGTTTATCTTCATTCTGTTTTTATTTGCTCTGATCTTCTTCAGGTGCTGGTGACGCCATGTCCAGGCAACGCTTCCAGTATTTCCTAGAGTCTCTGTTACAGGACCAGTGGCTGATACCAACAATCTCTTCCATCCAGGACTAGTTCCATGCCATCGACAACTTTGGCTTCAGGGAACATTCATTGACTTCACCCCTACAAAAGTAGCTGTCTATAGCCACTGGGTTTTATTTCTGGCTGCCATGATAATCCCAAACCTGCTCCATGAGCATTCCTCCACTTCTCTTTCTAGGCCCCACACCACCCCCACACAGCAGGAAGCAGCCGGATCTGACAAATGACGCCCCACTTCCTAAGAAAACAAAAAGGGTGGAATGTTGGGAAAAGAATAAATGGCAGCCATACCCCAGAGAAAAACCTCAACATGGCGCCTAAGGACTTCTTCTTCCTACCTTCTTCATTTCTGCAGTGGCGCAAAAAGTTCCCACCCTTGTGAACTCTCACGTCACCGCCAATTTCAAATCTCACTTGTGGGGAACCTTAGCCCCAATGAGAACTAATTCCTGGGCTCTGGAGCTGATATCTGAAAGAACTTGCCAATAAACGGGTTGCTGCCATTTATCTAAGCCCTACCATCTCCCCCTTAGTTCTATATAAGCACACAGCTTTGAGCAATAAAATTGGAATTCTCCCGGTGAAGTGTCATTGCGTGGGGAATTATTTCACACATGATCAGCAACAGGATATCCAAAGGTTCTCCAGTGCCACCTGGTCATGGGAATTTCAGAAATTTGATGGTATTTATTTAGCCATTTTTGAAGGATGAAGTTGGAGTCACTGTACGTTTCAATTAATGCAGGAACCATTATGTGGTGAGGAAGCTCATTTAAATTAAAACTCTGGAGAAATCTCACAGGCAAGGCTTCCCAAAGAGTGGCCAAAAGGTCACATGAAGCCAGGATCATTGAGGTCTACAATATGAGTTCCATATGTGTTTAGACTCTCAACTATGGCTGCCAAGTCTTTCAGAATAAAATCATGTGATATCCTGGCTGAGATTCTCACTGCACTGTGGAAAGACACCCTGGCACTCGATCTCAGTTTTCAAGGGAGGCTTCTCATGCGTGGCCTCCTAAAATCCCAACACATTTCATGGCAATACTTCTTTGAGGTAAATTCCAGAACTCAGTCTCTAAGAGGAATCATGCCAGAGTTCAAGCCCAGGTGGATCCAGTTATCTCTTCCAACCGCCAAACAAATGACCACAATTAAAACCAAACACTCCCACATGGCCCTCATCTTCTTCCATATAGACACTTATCATAACCTCTGGCTGGAGCTTTTCATGAGGGGTGCAGCCCAAGACAGTGTCAAAAATAAGCTCCCTTGCCCCTCATTTGCCTAAAGTCAAGGTGGCCTGGACACCCATCCGGTGAACCAGGAGTGATCAGATAGGCTAGCTGTTAATACTGCTCTGCATCTCCAATTTGAGGCCTACTGACTGTCAGGTATAGATTCTTTATATGATTTGGAGCCATGAGAAAACCCAAAAACCTATGGGCTAGCCTCTGCAGGGCTGTGCATAACTCATTTGACCCAAAGGATCCGTATTCTCACTTGATGGTGGTCAGGAACCTTACAAATGAATGCGAGAGACTTCATTCACAATAATTGCTCTTTTGGCCATTTTGGTTTTGGATGCACACATGGGATCTCTCTTTATATCCATCAGGTGCTGAGAATCTAAGCCACAACCTCACACAGGGCCAAGAGGCTGATTTAGACACATCCCTTTCCAAAGCAATTAAGCAATGAGCCACAGGTGGTGCCCATTCATTTTCATTTGAAAACTGTTTTCTTCAGGCTTCACAAAGGGGTGGCCTGAGGCAAAGACCTTCCTGACATTCAGGGAAACAGAACAATTGATAAGCAAAAGGCCGAAAGCATGGTTTCTCAACTGAGACTTTCTTGGTCACACTGATATCTGTGTTTTCTGAGATGCTCGCCATTCCCTTCAGCTATCCAGGACATGGCAATGTCACAGAGCTTGGAGGTGGTACATATTTTGGACACAAAACCATGAGAATATTCTGGAGAGTGGTGAGAATTCTGGAAGAAACAGGAACTTAGGAAGGTAGCAGGTGTTGCCCATGGATAAGGCAAGCTGCAGTCCATTCATAAATTGGGCAGGATGAATGCCGGGAATCTTTCTACTATACAGGACATATCAATTGTTGCATTCTATTTTCTAATGTCTACAACCACGGACACAGTGGGATACACAGACATAGAAACACTTGCCTTGTCCAACGACTTACTAGAAGAAGACCACTCCAAATCAAACAAACCGTCTTTCCTACCTATTCTCAGATCATGAGACAAAACCACAAAATCACACCCACACCCACAAAGACACCTCCTTCCCCCATGTAACTCTGTGACTATCTGGAGTTTTCTCTGAGTGGTGGGCCATACTATGTTCCCCCAAAATGGCCTGTCCTATCTCAGATCTGGTCTCCTTGGCCAACTCTGTGAAGTTGTCAGGAGCCTGCGGTGAACCACTACCTACTTTCTCAGGAAAGGCCCCTATGCAGAGCTCTCCTGGTATTTGGCCATCCTCACATCTGTAGGTACCAAGAAAGACTGACACTCTCCTTGGTAAATTCAAACAAGTGAGCCTACTGGGTCTGGGACTGGACTGGCTCCGGGTGCCTGGCTTCCTGGATCCCAAGTTAAGAGAGTTCCATCACCAAGGAAGTGAGGTAGATCACTTCTTCAGGAACTGAATGAGGTCATTGCCTTGACAACCACTTTGTCCTAACAGTTGCTTTCAAGAGTCCCATGAGATGGAGGCTGCCCCTACTTCCTGTGACACTTTCACAAGTTAGAATGGTATATAAACCATGGGCACCCGGGAACAGCTCTCCACCTAGCACTGTTTTGGTCCATCTTCTCTACATTAAGAAGAGAGAGGCTGATTCATACACATCCCTTCATGCTGACAAGGTTGTTTGCCATAGAAGATGACTTTTCTCTCTCAGGTCTTTCGTAGCTGCCTACATCTTCTCAAGGGATCATTTCTGCATGGACCTTTGATGTTCTCAACAGCTGGAACATGCCCTACATTCCTGTATTTTAAGAGCAACCCTGTCCCTGCTGTTCTGTAAAGTTCGATTGAGAGAACAATGTATGGTTTTGGGTTAGTAACATGTTCAATTTGGGGTTAGGAATCCTTCTGCATGACGAATAATGGTATTGGGAAACTATGATATTTACAAGAATATATAGGTGAAATATAAGTATAAAAACATAAATCTATGGAAGATATGAAGTCCAGAAGGGCATTGGGCCCTTAATTGGTACACTTAGCTTTGAATTATTTAAGGGAAATTGCTTGGAAATGAAAGGAGACCCTCAGATAAATCTATATACAATGGCATAGGAGCTTGTACCTTGGATGATTGAATGTCGAAGAGAACATCCACTCAAAAAGGGATAGTCGGTAGGATTAGGAAGATAGTCAGTAGGTTTACAAAGAACAGTGAGAATAGGATTTAGACCAAAAGTTCTTAAGCAATAGGGTTTCAGGTAGACAGTGAATGTAAATGTCAGCACAAGTGAAGAGTCAGTCACAATGATGAACAGGGGAAAATATGTAGGAAAATAGATATAAATAGAGACATTACTAAATCAGGCAAAGTATAAAGTGAGTGATAGGATTAGACATTTTCAACAGGCTTGAGGTTGAATATATAATCTTAGGAAGAAACAAAAATGTAGTCACCAATAAGATTGACATTTGAGAGCATTAGGCCACCTGGACATGGAAGGTTTTAGTAATCCATGCTCACTTTCCATTTAGGCTTTGGTACAAACTTAAGGGTGACCTTTGATTTTTTTGTACAGAATATTACTGTGATAAAATGTATATATAGATCAGGTGACATGAGTATTTCTTCCACCATTTTTTGAGGAATATTTTGAAAACGTATAAATTAGTATTGAGGGTAAAAATAGGTGTACCCTGTGTCTATGAATATAGAGATAATGCATGAATAGATCATACAGTTAATAAATAATATAACTGGTTCCCCTTTAAATAATGTATTGAATTGATATCTGAAAATATATAAGAAATCATATATTTTTTTAATTAATTTTTATTGTAGGTTGTTCAAAACATTACATAGTTCTTGATATATCATATTTCACACTTTGATTCAAGTGGGATATGAGCTCCCATTTTTACCCCATATACAGATTGCAGAATCACATCAGTTGCAGAACCATTGATTTACATATTGCCATTCTGGTGTCTGTTGTATTCTGCTGCCTTTTCTATCCTCTACTATCCCCCCTCCCCCCTCCCCTCCCCTCTTCTCTCTCTACCCCCTCTACTGTAGCTCATTTCTCCCCCTTATATTTTCCTCCTTTCCCCTCACATCCTCTTGTATGTAATTTTGTATACCCCTAAGGGTCTCCTTCCATTTACATGAAATTTCCCTTCTCTCTCCCTTTCCCTCCCACCTCTCATCCCTCTTTAATGTTAATCTTCTTCTCATGCTCTTCGTCCCTACTCTGTTCTTAGTTACTCTCCTTATATCAAAGAAGACATTTGGCATTTGTTTTTAAGGGATTGGCTAGCTTCACTTAGCATAATCTGCTCTAATGCCATCCATTTCCCTCCAAATTCTATGATTTTGTCATTTCTTAATGCAGAGTAATACTCCATTGTGTATAAATGCCACATTTTTTTTATCCATTCGTCTATTGAAGGGCATCTAGGTTGGTTCCACAGTCTTGCTATTGTGAATTGTGCTGCTATGAACATGGATGTAGCAGTGTCCCTATAGTGTGCTCTTTTTAGGTCTTTAGGGAATAGACCGAGTAGGGGAATAGCTGGATCAAATGGTGGTTCCATTCCGAGCTTTCCAAGAAATCTCCATACTGCTTTCCAAATTGGCCGCACCAATTTGCAGTCCCACCAGCAATGTACAAGAGTACCCTTTTCCCCACATCCTCGCCAGCACTTGATGCTGTTTGACTTCCTAATGGCTGCCAATCTTACTGGAGTGAGATGGTATCTTAGGGTGGTTTTGATTTGCATTTCTCTGACTGCTAGAGATGGTGAGCATTTTTTCATATACTTGTTGATTGATTGTATGTCCTCCTCTGAGAAATTTCTGTTCAGGTCCTAGGCCCATTTGTTGATTGGGTTATTCGTTATCTCATTGTCTAATTTTTTTAGTTCTTTGTATATTCTGGATATTATGGCTCTGTCTGAAGTGTGAGGAGTAAAGATTTGTTCCCAGGACGTAGGCTCCCTATTTACCTCTCTTATTGTTTCTTTTGCTGAGAAAAAACTTTTTAGTTTGAGTAAGTCCCATTTGTTGATTCTAGTTATTAACTGTTGTGCTATGGGTGTCCTATTGAGGAATTTGGAGCCCGACCCCACAGTATGTAGATCATAGCCAACTTTTTCTTCTATCAAATGCCATGTCTCTGATTTGATATCAAGTTCCTTGATCCACTTTGAGTTAATTTTGTGCATGGCGAGAGAAAGGGATTCAGTTTCATTTTGTTGCAAATGGATTTCCAGTTTTCCCAACACCATTTGTTGAAGATGCTATCCTTCTTCCATTGCATGCTTTTAGCCCCTTTATCGAATATAAGATAGTTGTAGTTTTGTGGATTGGCTTCTGTGTCCTCTATTCTGTACCATTGGTCCACCCGCCGGTTTTGTTACCAGTACCATGGTGTTTTTGTTACTATTGCTCTGTAGTATAGTTTGAAGTCTGGTATAGCTATCCCGCCTGATTCACACTTCCTGCTTAGCATTGTTTTTGCTATTCTGGGTCTTTTATTTTTCCATATGAATTTCATGATTGCTTTCTCTATTTCTACAAGAAATGCCGTTGGGATTTTGATTGGCATTGGATTAAACCTATAGAGAACTTTTGGTATTATCGCCATTTTGATGTTGTTACTTCTACCTATCCATGAACAGGGTATATTTTTCCATCTTCTAAGATCTTCTTCTATTTCTTTCTTTAGGGTTCTGTAGTTTTCATTGTATAAGTCTTTCACCTCTTTTGTTAGGTTGATTCCCAAGTATTTTACTTTTATTGAGGATATTGTGAATGGGGTGGTTGTCTCCTCATTTCCATTTCAGAGGATTTGTCGCTGATATACAGGAATGCCTTTGATTTATGCGTGTTGATTTTATAGACTGCCACTTTGCTGAATTCATTTATTAGCTCTAATAGTTTCTTTGTAGACCATTTTGGGTCTGCTAGGTATCGAATCATGTCATCTGCAAATAGTGATAATTTGAGTTCTTCTTTTCTATTTTTATGCCTTTATTTTTTTTCGTCTGTCTAATTGCTCTGGCCAGTGATTCGAGAACTATGTTGAACAGAAGTGGTGAGAGAGGGCATCCCTGTCTTGTTCCAGATTTTAGAGGGAATGCCTTCAGTTTTTCTCCATTCAGAATGATGCTAGCCTGAGGCTTAGCATAGATTGCTTTTACAATATTGAGGTATGTTCCTATTATCCCTAGTTTTTCTAGAGTTTTGAATATAAAGGGATGCTCTACTTTGTCGAATGCTTTTTCCACATCTATTGAGATGATCATATGGTTCTTATTTTTAAGCCTATTGATGTGGTGAATAACATTTATTGATTTCCGTATATTGAACCAACCTTGCATCCCAGGGATAAATCCTACCAGATCATGTTGCACAATTTTTTTGATATGTTTTTGTATCCGGTTCGCCAGAAGTTTATTGAGGATTTTTGCATCTAGGTTCATTAGAGATATTGGTCTGTAGTTTTCTTTCTTTGAAGTGTCTTTGTCTGATTTAGGAATCAGGGTGATGTTGGCCTCATAGAATGAATTTGGAAGTTCTCCCTCTTTTTCTATTTTCTGAAATAGCTTGGAAAGTATTGGTATTAGTTCCTCTTTAAAGGTTTTGTAAAACTCTGCTGTATACCCATCCGGTCCTGGGCTTTTCTTAGTTGGTAGTCTTTTGATGGTATCTTCTATTTCCTCAATTGATATTGGTCTGTTAAGGTTGTCAATATCCTCCTGACTCAATCTGGGCAAATCATATAACTTAAGAAATTTATCGATGCCTTCACTATCTTCTATTTTGTTGGAGTATAAGGATTCAAAATAATTTCTGATAATCTTCTGTATTTCTGAAGTGTCTGTTGTGATATTGCCTTTTTCATCCCGTATGCTGGTAATATGAGTTCTCTCTCTTCTTCTCTTCGTTAGCGTGGCTAAGGGTCTGTCGATTTTTTTTATTTTTTCAAAGAACCAACTTTTAGTTTTGTCAATTTTTTCTATTGTTTCTTTCGTTTCGATTTCATTAATTTCAGCTCTGATTTTAATTATTTCTTGTCTTCTACTTCTTTTGCTGTTGTTTTTCTCTTCTTTTTCTAGGATTTTGAGTTGAAGTATTAGATCATTTATTTGTTGGTTTTTTCTTTTTGTAAGGAATGAACTCCAAGCAATAAATTTTCCTCTTAGAACTGCTTTCAATGTGTCCCATAGATTCCAATATGTTGTGTCTGTGTTTTCATTTATCTTTAAGAATTTTTTAATTTCCTCCTTGATGTCTTCTATAACCCATTGATCATTCAGTAACCTATTGTTCATTCTCCAAGTGATGCATGATTTTTCCTTATTTCTTTTATCGTTAATTTTCAATTTCATTCCATTATGATCAGTTAAGATGCATAGTATTATCTCTACTCCTTTATATTGTCTAAGAGTTGCCCTGTGACATAATATATGATCTATTTTTGAGAAGGATCCATGTGCTGCTGAGAAAAAAGTGTAACTGCTTGATGTTGGGTGGTATATTCTATATATGTCAATTAAGTCTAGGTTATTAATTGTGTTATTGAGCTCTATAGTTTCCTTATTCAACTTTTGTTTGGAAGATCTGTCCAGTGGTGAGAGAGGTGTGTTGAAGTCTCCCATGATTATTGTATGGTGGTCTATTAGACTCTTGAACTTGAGAAGTGTTTGTTTGATGAACATAGCTGCACCATTGTTTGGGGCATATATATTTATGATTGTTATGTCTTGTTGGTGTATGGTTCCCTTGAGAAGTATGTAGTGTCCATCTTCATCCCTTTTGATTAACTTTGGCTTGAAATCTATTTTATTTGATATGAATATGGACACTCCTGCTTGTTTCCGAAGTCCATATGAGTGATATGATTTTTCCCAACCTTTCACCTTCAGTCTAAGTATGTCTTTTCCTATCAAATGCATCTCCTGAAGGCAGCATATTGTTGGGTCTTGTTTTGTGATCCATTCTACTAGCCTGTGTCTCTTAATTGGTGAGTTTAAGCCATTAACATTTAGGGTTATTATTGAGATATGGGTGTTCTTCCAGCCATATTGGTTTATTTATGTTACTAAACATGGTTTGTTTTCCTCTTTGATTATCCCCCCCCCTTCACTGTACTACCTCCCGCTGTTGGTTTTCATTGACATTTTCCATTTCCTCTTCCTGTAATATTTTGCCGAGGATGTTTTGAAGAGATGGTTTTCTAGCTGCAAATTCTTTTAACTTTTGTTTATCATGAAAGGTTTTAATTTCATCTTCCATCCTGAAGCTTAATTTCACGGGATACACAATTCTTGGTTGTAACCCATTTTCTTTTAGTGTATGAAATATGTTATTCCAGGATCTTCTAGCTTTCAGAGTCTGTGTTAAAAGATCAGCTGTTATCCTGATTGGTTTACCCCTAAATGTAATCTGCTTCCTTTCTCTTGTAGCTTTTAAAATTCTCTACTTATTCTGTATGTTGGGCATCTTCATTATAATGTGTCTAGGTGTGAATCTCTTATGATTTTGCACATTCGGCGTCCTGTAGGCTTCTAGGATTTGGGATTCTGTCTCATTCTTCAAGTCTGGGAAGTTTTCTCGTATTATTTCGTTGAATAGATTGCTCATTCCTTTGGTTTGGACCTCAATACCTTCCTGTATCCCAATGACTCTTAAGTTTGGTCTCTTTATGTTATCCCATATTTCTTGAATGTTCTGCTCATGGTTTCTTAACAGCTTTGCTGAGCTGTCTATGTTCTTCTCCAGTTGAAATACTTTGTCTTCATTGTCTGATGTTCTATCTTCTAAGTGTTCTACTCTGCTGGTAGTATTCTCAATTGAGTTTTTATGTTGGTTTATTGTTTCCTGAATTTCCAGGATTTCTGTTTGTTTGTTTTTTATAACCTCTATCTCCCTGAATAATTGATCTTTTGCTTCTTGGATTTGTTTATGTAATTCATTGTCGAAGTGGTCGAAGTGGTCTTTCATTGTCTGATTTTGCTGTCTAATGTGTTCCTTGAGACTCCAGATCATCTGAAGCATGTATATCCTGAATTCTTTATCTGACATTCCATCTGCTGCAGATATTACCTCTTCTAAAGTTGAATTGACCTGCATTGCTTGTGGTCCTTTTTTTCCTTGTCTTTTCATACTGATCGCGTTTCTTTCTGCTTGGTGAAACTGTTGTGTTATTGATTTTTCCCCCTATATATTTATATTGCTTTTGTATAGCTGCATCGTCTCCCTTGTAGGCTTTGGCAGTGGTTCTGCCCCTCCTTCAATTGAGGCAATGTGCCTACCACGCCAGGAGGCCGCTGTGCCTCTACTTTCGATGGGCCTGTTCTTTCGGTGGTCACAGGTCCGCCTACCTTGCAGGAGTGAGCAGCGGTTTTGCCCCTCCGCTGGCCACTAGGCCTGTTCTGTCTGTCGGTTGCAGGTATGTCTACCTAAAAGGCGCTGGTGGCGGCTCTGCCCCTCCCCCAACCGGGGTGATGTATCTGGCGGGCCACTGGGCCTGTTTTGTCGGTGGTCACGGTTCCGCCTACATTGCACGTGCGTGGAGCAGCTGTGTCCCTCTGAGAGTTGCTGAGCCTGACCTGCCGGTGGATGGCAAGTCTGCCTACCTTGCAGGCGCAGGGGTGGCTCTGCCGCTCCGCGGGTCACTGGGCCTGATCGGCTGGTGAGTTGCAGGTCTGCCTAACTTGCAGGCGCCCGGCGGCTCTGCCCCTCCCCCAACCGGGGCGGGGCGATGTGTCTGGCCGGCCGCTGGGCCTGTTCCGTTGGTGGTCATGGTTCAGCCTACCTAGCAGGCACGTGGGGCAGCTGTGTCCCTCCGCAGTTTTTTGGGCCTGACCTGTCGGTGGGTCGCAGGTCTGCCTACCTTGTAGGCTCGGGGGGTGGCTCTGCCGCTCTGTGGATTGCTGTGCCTGTTCTGCTGGTGGGTCGCGGGTCTGCCTACCTTGCAGGCACCCGGCGCCTCTGCCCCTCCACAACCGGAGCTATGTGTCTGGCGGTCCACTGGGCCTCTTTTGTCGGTGGTCACGGTTCCGCCTACCCTGCACGCGCATGGAGCAGCTGGGTCTTTCTGAGAGTTGCTGGGCCTGACCTGTCGGTGGGTGGCAAGTGCGCCTACCTTGCAGGCCCGGGGGTGGCTCTGCCGCTCCGCGGGTTGCTGGGCCTGATATGCTGGTGAGATGCAGGTCTGCCTAACTTGCAGGCGCCCGGCGGCTCTGCCCCTCCACCAACCGGGGTGGGGCAATGTGTCTGGCCGGCCTCTGAGCCTGTTCTGTTGGTGGTCAGCGTTCTGCCTACCTAGCAGGCTCGTGGGGCAGCTGTGCCCCTCCGCAGTTTCTTGGGCCTGACCTGCCGGTGGGTGGCAAGTGCGCCTATCTTGCAGGCCCGGGGGTGGCTCTGCCGCTCCACGGTTTCTGGGCCTGATCTGCTGGTGATTCGCAGGTCTGCCTACCTTGCAGGCGCCCGGCTGCTCTGCCCCTCCCCCAACCTGGGCGCGGCGATATGTCTGGCCGGCCGCTGGGCCTGTTCTGTTGGTGGTCACGGTTCAGCCTACCTAGCAGGCACGTGGGGCAGCTGTGCCCCTCCGCAGGTTTTTGGGCATGACCTGCCGGTAGGTCACAGGTCTGCCTACCTTGTACGCTCGGGGGGTGGCTATTCCGCTTTGTGGATTGCTGTGCATTTTCTGCTGGTGGGTCGCGGGTCCGCCTACCTTGCAGGCGCCCGGTGGCTCTGCCCCTCCCCCAACCGGAGGGATGTGTCTGGCGGTTCACTGGGCCTGTTTTGTCGGTGTTCACAGTTCCGCCTACCTTGCACACGCGTGGAGCAGCTGTTTCATTAGTGCCTGGGCACACTCTTCTTGTTGGCCTCCCTCAGGCCCTAAGTTTGTAGAGCTTGGGGCTGAGAAACCCCAGCCAATTTGCTTACCTTCTGGTAGCCACGCCCCCGTATCTGGTGCAAGAGACCTCAGTTGTCAGCACTGGTGGGAGCGGTAGCCGTGAGTCCCACGCCGAGGCGAGTCGGTGCAAGAGACCTCAGTTGTCAGCACTGGTGAGAGCGGTAGCTGGGAGACCCGCGCCGCGCAGCTACCGCCGGCTCCTGTGCCAGTGCTGCCTCCGGGTTTTCTTGACTACCACGCCGGCAGGTCGCTGGACCTGTTACGGGCCCGGGCGGCGGCTCTGTTCGGCCCCTCTGGCCTCCACAGTATTCAGCAGGACCCGGACCGAGAAACAGTTTCCGCGGGTTCTTTATCACCGGGCCAAAACAGTTCTGGGAGCCAGAATTCGGCCTCTCCGGACTTGGTGCATGCTCCGACAGGAGCAGGCTCCAAGAAGCAGTTTCAGCGGGTTCTATAGCCCTGGGCCAGAGCAGCTCCGGGAGCCGGAACTCCGACACTCCGGGCTCGGTGCGTGTTCTGATAGGAGCAGGCTCCAAGAAGCAGTTTCCGCGGGTTATTTAGCACTAAGTCTGAGCAATTTGTCTGCGAGATGCAGACAATTGTCAGCCTGAAATTACCTGTTCTATAGCTGAAAGAGCTGCAATCAGTCGAAAACAAGGATGGTGACGTCAGCTCTCCAAGATGGTGACCGCTGGCTTCCTCCGTGGTCTGACCGGTGTGGAGAACCAACCTGAACCGTTTCCTTTCCCTGTCTCCAACCCAGAATTCAGCTCCGAGCTCAGCAAATGCCTAGCTGGCAGGAGCCCACAGAATCAGCATTGCTGTATCTCTGCGCCACCAGCCTGTCATTTCCCAGCGCGCGCCGCAGACTCCAGCCATGGGGTGATCTGCCGAACAAGCAGCGCTCCATACAGACGGACAGATCGCTCGCATTTGAGCCCCTGAAGCTGATCCTCGTGCGATGAAAATCCTTCCACTAGGTTTTGGAGCACCCCAATTTTGCTGGAAATTCCTAACAAGATAGCTTTTAGCCGTTCTAACTCGTCATTTTCCCTCACAGTGACGCAGTACACGGAGTTACTGCACTCCCTTTGCGGCCATCTTGCCTCTCAAGAAATCATATATTGATATAGAATCATTCATAACAACTAGTTATACATCTAATTGTAATCCTAGGCTTATGGTTTATCATGAAGAGTGTGTGAGTTTTGCTTCAAAAGTGATTACGGAAATCAAAAATAATGTGTTTTGAAAGAAGTCTCATGAAAAGACCAGTTTGAAACATGGCGGAACACGTGTTTTCTGAAGCAGAAAGTGATTGAAAGTGAAATATATGCCTATAAATTTGTGAACTTGTGGATGAAATATATATCCTATAATGTGCATAAACTGAAGAAATAGTAATGTACCAGTGTTGAAATAAAAATGACCTTCAAAATACTTATCATGTCCCATAGGAATCTACTTGCATTGATGTGAAACTGGATCAGTTACTGTAGAAATATTAGGATTCATATGCACCATTCACTGAAGTTAGTTTTCAATACAAGGAAAAAAATACGTATATCAGGTGAATGAATATTTCTGATAATAATCTTGTGAAAAGTTTTTTATAAATCCACATACATATTCATGAATGAATTTAGGGAGTGTATAATAAGACACATATATTAAATATTTTAAAATATCTGGAGAGAATATATATATATATATATATATATATATATATATATATATATAACCACACACAGATTTTAAAAATTAGCAATATATATGCCAATCAAATTACACCGTGAAATACATATCATCCACAGATCCAAAAATATTCATTTTACTGGATATGGATTTATGTATAACTTTTTTCAACTAGGAAGCTCACCCATAGTTTGAATTTTCAGTTCAAACAGCGTTTAGGAGGAGTGATCTCTTCTCACACTTTGTATCTGCCAAGTTATGTAACTCACAAGAATGTACGTGTGATAACAGGTAGGATTCTAAATGTGCATATAAAAATACATGTGCTGAATAGAATACAGAGAAAGGGAGACAGGAATTCACATATTTGTTAACTGTAAAAGCACATGGAAAACAATTTCAACAAAAAATTTACTAGATTTATAACTCCTACCCTATATAATGCAAAAGGCAAGTCCAAGTATACAACGTGCCTCCTCTGAACTGCTTGTATTTCTATTCTGTTTTGGTTATTTTTCTCCATCATATTAGGATTAGTATTCAGAATCTAGTAGGGTATGTGTTAGTGTCAGGGATTCAGTATATCAAATGTAAAATAGAAAAATGAAACCAATGTGTATGCAAATATGTGCTAAACAAAATCTTCCCACTCTCATCCAGAACAATTCCTTGACATTTCCTTCCCCCAAAGTAAGACACAATTAGAGGAGTAGAGTAATAAAATCTGTGAATAATATGCTCAGGAGTTTACAACCTTGGAAGTGGTAGAGGAGTTTTCCTAGTATGGGACAGGATAAAAACTCCATATATATGGAGCTCTGCTGGCCTAAATACTTCTTGAGAAACTGCCTCTGAGTTTGGGCACTTGAAATATATGTTTTTGTCAGGAGCTTTAGCTTCTTTCTAGTGAGACCATCAAAGCTGTGTCTGCATCTATGTGACCTGGAGGACATGATTTCTTATTTTCCAATGAACATGAGGCAGCAGTACTGAATTCTCTCTTTGTAAGTAAACTGTGGCCACTGGGGGCTAAGGGTATTCCCATGTGGACTGGGAAGCGATTTGGTCATCCTCCACTTTTCGTGGTGTTTCTTGCTGCTGCACTGGGACTTTGGCATTTGCTTCATGAAATAAAAGAAGTTCAACTGGGACACAGTTCTGGAGGCAATTCTTTCATGTGTGGTTGGTCAGGGTCTGCAGGAGAATGCACCAACCAGGCTTCTATCCCACATAGCTTGGCCACATGTCTATAGCAACCTGATTCTGAACATTGCCCGGAAACATCTCCATATAACAAGAAGCCTTTACATGGAAGGGTCTGCTGGCTGCACCATGTCAGTCACAAGCCATTTGGAAGCCAATGGCAGATCCACATGGCCCCACCACAAATTTTTTATCACACATCTGCCTACCACTGCTCTAGGCCCACTACTCAGCAGGTTCCAACATACTGGCATCTCTGTTCTACACCATGTTCATGAAACCCACTCAATCAAGGCACTGTCTTGCATATTTACGATCAGCAACAGGACATCCAAAGTTTCTCCAGTGCCACCTGGTCATGGGAATTACAAAAATTTCATGGTATTTATCTAGGCATTTTTCAAGGATGACGTTGCAGGCACTGTGGGTTTCAATTCATTCAGGAACCATTAAATGGTGAGGAAGCTCATTTCAATGAATGCTCTGTAGAACTCTCACAGGCAAGGCTTCCCAAAGAGTGGCCAAAATGTCACATGAAGCCAGGCCCATTGAGGTCTACAATGTGACGTCCATGGGTGTTGTGACTCTCAACTATGGCTGCCAAGTCTTTCAGAATTAAATCATGTGATATCCTGGCTGAGATACCCAGGGCTCTGTGGAAAGCCACCCTGGGCCTAGATCTCAGTTTCCAAGGGTGATTCTCATGGGTGGACTCCTAAAATCCCAACAAAATTCATGGCAATACTTCTCTGAATTCAGTCTCTAAGGGGAATCACACCAGAGTTCAAGCCCAGGTGGTCCAGGTCATGTCTTCATACTGGACACAAATGACCAAATTTAAAACCAAAACCCTCTCATATGGCCCTCATCTTCTTCCATATAGACACTAATCACAACCTCTGGCGGAAGGTTTCCATGAGTGGCGGAGTCCAAGAGAGTGTCCAAAATAACTCCCTTGCCCCTCATTGGCGTAAATTCAGGGTGGTCTGGACACCCTTCATGTGAAACAGGAGTGATCAAATATGCTAGACGTTAATACTTCTATGCTTCTCCAATTTGTGAAAAACTGAGTGTCAGGTATATATTTTTATGTGATTTGCAGTCATGAGAAATCACAAGCACCTCTGCAGGTCTTTGAAGAACCCATTTGACCCAAAGGATCCCTATTCTCACTTGATGGAGTTCAAGAACTTTAAAGAGGAAGGCGACAGACTTCATCCACAAGGACTGCTTTTTGGCCGTTTTGGTTTTGGATGCACACATGGGATCTCTCTTTACATCCACCAGGTGCTGAGAATCTAAGCCACAACCTCACACAGGGCCAAGAGGCTGATTCAGACACATCCCTTTCCAAAGCAATTAAGCAAAGAGCCACAGGTGATGCCCATTCATTTCCATTTGAAAACTGTTTTCTTTAGGCTTCACAAAGGGGTGGCCTGAGGCAAAGACCTTCCTGACATTCAGGGGAACAGAACAATAGGTTAGCAAATGGCCCAAAGCAGTGTTTCTCCACTGAGACTTTCCTGGTCACACTGATATCTGAATTTTCTGAGATGCTCACCATTCCCTTCAGCTATCCAGTACATGGCCATGTCACAGAGCTTAGAGGCGGTACTTATCTTGGTCACAAAATCATGAGCCTATTCTGGAGAGTGGCCAGAATTCAGGAAGAAAACAGGAACTTAGGAAGATAGCAGGTGTTACCCATCCATAAGGCAAGCCGCATTCCTTTCATACATTGGGCAGAAAGAATTCTGGTAAGCTTTCTACTAGCCTGGACACATCCTTTGATGCATTCTCTTTTCTAATGTCTACAACCATGGAAACAGTGGGATACACAGACTTAAAAACACTCGCCTTGTCAAATCACTTGTTAGAAATCGTCCACTCCAAACCAAACAAACTGCCTTTCCTACCTATTCTCAAAACATGAGACAAAATCACAAACACACACTCACACCCACAAAGTCACCTCCTTTCCCAAAGTAGGTCTCTGACTATCGGGTGTGACCTCTGACTGGTGGGCCGTACTATGTTCCCATCAAATGGCCTGTTCTGTCTCAGATCTGGTTTCCTTGGCCAACTCTGTGAAGTTGTCAGGAGACAGCGGTGAGCCACTTCCTGCTTACTCAGGAAAGGCCACTCTTCAGAGCTTTCCTGGCATTTGGCCATCCTCACATCAGTAGATACCAAGAAAGACTGACTCTGTCCTTGGTAAATCAAAAGAAGGGAGACCACTGGGACTGGGCCTGGGACTAGATTTGTGTGCCTGGATGCCTGGATCCCAAGTTCAGAGAGTTCCATCACCAAGAATGTGAGGTGAGGTCACTTCCTTCAGGAACTGAATGAGGTCAATGCCTTGGCAAGCACATTGCCCTAACATTTGCTTCCAAAGGTCCCATGAAATGGAGGCTGTCCCTAATTTTTTTGACACTTTCACAAGTTAGAATGGTATATCAAATATTGGTAACCAGGAACAGCTCTCCACAGAGGCCTCGTTTTGTCCTTCTTCTCTACATAAAGAAGAGAGAGGCTGATTCAGACACATCCCTTCATGCTGACCAGGTTGTTTGCAATGAAAGATGACTTTTGCTCTCTCAGTTCCTTCATAGGTGCCTACAACTTCTCTAGGGATCATTTGCGCATAGACCTTTGAGTTTCTCAGCAGTTGGAAGATCCCCTACATTCCTGTATTTTAAGACCAACTCTGTCCTTGCTCTTCTCTAAAGTTAGATTGAAGGAACAGTGTATGGTTAGGGTTAATAACAGGTTTGATTTGGAAAAGAAATCATTCTGCTGGATGAATAATGGTATTGGGAATCTGCGATATTTTCAAGAATATATAGGTAAAATATAGGAATCTGAAAACAGAAATCTAGGTAAGATTTGAAGCCCAGAAGGGCATTGGGCCCTTGATTGCGGTATTAAGCATAGGACCTTGTAACTTGGATGATTGATTTTCAAAGAGAACTTCCAGTCAAAATGGATAGTCAGGAGTATTAGGAAGATAGTCGGTATGTTTATAAAGGAGAGTGAGTATAGGATTTGGACCAAAAGTTCTTTAGCTATAGGATTTCGGGTATTGAGTGAATGTAAATGTCAGCACATGTGAAGAATTAATCACAATGATGAACTGGGGAAAATATGTAGGAATGCAGATATCAATAGAGACTTTAGGAAATCTGGCAAAGTATAGTCGGTAGTGAAATGTTAATAAAATAGATTCTTGTCACTTCCTTTTTTTCTGTATGCTTAATAAAACACTGTTGAAATCTTGAGAAGTGTTTTCTAAACTTTTTCCCAGAATGTGCTGTCCCCAACAGCCAAACTTCAGAATGTACTCCCTCACCCAGTTGCACGCAAACTGCTCACCCGCCCAGGCCCATCAATAAACTTTCCTCCCTGCCCTCTTCAAGGAAAGTATATAAGCTCTGCTTAAGCTGTTCTCAGGGTTCTCTGCTCTATTCAAATGAGCTCTGAGCCCCAGCATGCTGGACCCACAATAAACCCTTTGTTTTTGCATGAGAGAGTCTCTTAGTGGTCTCTTCCCCCAATGCTCTTCCGATCTTTATATATGGAGGTTCCACCGAAATCCAGCAGTGGTGAACGAGAGACCCCAATGGGCTACTCTCAGGGTAAGTAAGGCGCCTCTTTCTGGTTTCAGGTTTCAGGTTAGGGCTTGGCAAAATGGCTGTCGATGAAGTGTGTGAGCTCTCTTTGATGGTGGCTGGCAGACGTGTCACAGAGCCACAAGCCAAGTCCCTGGGGGAGGCCACAGAGGACTCGAGAATCGAGGAATAATAGTCCCCTTGACTCAGTGATACTTTGTTTCAGATTCGATATTGCCAGCCCATCGGGTTTTGCCGCCTGCTCAGTCTTGGTCTCAGTGTTGGACGACCATTGCCTGTCTTTATTGTTTTCTCTTGTCTGTGTCCTGTGTCGTTGCTTTTACTGTTTGTGTATCTTTCATTATGGGACAGATCACTTCAATGCCTCTGTCCCTGACCCTTGATCTATGGACCAAAGTCCGCTTAAGGGCTCAGAATGTTTCTTTTTCAGTAAAACGCTGGACCTGGCAGACTCTGTGTGCCTCAGAATAGCCCACCTTTGGATTCGGATGGCCCCTAGAAGGATCTTTCTACTTAACACTAATTTAAAAAGACAGAGATATTGTCTTACAGCCAGGGCCACATAGCCATACTGATAAACAGGAATATACCTTAACTTGGCAGGACCTCTGCAAATCTCCTCCTCCGTGGGTGAAGCCTTTCCTTGCTGTGTCCCCGTTCCTACTCCTTCCCCCACGATCTCTCAACCCCTCTGCTCCTCCTCCTCCTCCACCCTCTGTTCTCCCTGAGTCACAAGATTTGACTCTACTGGACTCTCCTCCCTTTCCTTATCTTCTACCCTTGTCCCACAACCCCCAACACCCTCTAAGTGATTCTCCAGCTGCTGACTCAGCCTCTCTGCAATTGGAGGACGCTAAGCCACCCCAGGGCCCTCCAGATAACTCCCCTGCGTCACACACAGCCCCTCCTCCCCTGGAGGAAGCTGGACTTGCTAAAGGAACTCGCTGGTGGCAAATGATTGAAAACCCTGGAACTCCCGTGTTGCTTCCCTCCATCCCTAAGGGCCAATGATTGACGATGGCCATGGGGAAAAAAATGGAAGCCTACCAGTATTGGCCTTCTCCTCTTCAGACCTATATAAATGGAAAAATAACAATCCCCCTTTTACCGAGGACCCAACCTGGCTCTCAGGTCTGGTGAAGTCATTGATGTTTTCACACCAACCTACTTGGGATGACTGCCAACAACTCCTAGGCACTCTCTTCATGACAGAGGAACAAAAGAGAATCCTCCTGGAGGCTAGAAAAAAGTATCCTCGGACCAAATGCGTGACTGACACAACTTCCCAACATATTCAAAGCCGGCTTTCTCTTGAAACGACCCAACTGGGACCCCAACACCTTTGAAGGTAGGGAGCATCTGTCCACTTATCGCCGGGCTCTAATAGTGGGTATCTTAGTGGCCGCTAGGTGACCAACTAATTTGGCCAAGGTAAGAGAGATTATTTAAGGGCCTAATGAATCTCCCTGTATGTTCCTAGAGATAATTATGTAGGCATATAAGAGACATACTCCTTTCGATCCTCAGGCAGAGGATCAAAAGACATCTGTCACAATGGCCTTTATTGGGAAAGCTGCCCTGGATATTAAAAGAAAGTTACAATGCTTAGATGGATTACAAGATATGACTTTGAGGGATTTAGTCAGAGAACCCGAGAAGGTATACTTTAAGAGAGAAACTGAGGAAGAGAAGGGAGCTGAGTGAGGATAAAAGAAACAAAAGACAGACTAAGGCATTGACTAAGGTCCTGGTCACAACAACAAATAGGCCAGAAACTAAGAAACAGAGAGACAGGAAGGGATACCTGGGCACACACTAGAGGCCACCCCTGGCCTCAGATCAATGTGCCTACTCTAAAGAAAAAGGACACTGGGCCAAAGAGTGCCCTAGAAAGAGACAGCCATGCCAGCCAGATATTCTGACTCTGGAGGAATACTAAGAAAGTCCGGGCTCAGATCCTCTCCCTGACCTCAAGGTAACTTTTGAAATGGAGGGGAACACAATAAACTTTGAAGTAGATACAGGGGCAATATACTCAGCCCGTAAGGCCCATTGGGCCCTCTACCGAATAAAAGGTCTCTAATTCAAGAGTCTAACAGAAGTAAATATCGGGCTTTGACAACTAAGAGGACCATGGACCAGGGAAAAGGAAAAATCCATCACTCCTTCCTAGTAATCCCAGAATGCCTGGCCCCATTGATGGGCAGAGTTCTGCTCACCAAGCTCTGGGCCAAAATAACTTTTAACCCTGAAGGCCCCCCAAGTGGAATTTTTTAATCCTTCAGTAACTACTCCTATAATCATGGCTCTAACTATGTCAGTAGCAAATGTTCATCAACTCACTCACCTTTGTTCAAAGAAACTGCATTCATTCGTGAAGGATCAAGAACACAGTTTTCCACTAACCTACTCACAGCAAAAGGAAATAACTGAATGGGTAACAAAAGCCTGTCAGGTCCATTAATTGGTTAAAGCTTACACTTCCAAGCTTCCTGCAGGAAAGCACCTATGAGGAACCAGACGAGGACAATTCTGGGAAGTGGACTTTACTGAAATTAAGCCAGTAAGGTATGGACTTAAATAACTCCTAGTCTTTGAACATACATTTTCAGGATGTATTGAAGCCTTCCCCACACACACAAAAAAAAAGAAATAAAAAAGAAGAAAAAAGAAACATCGCAAATGGTTGTAAAGAAGATCCTGGAAGATATTTATTCTCCCCTTGACGACCAGTAGTCTTAACCCTCATCAACCCCTTAAGCTGCGATGGCTGATCACAAATCCTACTGGACACGAAGTATGGCCTATCTCTAATACAGCCCCCTTACGAACCTGGTGGCCATCTCTCCACCCAGTCATTTGTCAGCTGGCTATAGGTCTTTCCTATTGGGATATCCCTGATTAACAGGATCCCACTAAAATTCCATTAAATCCCTTCCGTACCATTGATAATGGAAACAAACATTATAGATGTAGGGACACGTGAGCCAGATGCAGGTTGGCTAGCCTAGATTACTATGTTTGCCCGGCAGACTATCAAAGCCACAAACAGTCACGGCTGTGGGGGGGGAGAGCAGACTTCTATTGTAAGTCATGGGGATGTGAGCATACAGGGACTGTCAGATGGAACCCAAACTCCTCATCAAATTCTGTACACAGCATTGGCCATATTACGAATTAGATAACCAAAACTGATGGCCCCCAGAGGGGTCTCTAGATCCTCAAATTCTGTGTGACCTTTTTAACTTCTGCAAGTGCTCAAAAGGGTGAAAGGAGATTCCGCTATGTGGAGGCCTTCTCTCTCCTTTGCTCACATCCTGAACTATGCTTCTCCAATAGATGCTCACCCTCAGCCTTGTGCTCTAGACTCTCTGCTGTCACTCCCACCTCAGCAACTTGATTTCTCCCCTCCAATATCTAGATCAAAAACCCAAATCTCGACTGGTTCTCAGACCATTGCTCCCTTGCTGAGGTTGCAGGTACTGAGGTACCACTCCATTCACTCACTCCTCTCCTCTCCTGTCAGTGCCCGCACCGGGTCCCACCCAGTCCTCTTACCACCTAATGCAAAGCTCAAACCCGCTGAGAAGAATCCTCAGACCCTAATACAAGATGTAATGAAAATGGCCTTTAATGTTGCTTTGTCATCACTAAAAACAGGTTACTAAGAATTTAAAGTCCCTCACAGGCTTTTTGGAATCTCACTCCCGTCTCCCCCTCTGTTCTATCTGTTCTACTGCTCAAGTTTTTGTTGCTATTAAGATCCCAAAGCCCTCTCCCAATATTCTTTTACATCTCTCCTTCCTCATTCTCAGATCCACAGAGCTGCTCTTATTTCTGCCTTCCAAATTGTCCCCCTCTGTACCAGGCCCACAGAAAAGTCTTAACTGACCTTCTTCAGAAGTCTTCACCATGGCTGATTTAGGACTTTCAGCAAAAGAGTCCCTATAAAAGAGTTCACTGTAGATAAACTTCCTATTTTTGTGTTGCCCTGGTCTCCTTGGCAACTGGCTAAAAAATTAAGCACTCCTGATCTAGACACACCCTTACTAGTTTTTCACAAAATATTTGAAAAAAAGTCCTCTGGCCTTGAGCTGGGGCTTCACAGAGATGGCTACATTTCTAAGATAAAGAAGTTACAAACTGGGCTGTATGGAAACAGCTGGAAGGGGGAAAAAAAGAAAGGGAAGACACCCACACCCAGGTGTCCTTGAAAAGTTAACTTGCCCAAACTGAGGAAAAAAGAGAAACAAAAACTGCTTTTTGTGAACTTCTGCAGACTGTGAACTTCTGAGCCCCTTCCCTTACGTGTTGGGTACAAAATTCTGAAACTACGTAACTTGGGTTTCAGGGGATTAATTGATTACAACAGAAGCAATGCCCTCTGAATCTGGTTGAAACCAAAAAAGACTGTTTCCGTGTCTTTGGTGCTATCTTAGGTGCCTTGCCTTGTCCGTCCCTACAACAGTATAATTCTATATACTTAAACATTGTTTATGTTTTCATGAAATGGTCAACAGATGTGATTAATTGTGAAATGGTGCAGATGTTTCCCAGAGTGCTTTATCATGACGCAGGTTCATCTGAAGATCAAAGAGGGGGACATACAACCCGGTTCCGCTGGGAACATATGTCCCTCACCTTAGCCATTCTATTACGAATAGGAGTTGCTGCAGGGTTGGGCACAAGAACCACTGCTCTGGTCCATGGGACACAACAAGTGACCCAATTAGAAGAAGCAATAGATCAAAACTTAAAGATTTTAGAAACCTCCATCACAGCTTTGCAGGAATCTTTAACCTCTCTCTCTGAAGTTGTTTTACAGAAAAGGCGAGGGTTGGACCTCCTTTTCATGACAGAAGGGGGCCTTTGTGCTTCATTGAGGGAAGAATGTTGTTTTTATGTCGACAATACTGGAGTTGTAAAAAAATCTATGAGTAAATTAAAAAGATGCCTTGAAGAGCAACAACGAGAGAGAGAGGCACAAAAACGGTAGTTTGAGTCTTTTTTTACACAGTCCCCCTGGTTAATTACGTTTTTATCAACCCTGGCTGGTCCAATAATAATCCTCATAGTATTACTAACTATAAAACCCTGTTTCCTCAATCATGTAATTTCTTTTCTCCAAGCTCAAATTGGACAAATTAAAATTATGGTAATACCCCACTAGCAGACATAGAATGTGACACCCCACAATGATCACTTTTATGATTAAAAGTAGCCAGAAAAAGAAGTGGGGAATGAAAGGTTAATAAAATATGTACTTGTCACTTCCTGTTTTTCTGTACGCTTAACAAAACACTGTTGAAATCTTGAGAACTCTTTGCTAATCTTGTTGCCAGAATGTGCTGTCCCCAATTGCCAAACTGCAGAATCTACTCCCTCACCCGGTTGAATAGAAACCTGAACTGTACTTGGATCATTGAATGTAGAAGAGAACATCCATTCAAAAAGTTATAGTCAGTTGGATTAGAAAGATAGTCGGTAAGTTTAGGAAGAAAAGTGAGTATAGGATTTGGAACAAAAGTTCTTTAGCAATAGGGTTTTGGTTAGAGAGTCAATGTAAATGTCAACACAAGTGAAGAGTCAGTCACAATGATGCACAGGGCCAAATATGTAGGAAAGCAGATATCAATAGAGACATTAGGAAATCAGGAAAAGAATAAAGTGAGTGATGGGATTAGATATTTTCAACAGGGTTGAGGATGAATATGTGAGCTTAGGATAAAACAAATATGAAGTCAACAATAGGATTGACATTTGATAGCATTAGCGTAGCCCAAGACAGTGTCCAAAATAAGCTCTGTTTCCCCTCATTTGCCTAAATTCCCAGTGGCCTGTACACCCTTCCTGTGTACCAGGAGTGATCAAATAGGCCTGCCCTTAATACTGGTCTGCTTCTCCAATTTGAGTCCTACTGAGTGTCGGGTACAGATTCTTTATGTGAATTGGAAAGATGAGAAAACTCAAGCACCTATTGGATAGCCTCTGAATAGATTTGAAGAACTCATTTGACCCAAAAGATCCCTATTCTCACTTGATGGAATTCAGGAACCTTACAGAGGAAGGCAAAATACTTCATCAACAATGACTGCTCTTTTTGCCATTTTGGATTTTATGCACCCATGGGATCTTTCTTTAGATCCATCAGGTGCTGAGAATCTAAGTCAAAGAATCACACTGGGCCAAGAGGCTGATTCGCACACATCTCTTTCCAAATCAATTAAGGAAAGAGCCAAAGGTAAAGCATATTCATTTCCATTTGAAAAATCTTTCCTTCAGGATTCACAAAGGGTTGGCCTGAGACAAAGACCTTCCTGACTCTCAGGGCAACAGAACAATAGGTAAGCAAATGGCCCAAAGCAGGGATTCTCCACTGAGACTTTACTGGTCACACTGATATCTGAGTTTTCTGAGATGCTCGACATTCCATTCATCTATCCAGTACATGGCCATGTCACAGAGCTTGGAGGTAGTACATATCTTGGACACAAAACCATGAGCCTATTCTGGAGATTGGCCATAATTCAGGAAGAAAACAGCAACTTAGGAAGGTAGCAGGTATCGCCCATCAATAAGGCAAGCCACAGTCAATTCATAAATTGTGCTGGATGAATGCTGGGAAGCTTTCTATGAGACAGGACACATCCATTGATGCATTCTCTTTTCTAATGTCTACAAGCACGGACACAGTGGGATACACAGACATAGAAACACTTGCATTGTCAAACGACTTACTAGAAACAGTTCACTCCAAACCAAACAAACTGCCTTTTCTACCTATTCTCAGAACATGAGACAAAACCACAAACCCACACCCGCAATGGCACCTCCTTTCCCCAAATAGGTCTGTGACTCTCCGGAGTGTGCTCTGACTGATGTGTCATACTATGATGCTCCGAAATGGCCTGACCTGTCTCAGATCTGATCTTCTTGGCCAACAATGTGAAGTTGTTAGAAGCCAGGAGTGAGCCACTATCTGCTTTCTCAGGAAGAGCCCCTCTTCCGAGCTTTCCTGGCATTTGGCCATCCTCACATCAGTAGGTATCAAGAAATACTGACTCTGTCCTTTGTAAATCCAAAAAAGTGAGACCACTGGGACTAGGACTGGGACTGGCTCTGGGTGCCTGGCTTTCTGTATACCAAGTTCAGAGAGTTCCATCACCAAGGAAGTGAGATGAGATCACTTCCTTCAGGAACTGAATGAGATCACTGCCTTGGCAACCACTTTGTCATAACAATTGCTCCCAACGGTCCCATGAGATGAGGGCTGCCCCTACTTCCTGTGACACTTTCACAAGTTAAAATGGTATATCACCCGTAGGCAAAAGGGAACAGCTCTCCACACAGGCCGGGTTTGGTACATCTTCTCTACATTAAGAAGAGATAGGCTCATTCTGACGCAACCCTTAATCCTGACCAGGTTGTTTGCCATGGAAGATGATTTTTGCTCTCTCAGGTCTTACATAGCTGCCTACATCTTCTCCAGAGATCATTTCTGCATGGAGCTTTGAGGTTCTCAACAGATGGAAGATCCACTGCATTCCTGTATTGTAAGACCAACACTGTCCCTGCTCTTCAGTAAACATAGATGTGAATTGGAATCATGAGAAAACCCACGAACCTATGGGATAGCCTCTGCAGGGCTTTAAAGAATTCACTTGACCCAAATGATCCCTATTCTCACTTAATGGAGGTCATGAACCTTACAGACGAAGGCGAGAGACTCTATCCACCATGACAGTTCTTTTGTCCATTTTGGTTTTGGATGCACACATGGGATTTTTCTTTAGACCCATCATGTACTGTGAATCTAAGCCACAGCCTCACATAGGGCCAAGAGGCTGATTCAGACACATCCATTTCCAAAGCAATTAACCGAAGAGGCACAGGTAATGACCATTCAATTCCATTTGAAAACTATTTTCTTCAGGCTTCACAAAGTGTGGCCTAAGGCAAAGACCTTCCTGACATTCAGGGCAACAGAATAGGTAAGCAAAAGGCCCAAAGCAGGGTTTCTCCACTGAGACTTTCTTGGGCATACTGATATCTGAGTTTTCTGATATACTCACCATTCCCATCAGCTATCCAGTACATGGCCATGTCACAGAGATGGAGGTGGTACATATCTTGGACACAAAATCATGAGCGTATTCTGGAGAGTGTCCAGAATTCAGGAAGAAAACAGGAATTTAGAAAGATGGCAGGAATTGCCCATCCATACGGCAAGCTGCAGTCCATTCATAAATTGCACAGGATGAATGCTTTGAAGCTTTCTCGTAGACAGGGCACATCCATTGATGCATTCTCTTTTCTACTGTCTACAATCACGGACACAGTATGATATATAGACACAGAAACACTCACGTTGTCAAAGGACTTACTAGAAACAGTTCACTCCAAAACAAACAAAAAAGCTTTCCTAACTATTCTCAGAACATGAGACAAAACCACAAACTCACACTCACACCCAAAATGGTACCTCTTTCCCCAAAGTAGGTCTGTGTCTATCCGGAGTGTCCTCTGACTTGTGGGCCATACTATGTTCCCCAAAAATGGCGTGTCCTGTCTTCAATCTGGTCTCTTTAGCCAACTCTGTGAAGTTGTCAGGAGCCCGTGGTGAGAAACTACCTGCTTTCTCTGGAAAGGCCAGTCTTCATAGTTTCCAGGCATTTGACTGTCCTCACATCAGTAGGTACCAAGAAAGAGTGACTCTGTCTTGTTAAATCCAAACAAGTGAGCCCACTGGGACATGGAGTGGGTTTGACTCTGTGTGCCTGGTTTCCTGGATCCCAAGATCACAGACTTTCATCACCAATAATGTAAGGTGAGGTCACTTCCTTCAAGAACTGAATGAAGTCACTGCTTTGGAAACCACTTTGTTTTAACAGTTGCTTCCGAGGTTCTCAAAAGATGGAGTCTGCCTCTACTTGCTGTGACTCATTCATAAGTTAGAATGGTATATCAACCATAGGCACCGGGGAACAGCTCTCCACACAGCCATGGTTTGGTCCATCTTCTCTACATTAGGAAGAGAGAGGCTAATTCAGACACATCCCTTCAACCTGACCAGGTTGTTTGCCATGGAAGATGACTTTTGCTCTCTCAAATCCTTCATACCTGCCTACACCTTCTCCAGGGATTATTTCTGCAGGGACTTTTGAGGTTCTCAGCTGGGGGATGATACCCTACCTTCCTGGATTTTAAGACCAACTCTGTCCCTGCTCTTCTGTAAAGTGAGATTGAGGGAACAGTGTATGGTTAG
Organism: Callospermophilus lateralis; assembly: GCF_048772815.1. Taxonomy (NCBI): domain Eukaryota; kingdom Metazoa; phylum Chordata; class Mammalia; order Rodentia; family Sciuridae; genus Callospermophilus; species Callospermophilus lateralis. The sequence goes on from NW_027514194.1 coordinate 202,705, forward strand.
TGTTAATAGCATGTTCGATTTGGGTTAGGAGTCATTCTGCTGGATGAATTATGGTATTGGGAACCTGTGATATTTATAACAATATAAATGTGAAATATATGTATGAGAACAGAGATCTAGGAAAGATTTGAAGCCCAGAAAGGCATTGGGCCCTTGATTGGTATACTTAGATTGAATCATGTTCTGCACCGAGGTCTCAGATAAATCAATATACAATGGCATAGGACCCTATACCTCGGATGATTGAAAGTAGAAGAGAACATCCAGTCAAAAGGGATAGTCTGTAGGATTAGGAAGATAGTAAGTAGGTTTAGGAAGAAGAGTGAGTCTCGGAGTTGGACCAAAAGTTCTTTAGCAATTGGTTTTCAGTTAGAGGGTGAATGTAAATGTCAGCACATGTGAAGAGACAGTCACAATGATGAACTGGGAAAAATATGTAGGAAAGCAGATATCAATAGGGGCATTAGGAAATCAGGAAACATATAAAGTGAGTGATAGGATTAGATATTTTCAAAAGGCTTGAGGTTAAATATATAATCTTAGGAAGAAACAAATATGTAGTAACCAATAGGATTGACATTTGAGAGCAGTAGGCACCCTGGACATAGATGCTTTTAGTAATCCATGGTCACTTCCCATTTAGGCTTTGGTACAATCATATGTGTGACCTTTGCATTTTGTGTACAGAATACTACTGTGGTAAAATGTATATGTAGATCAGGTGACATGAGTATTTCTTGCACTATAAAGGGGAGTAATATTCTGGAAACTTATAAATTAGTACTGGGGATAAAAATAGGTGTACCTTGTGTTGATGATTATTGAGATGATGCATGAATAGACCATATTGTGAATAAAGTATGTAACTGGATCCAACATTAAATAATGGTTTGAGTTTGCATCTGAAAATATATTGGAAATCTTATATTGATATATATACCATCATTCCAACGAGTTATATATGCAATGGTATTATTAGGGTTATGGTTTATCGTGAAGAGTGAGTTTTGCTTCAAAAATGATTATGGAATCGAAAATAATGTGTTTAGAAAGAAGTCTAGTGAAAAGACCAGTAAAGAAACATGGAGGAATACATGTGTTCTGAAGTAGTAAGTAATTGAAAGTGAACCAAATGCCAAAAAAATTTGTGAAGTTGTGGATGAAAAAATACATCCTATGATGTCCATAAACTGAAGAAATAGTAATGTACCAGTGTTGAGTAAAAATGAACTTCAAATTACACATCATGTCCCATAGCAATCTACTTGCATTAATGTTAAACTGGGTCAGTTACTGTAGAAATATTAGGATTTTTAAGCACCATCCACTGAACTTAGTTTTCAGTAGTAGGAAACCAAAATATATTTCAGGTGTATGAATATTACTGAGAATAATCTTGTGAAAATTTGAATTTAAATGAACATAAATGAATATGAATGAATTTAGGGAGTGTATAATAAGACACATATTTTTCATATTTTTTTAAAATCTGGAGAATATACACACACACACACACGCACACACACACACACACACGCACACACACACACACATTAATATTTAGCAATATATATGCCAATCGATATTCATCATGAAATATAATTCATTCACAAATCCAAAAATATTCATTTTACTGAACATGGATTTATGTATAGTGTTTTTCACTAGGAAGCTCACCCATAGGTGGAATTTTCAGTTCCATCATTATTTAGGGAGAGTCATCTCTTCTCACAATTTTTATATTCCAAAGCCAGTGTTCTTTCAAGAATGTACGTGTGATACCAGGTAGGATATTGTATATGCATAAAAAAATTACATGTGCTGAATAGGATACAGAGAAAGGGAGACAGGAATTTACATATGTGATAACTTTAAAAAATCATGGAGAAATATTAAAATGAAAAGTTTACTAAATTTAAAACACATACTCTTGATAAAGAGGAAGACAAATACAAATATACACCATGCTTCCTATGAAAGGACTGTACTTCTATTCAGTTAGGTTTTTTTTTTCTCCATGATATTAGGATTAGTAGTCAGAGTCTAGTAGGGTATGGGTTAGTGTCAGGGATTCAGTATTTCAAATGGAAAATAGGAAAATGAATCTAATGTGTATGCAAACATGTGATACACAAAAATCATCCCTCTCTTATCCAGAACAATGCCTTGACATAACCATCGCTAAAAGTAAGACACAATTAGAGGAGAGGAGTTAGAAAACCTGTGAATACATATGTGGAATAAAAAATGCTCAGGAGTTCACAACACTGGAGGTGGTAAAAGAGTTTACAAAAGTATGGGAGAGGGTAAACACTCCAGAAACATGGAGCTGTGCTGACCTAAAGACTTATTGAGAAACTTCCTCTGAGGTTAGGCACAAGAAATATATGTATGGCAATATGTAAATCAATGGTTCTGCAACTGATGTGATTCTGCAATCTGTATATGGAATAAAAATGGGAGCTCATATCCCACTTGAATCAAAGTGTGAAATATGATATATCAAGAAGTATGTAATGTTTTGAACAACCTACAATGAAAATTAATTAAAAAAAGAAAAAGAAATATATGTAATTGTCAGGAGATTTAGCTTCGTTTATAGTGACACCAAAAATCTGGGTCTGCATCTATGTAACCTGGAGGACATGGTTGTTTATTTTGTAATGAACATGAGGCAGCAGGTCTGAATTCTCCCTTTGTAGGTAAACTGTTGCCACTGGGAGCTAAGTGTCTTCCCGTGTGGTCTGTGAAGCCATTTGGTCATCCTCCACTTTTCAGGGTGTTTCTTACTGCTGCACTGGGAATTTGGTATTTGCTTCACGAAATACAATATGTTCAACTGGGGCACAATGCTGGAGGGAGTTCTGTCATGTGTGGTTGGTCAGGGTCGGAAAGAGAATGTACGAACCAGGCTTCTATCCCACATAGCTTTCCCCTTGACTATAGCAACCTGATTCTGAACATTGCCCTGAAACCTCTACATATAACAAGATGCCTTTACATATAAAGGTCTGCTGCCTGCACCATGTCAGTCGCAAGTTTTGGAAGCCAATGGAAGATCCAGGTGGTCCTACCAAAAATATTAATTTACACACCTACAGTCCACTGCTCTACACCCACTACCCAGCAGGCTCCAACTTACTGGCATTTCTGTTCTACACCATTTTCACGAAACTCAGTCAATCAAGGCACTGTTTGTTATACTCATGATCAGCAGCAGGATATCTAAAGGTTATCCAGTGCCACCTGGTCATGGGGATTTCAAAAATTTCATGGTATTAATCTAGTCATTTTTCAAGGATGAAGTTGGAGGCACTGTGGGTTTCATTTAATTCAGGAACCATTAAATGGTGAGGAAGCTCATTTCAATGAAAGCTCTGGAGAACACTCACAGGCAAGCCAAAAGAGTGGCCAAAAGGACACATGAATCCAGGCCCATTGAGGTATACAATGTGAGGTCCATGTGTGTTTGGACTCTCAACTATGGCTACCAAGTCTTTAAGAATTAAATCATGTGATATCCTGGCTCAGAATCCCTGAGCTCTGTGGAAAGCCATCCTGGGCCTAGATCTCAGTTTCCAAAACCGATTCTCATGCGTGGTCTCCTAAAATCCCAACACTATTCATGGCAATACTTCTCTGAGGTCAGTTCCAGAACTCAGTCTCTAAGGGGAATCACACCAGAGTTCAAGCCCTGGTGGACCCAGTCATCTCTTCCAACTACCACACAAATTACCACAATTAAAACAAGAACCCTCCCATATGGCCCTCATCTTCTTTCATATAGACACTCATCATAATCTGGCTGGAGGTTTCCATGAGGGGCGCAGACCAAGACAATGTCCCAAATAAGCTCCTTTGCCCCTCATTTGCCTAAAGTCAAGGTGGCCTGGACACCCATCCTGTGAACCACAAGTGATCAAATAGGCCTGCCATTAATACTGCTCCAATTTGAGGACTACTGTCTGTGGGGTTTAGATTCTTTATGTGAATTTTAGTCATGAGAAAACCCAAGCACAATGGGCTAACCTCTGCAGGTTTTGTAGAACTCTTTTGACCCAAAGGATCCCATTCTCACTTGATGGAGGTCAGGAACCTTACAGAGGAAGTCGAGAGACTTCATCCCAATAATTGTTCTTTTGGCGAATTTTCTTTTGGATGCACACATGGTAACTTTCTTTAGATCCATCAGGTGCTGAGAATCTAAGCCACAGCCACACACGGCCAAGGGCCTGATTCAGACACATCCCTTTCCAAAAAAATTAAGGAAAGTGCCACAGGTATGCCCATTCATTTCCATTTGAAAACTGTTTTCTTCAGGCTTCACAAAGGGGTGGCCTGAGGCAAAGACCTTCCTGACATTCAGGGCAACAGAACAATATGTAAGCAAAAGGCCCAAAGCAGGATTTCTCCTCTGAGACTTTCCTGGTCACACTGATATCTGAGTTTTCTGAGATGCTCGCCATCACCTACAGCTATCCAGTACATGGCCATGTCACAGAGCTTGGAGGTGGTACATATCTTGGACACAAAACCATGGGCCTATTCTTGAGATTGGCCGGAATTCAGGACGAAAATAGAAACTTAGGAAGGTAGCAGGTGTTGCTCATCGATAAGGCAAGCTACAGTCCATTCAAAAACGGGGCAATATGAATGCTGAGAAGCTTTCTACTAGACACGACATATCCATTGATGAATTCTCTTTTCTAATGTCTACAACCACGGAAACAGTGGAATACACAGACATAGAAACACTCGCCCTGTGAAAAGACTTACTAGAAACAGTCCACTTCAAATGAAACAAACCGACTGTCCTACCTATTCTCAGAAAATGAGACAAAACCACAAACCCACAACCACACCCACAAAGGCACCTCCTTCCCCTAAGTAGGTCTGTGAATATCCAGAGTGTCCTCTGACTTGTGGGCCATAATATGTTCCCCCCAAATGGCCTTTCCTGTCTCAGATCTTGTCTCCTTGGCCAACTCTGTGAACTTCTTAGGAGCCAACGGTGAGCAACTACCTGCTTTCTCATGAAAAACCCTGCATCCGAGCTTTCCTGGCATTTGGCCTTCGTCACATCTGTAGGTACCAAAAAATACTGACCCTGTCCTTGGTAAATCCAAACAAGTGAGACCACTGGGACTGGGACTTGGATTGGCTCTGTGTGCCTGGCTTCCTGGATCCCACGTTCAGAGAGTTCCATCACCAAGAAAGTGAGGTGAGGTCACTTCCTTCCTGAACTGAATGAGGGCACTGTCTTGGCAGCCACTTTGTCCTAACTGTTGCTTCCAAGGGTCCCAAGAGATTGAGGCTGCCCCTACTTCCTGTGACATTTTCACAAGTTAGAATGGTATATCAACCAAAGGCACCCAGGAATAGATCTCCACACAGGCCTGGTTTGGTCCATGATCTCTACATTAAAAAAAAATCTGATTCAGACACAACCTTTTATCCTGACCGGGTTGTTTGCCATGGAAGATGACTTTTGGTCTCTCAGGTCCTTTATTGCTTCCTACATCTTCTCCAGGGATCATTTCTGCATGGACCTTTGAGGTTCTCAGCAGGTGGAAGTTTTTCTACATTTCTGTATTGTAATATCAACTCCTTCCCTGCTCTTCTGTAAAGTTAGATTGAGGGAACAGTGTCCGGTTATGGTTAAAAACATGATCGATTTGGGTTAGAAATCATTTTGCTGGATGAATGATCGTATTGAGAACTTGCTATGTGTAGAAGAATATATAGGTGAAATATATGTATGAAAAAAGAAATCTAAGTCTGATTTGAAGCCCAGAAGGGCATTGGGCCCTTGATAGGGATACGTGGTGTTGAATTACGTTCTGCAGAGTTGTCTCAGATAAATCGATATACAATGGCATAGCACCTTGTACGTTGCATGAATTAATGTAGAAGGAACATCAAGTCAAAAAGGCATAGTCGGTAGTGAAAGGTTAATAAAATTAATAAAATAGGTACTTGTCACTTCCTGTTTTTCTGTATGCTTAACAAAACACTTTTGAAATCTTGAGAAATGTTTGCTAATCTTGTTCTAGAATGTACTGTTCCCAACAGCCGAACTGCAGAATGTACTCCCTCACTCGGTGTCATGCAAACCGCCCACTCGCCCTTACCCATCACTAAACTTCCCTCTCTTCCATCTCCAAGGAAAGTATATAAGCTCTGCTTAAGCTGTTCTCAGAGGTCTCTGCTCTATTTAATTTAGCTCTGAGCTCCAGCATGCTGGACCACAAATAAACCCTTTGCTGTTGCATGAGACAGTCTCTTGATAGTATCTTCCTCTGACACTCGCCTGACCTTTACATATTGAGGTTCCACCGAGTTCCAGCAGTGGCGGAGGAGAGACCCCAACGGGCTCCTCTTGGAGCAAGTAAGGCGCCTCTTTCCGGTTTCAGGTTTCTTGTTAGGGCTTGGCAAAATTGCTGGCGATGAAGAGCCTGGGCTCTCTCCGACGGTGGCTGAGAGACGTGTCACAGAGACAAAGGGCACCTCTCTGGAGGACCCCGCAGAGAACTCGGGAAATCAAGGAACAATAGTCTTCTCGACTCAGTGATATTTTCTTTTAGATTCGTTGTTGCCATACCATTGGGTTTTGCCGGCTACTCATTCCTGGTCTCAGTGTTGGACGTTCATTTCCTGTCTTTATGGTCTTGTCTTATCTGTGTCGTGTGTCCTTGCTTTTACTGTTTGTGGAACTTTCATTATGGAACAGAGCACGTCAATGCCTCTGTCCCTGACCCTTGATCACTGGACCAAAGTCCGCTTAAGGGCTCAGAATCTTTCTTTTTTTAGTAAAACGCTGGACCTGGCAGAATCTCTGTGCCTCAGAATGGCCCATCTTTGGAGTCGTATGGCCCCTAGAAGGATCTTTCTACTTCCCACTAATTTAAAAAGTCAGAGGTATTGTCTTTCAGCCAGCGCCACATAGCCATCCGGATCAACAGCCATATATCTTAACTTGGCAGGACCTCTGCAAATCTCCTCCTCCATGGGTGAAGCCTTTCCTTGCCCCTACCTCTGCTCCTACTCCTTCCCCCATGATCTCTCAAACCCTCTCAACCTCCTCCTCCTCCACCCTCTGTTCTCCCTGAGTCACAGATTTGACTCTACTGGACTCTTCTCCCCCTCCTTATCCCCTGCCCTCGTCCCCTAACACACAACACACTCTAAGTGATTCCGCTGCTGCTGACTAAGCCTCTCTACCATTGGAGGAAGCTAAGCCGGTAATAGGATCTGACAATGGACCGATGTTCATGGCCCAGGTAAGTCAGGGGTTAGCCAGGAACCTGGGGATTAATTGGAAGTTAAATTGTGCTTATAGACCACAGAGTTCAAGACAAGTAGAAAGAATGAATAGAACCATTAAAGAGACCTTAACGAAATTAAGCTTGGAGACCAGCATAGGATTGGACTATGCTCCTGCCTTATGCAATGTTTCATGCAAGAAAAAATCCCTTTGTTTCTTTGAGTAACCTTACCACGTGTGAAATTCTTTATGGTGGCCCTCCTCCAGTAGGGGACCTAAGCCCAACTGTAAGACCTAAAGATCCTTTCCACACCCCCTTGCTTGACAGACTTAAAGATCTTGAAAGAACTCAGTAATACCTGTGAAAACAGCTGGCCACTGCCTACCCAACTGGGAACCAGGGGATTCCACATCCATATCAAGTAAGAGATTTCATCTATGTAAGATGATATCAGGTGTCATCCCTGGTACCCCGCTGAAAAGGACCATACCAGGTGCTATTATAACACCTACAGTGGTAAACGTAAACAGAATCACTTCCAGGATCCATGCCTCTCATCTCAAGCCTGCTCCCTGTACAGAATCTTTCTGGAAACTGAAAAAGACTGGTAACAGTTTCAAATTGTGTATTCGCAATGTGAATAAGGTTATATACTCTCCCCTTGGCTACAAGTAGTCCTAACCCTCATCAGCCCATTAAGCAGTGATGGCTGATCACAAATCCTACTGGAAAAGAAGTATGGTCTATCTCGCATACAGCCCCCTTAGGGACTTGGTGGCCATCTCTCCACCCAGACATTTGTTAGCTGGCTATAGGTATTTCCTATTGTGATATCACTGATGAAGAGGATCCCACTAAAATACCATTAAATCCCTTCTGTACCATAGATAATGGAAACAAACATTATGGATGTAGGGACACGCAAGCCAGATGCAGGTTGGCTAGTCTAGATTACTAAGTTTGCCTGGCAGACTATCAAAGCCACAAAGAGTAACGGCTGTGTGGGGAAAAAGCCGACTTTTTCTGTATGTCATGGGAATGTGTGCATACAGGGGCTGCCTGATGGAACCCCAATTCTTCATCAAATTCAGTACACAGCATTGGCCACATTACCAATTAGACAACCAAAAACTATGGCACCCAGAGGGGTCTCTAGATCCTCAAATTTTGCATGACCTTTTTGACTTCTGCAAGTGCTCAAAAGAGTGAAAGGAAATTCCCCTATGTGGAAGCCTATTCCCTCCTTCACTCACATCCTGAACTATGCTTCTCCAATAGATCATTATCCTCAGCCTTCTGCTCCAGACCCTCTGCTGTCACTCCCATCTCAGCAACTTGATTTCTCCCCTCCAATAACTAGATCAGAAACCCAAAGCTCCACCAGTTCTCTGACCATAGCCCCCTTGCTGAGGTAGCAGGTACATAGGTACCGCTCCACCGACTCATTCCTCTCATCTCCTGTCAGTGCCCTCACCGGGTCCCACCAGGTCCTCTTACCAGCTAACCCAATGCTCAAACGAGCTGAGGAGAGCCCTGAGACCCATATCCAAGATGTAATATAATTGGCCTTTAAAGTTGCTTTGTCATCACTGAAAACAGGTTACTAAAATTTAAAGTCCCTCACAGAATTTTGGGATCCTCACTCCCGTCTTTCACTCTGCTCTACCTGATCTACTGCTCAAGTTTGCTGCTAGGAAATTCCAAATACCCTTTCGCATTATTCTTTTACATCTCTCTTTTCCCTCATTCTCAGATCCTCGGAGGTGCTCTCAGCCCCAACTTCCCCGTCTTTCCCCCTCTGTACCAGGTCCACAGAAAAGTCTTAAATGACCTTCTTCAGAAGTCTTCACCATGGCTGAGTTTTGAACTTTCAGCCAAAGAGTCCCAATAAAGACTTTAATGTAGATAAACATTCTCTTTTGTATTGCCCTGTTCTACTTGGCCACTGGCTAAAAATCTCAGTACTTCTAAGCTAGACAACCTCTAACTAGTTTTTCACAAAATATGTGAACAAGTCCTCTGGCCTTCAGCTGGGGCTTCACAGAGATGGCTACATTTCTAAGATAAAGAAATTACCAACCGGGCTCCATGGTAACAGCTGGCAGGGGGAAAATAAGAAAGGGAAGAAAAAGCTCTCCTCCTCCCAGGTGTCCTTGAAAAGTTAACTTGCCCAGAACAGAAGGAAAAACAGAAACAAATACTGCTTTTTTAAACTTCTGAAGACTGTGAACTTCTGAGCCCCATGCCTTATATGTTGGGTACAAATTTCTGAAACTACCTAAACTTGAGTTTCAGGGGATTAATTGATTACAATAGAAGCAATGCCCTCTGAATCCGGTTGCAACCAAATAGGACTGTTTCCCTCTCTTGAGTGCTATCTTAGGTGCCTTGCTTTGTCAGTGCCTACAACAGCATAATTCTATATACTTAAACATCGTTTATGTTTTCATGAAATGATCAAGATATGTGATAATTTGTGTAATGGTGCAGATGTTTCCCAGAGTGCTCTATCATGACGCAGGTTCATTTGAGGATCAAATAGGGGGGGCATACAACCGTTTCCACTGGGAACATATATCCCTCACTTTAGCCATCCTATTAGGAATAGGAGTTGCTGCACGGGTGGGCAGAGGAACCAGTGGCATTGTCCATGGGACACAAAAGATGACCCAATTAGAAGCAGCAATAGAGCAAAAGTAAGATATTAGAAACCTCCTTCAGGGCTTTGCATGAAACTTTAACCTCTCTCTCTGAAGTTGTTTTACAGAACAGTTGAGGGTTGGACCTCCTCTTCATTAGAGAAGGGGGCCTTTGTGCTGCATTGAGGGAAGAATGTTGTTTTTATGCTGACTATACTGGAGTTGTAATAAAATCTATGAGTAAATTTAAAAGACACCTTGAAGAGCATCAACAAGTGAGAGAGGCCCAAAAAGGGTGGCTTGAGTCTTGGTTCACACAGTCCCCCTGGTTAACTACATTTTTATCAACCCTGGCCGGTCCAATAATAATCCTCATATTATTGATAACTATAAAACCCTGTTTGCTCAACCGTGTAATGTCTTTTCTCCAGGCTCAAATTGGACGAGTTAAACTTATGGTAATACCCCACTAGCAGACATTGAATGTGACACCCTCCAATGATCATTTTTATGATTAAAATTAGCCAGAAGAAGAAGTGGGGAATGAAATATTAATAAAATAGGTACTTGTCACATCTTGTTTTTCTGTATGCTTAACAGAACACTGTTGAAATCTTGAGAAATGTTTGCAAAACTTGTTCCCAGAATGTTCTATCCCCAGCTGCCAAATTGCAGAATGTACTCCCTCTCCCAGTTGCATGCAAACCGCCCACTCGCCCTGACCCATCAATACAATTCCCTCCCTTCCCTCTCCAGGGAAAGTATATAAGCTCTACTTCAGCTATTCTCAGGGCTATCTGCTCTATTCAGGTGAGCTCTGAACCCCAGCCTGCTGGACACCCAATAAACCGTTTGATGTTGCATGAGATAGTCTGTTGGTAGTCTCCTCCTCTGAAGCTCGCACCACATTTACTTGGATGATTAAATGTAGAAGAGAACATCCAGTCAAAAAGGGATAGTCTGTAGCATTACGAAGATAGTCAATAAGTTTAGGAAGAAGGGTGAGTATAAGATTTGGAACAAAAGTTTCTTAGCAATAGGATTTCGATTAGAAAGTGAATGTAAATGTCAGCACAGGTGAAGAGTCAGTCACAATGATGAACTGGGGAAAATATGTAGGAAAGCATATATCAATATAGACATTACAAAATCAGGCAGAGTATAAAGTGAGTGATAGGATTAGACATTTTGAACAGGGTTGAGTTTAAATATATAATCTTAGGAAGAAACAAATATGTAGTCACAAATAGGATTGACATTTGAGAGCACTGGGCAAATTTCAGGTGGATGAATATTTCTGAGAATAATCTTGTGAATAGTTGATTATAAATCCACATACATGAACATGAATGAATTTAGGGAGTGAATATAAGACACTAAGACACATATATTTCATATTTTGAAAAATCTGGAGAGTGTATATATATATATATATATATATATATATATATATATATATATATACATATATATACATATACATAAAACACACACACAGACAAAAAAGTAGCAATATATATGTCAATCAAAATTCATTATAAAATATATACCATCCACAGATCTAAAAATATTCATTTTACTGAACATGGATTTATGTATAATGCTGTTCAACTAGCAAGCTCACCCATAGGTTGAATATTCAGTTCCAACAGGGTTTAGTAGGAGTGATCTCTTCTAACAATTTGTATCTGCCAAGTCAGCCACCTCACAAGAATGTACGTGTGGTACCAGATAGGAATCTATATGTGAATATAAGAATACAGAGAAAGGGAGACAGGAATTCACATATTTGTTAACCTTAAAAATACTAGGACAACTATTTCAACAAACAATTGACTAGATTTATAACTCCAACTCTGTATCATGCAAAAGGCAAGTCCATCTATACACCATGCCTACTCTGAACTGCTTGTATTTCTATTCTTTATGGGTTATTTTTCTCCATCATATTAGGATTAGTAGTCAGAGTCTGGTAGGGTATGGGTTAGAGTCAGGTATTCAGTATTTTGAATTGAAAATAGGACACTGAATCCAATGTGTATGCAAATATATGCTACGGAAAAATCTTCCCACTCTCCTCCAGAACAATGCCTTGACATTACCTTCGCCCCAAGTAAGACACAATTAGAGGAGAAGAGTTAGAAAATCTGTGAATACATATCTAGAATGGAAAATGCTCCAGATTTCACATCTTTGGAGGTGGTAGAGGAGTTTCCAAAAGTAAGAGACAGGGTAAACACTCCACAAACATGGAGCTCTGCTGGCCAAAAGACTTTTTGAGAATCTGCCTCTGAGGTTGGGCACTTGAAATATATGTTGTTGTCAGGAGCTTTAGCTTTATTTGTAGTGAAACCATCAAAGCTGGATCTGCATCTATGTGACCTGGAGGAAATGGTTACTTATTTTCAAATAAAAATGAGGCAGCATTGATGAATTCTCTTTTTGTAGGTAAACTTTGGCCACTGAGGGCTAAGGGTCTTCCCGTGTGGACTGTGAAACCAATGGTCATCCTCAAATTTTCGTGGTGTTTCTTGCTGCTGCACTGGGAGTTTGGTATTAGCTTCATGAAATACAATGAGTTCAAATGGGACACAGTGCTGAAGGGAGTTCTGTCAGGTGTGGTTGGCAGGGTCTCCAGGAGAATGCACCAACCAGGGTTCTATCTCAAGTAGCTTGCCCCCTTGACAATTACAACATGATACTGAACATTGCTCTGAAACCTCTCCATATAAAAATATGCCTTTACATATATGGGTGTGATGGTTGCACCATGTCAGTCACAGCCATTTGGAAGCCAATGGAAGATCCACATGGCCCCACCACAGATGTTTTATCACACATTTGCATAACACAGCTCTAGGCCCACTACTTACCAGGCCCCAACTTACTGGCATCTCTGTTCTACACCATTTTCATGAAGCCCAGTCAATCAAGGCCCTGTCTGGTATACTCATGATCATCAACAGGACATCAAAGGTCCTCCAGTGCCAGCTGGTCATCGGAATTTCTAAAATTTCTTTGTAATTATCTAGCATTTTTTCACAGATGCATTTGGAGGCAATGTTGGTTTCAATTCATTCAGGAACCATTAAATGGTGAGGAAGCTAATTTCAGGGAAATCTCTGGAGCACACTCACAGGCAAGTCTACCCAAAGAGTGGCCAAAAAGTCACATGAAGCCAGGCCCATTGAGGTCTACAAAGCGAGGTCCAAGTGTGTTTTGAATCTCAATTATGCCTGCCAAGTCTTTCAGAATAAAATCATGTAATATCCTGGCTGTGATTCGCAGTGTTCTGTGGAAAGCCACTCTGGGCCTTGATCCCAGGTTCCCAATGGCAACTCTCATTCCTGGCCTCCTAAAATCCCCACACAATTCATGTCAATACTTCTCTGAGGTCAGTTCCAGAACTCAGTCGCTAAGGGGAATCACAGCAGAATTCATGCCCAGGTGGACCCAGTCATCTCTTCCAACTGCCACACAAATGACCACAATTATAACCAAAACACTCCTACATGGCCCTCATCTTCTACCATAAAGATACTCATCATAACATCTGGATGGAGGTTTTCATGAGAGGCACATCCCAAGACAGTGTCCAAAATAAGCTCCCTTGCCCCTCATTTGCCGAATGACAGGGTGGCTTGGACACCCTTCCTGTGAACCAGGAGTGATCAAATAGGCCTGCCCTTAATACTGCTTCGCTTCTCCAATTTGAGCCTCTCTGACTGTGGGGTCTAGATTCTTTTGTGAATTGGAGTCATGAGAAAAGCCAAGCACCTCTGCAATGATTTGAAGAACTCATTTCACCCAAAGGATCCCTATTCTGACATGATGGATTTCAGAAACCTAACAAAGGAAGGCAATATACTTCATGCACATTGATTGAACGTTTTTCCATTTTGGTTTAGATGCACATATGGGATCTTTCTTTACATCCATCAGGTGCTGAGAATCTAAGTCACAGCCTAAAACAGGGCAAAGGGCCTGAATCAGACACATCGTTTTCCAATGAAATTAAGCAAAGAGCCAGAGGTGATGCACATTCATTTCCATTTGAAAACTGTTTTCTTCAGGCTTAACAAAGGGGTTGCATGAGACATAGACCTTTCTGATATTCAGGGCAACAGAACAATAGGTAAGCAAAAGGCCCAAAGCAGGGTATCTCCACTGAGACTTTCCTGGTCACACTGATATCTGAGTTTTCTGAGATGCTGGCCATTCCATTCAGGTATCCAGTACATGGCCATGTCAAAGACCTTGGATTTGGTACGTATCTTGGACACATAACCATGAGCCTATTCTAGAGATTGGCCAGAATTCAGGAAGAAAACAGGGACTTAGGAAGGTATTAGGTGTTGCCCGTGCATAAGGCAAGCCACACTCCATTCATAAATTGGGCAGGATGAATGCTGGGAAGCTTTATACTAGACATGACACATCCATTGCTGCATTCTCTTTTATCATGTCTACTAGCACAGTGGGATACACAGACATGGAAACACTCACCTAGTCAAACGACTTACCAGAAACAGTTCACTCCAAAACAAACAAACCGCCATTCCTACCTATTTTCAGAACATGAGACAAACCACAAACCCACACCCACTCCCAAAAAGGCACCTCCTTCCCCAAGTAGCTGTGTGACTAACCAGAGTGTCCTCTGACTGGTGGCCATACTCTGTTCTTCTGAAATGGCCTGTCCTCTCTCAGATCTGTTTTCCTTGGCGAACTCTGTAAAGTTGTAAGGAAAAAATGGAGAGCTACTACCTGCTTTCTCAGGAAAGTTCCCTCTTCAGAGCTCTCCAGGCATTTGGTAATCCTCACTTCAGTAGGAACCAAGAATGACTGACTTTATCCTTGCTAAATCCAAACAAGTGAGCCCACTGGGACTGGGACTGAAACTGCCTCTGGGTGCCTGGCTCCTTGGATACAAAGTTCAGAGAGTTACATCACCAAGGAAATGAGGTATGTCACATTCTTTGGAACTGAATGAGGTCACTGCCTTGGCAAAGGTATATCTTATGATGTGCAAAAACTGAAGAATAATTAGAATAATTAGGATTTGTATGCACCATTCACGGAAGTTAGTTTTCAGTACTAGGAAACAAATATGTATTTCAGGTGGATGAATATTTCTGATTATAATCTTGTGAAAAGTGGATTATAAATCCACATACATGAACATGAATGAATTTAGAGAGTGTATATTAGACACATATATTTCATATTTTGAAAAATTTGGAGAGTATATCTATATCTATATCTGTATATTCACACACACACACACAACACTCACAGACATTAAAAAGTACCAATATAAATGCCAATCGAAATTCATCAGGAAATATGTATCATCCACAAATGCAAAAATATTTATTTTACTGAACATGAGTTAATGTATAATGTTGTTCTACTAGGACGCTCTCCTATAGGTTGAATTTTCATTTCCAACAGCATTTAGGAGGAGTGAACTCTTCTCACAATTTGTATCTGCCAAGACAGCCACCTCACAAAAATGTACGTGTGATACCTGGTAGGATTCTATATATGCATATAAATATACATGTGTGAATAGGCTACAGAAAAGGGAAATAAGAATTCACATATTTGTTAAGCTTAAAAACACATGGAGAATATTTCAAATAAATTTGACTAGATTTATAACTCCTACCTTATATAATGCAAATGTCAAGTCCAACTATACAACATGTCTCCTCTGAAGTACTTGTATTTCTAATGTGTTGGGCTAATTTTCTCCATTATATTAGGATGAATAGTCTGAGTCTACTAGGTATGGGTTAGTGTCAGGGATTCAGTACTTCGAATGGAAATTTGGAAAATGAATCCAATGTGTATGTAAAAATATGCTGCACAAATATCCTCCCGCTCTCATCCAGAACAATGCCTTGACATTACCTTCACCCCAAGTAAGACACAATTAGAGGAGAAGAGTTACAAAATCAGTGAATACATATCTGGAATGGAAAATGCTCAGGAGTTCACAACCTTGGAGGTGGTAGAGGAGTTTCCAAAACTAAGGGACAGGGTAAACACTCCACAAACATGGAGCTCTGCTGGCCTAAAAACTTTTTGAGAAACTGCCTCTGAGCTTCCACACTTGAAATATATGTAGTTTTCAGGAGATTTGGCTTCCTCTATAGTGAGACCATCAAAGCTGGGTCTGCATCTATGTGACCTGGAGGACATGGTTTCTTATTTTCCAATGAACAAGATGAAGCAGTGCTGAATCCTCTCTTTGTAGGTAAACTGAGGCCACTGGGGACTAAGTGTCTCCCCGTGTGGACTGTGAAGCCATTTGGTCCTCTTCCACTTTTTGTGGTGATTTTGCTGCTGCACTGTGAGTTTGGTATTTGTTTCACGAAATACTAGGAGCTAAACTGGGACACAGTGCTGGAGGGAGTTCTGTCACGTGTGGTGGGTCAGGGTCTGCAAGAGAATGCACCAACTAGGCTCCTATCTCTCACACCTTGCCCCATTGCCCCCTTGTCCATATCAACCTGATTCTTAATTTTCCTCTGAAAACTCTCCATATAAAAAGATGCCTTTACATATAAGGGTCTGCTAGCTGCACCTTGTAAGTTACAAGCCATTTGGAATTCAATGGTAGATCCACATGGCCCTACCACGGATGTTTTATCAAACACCTCCCCACCACTGCTCTAGACCCACTACTCAGCAGGCTCCAACTTACTGGCATCTCTGTTCTACACCATTTTCATGAAACTCTGTAAATCAAGGCACTGTCTGGTATACTCATGATGAGCAACAGGACATCCAATATTTCTCCAGTGCCACCTGGTCATAGGAATTTCAAAAATTTCATGGTATTTATCTAGCCATTTTTCAAGCATGAAGTTGGAGGCACTGTGGGTTTCAGTTCATTCAGCAAACATTAAATGGTGAGGAAGCTCATTTCAATGAAATCTCTGGAGCACTCTCACAGGCACGGCTTCCCAAAGAGTGGACAAAAGGTCACATTAGGCCAGGCCCATTGAGGTCTACAATGTGAGGTCCATGTGTGTTTTGACTCTCAACTATGGCTGCCATTTCTTTAAGAATAAAATCATGTGATATCCTTGCTGAGATTCCCAGGCCTCTGTGGAAATCCACCCGGGGCCTAGGTCTCAGTTTCGAAGAGTGACTTTCATGCGTGGCCTCTTAAAATACCAACAAAATTCATGGCAATGCTTCTCTGAGTTCAGTTCCAAAACCCAGTCTCTAAGGGGAATCACACCAGAGTTCAAGCTCACGTGGACCCAGTCATTTTTTCCAATGCAACACAAATGACCAAAATTAAAACCAAAACACTCCCACATGGCCTTCATCTTATTCCATATAGTCAATCATCTTAACCTCTGGCTGGAGGTTTCCATGAGGGGCGCAGCCCAAGACACTGTCCAAAATCAGCTCGTTTGCCCCTAATTTGCCTAAAGTCAGGGTAGCCTGGACACCGTTTCTGTGAACCAGGAGTGAACAAATAAGCCTGCCGTTAATACTTCTTTGTTTCTCCAATTTGAGGCCTACTGATTTTAGGTATCGATTCTTTAGGTGATTTAGAGTCATGCAAAACACAAGCACCTCTGCAAGGCTTTGAAGAACTCATTTGACCCAAAGAATCCCTATTGTCATTTGATGGAGTGCAGGAACCTAACAGAAGAAGGCAAGAGACTTCATCCACAATGAATGATATTTTTTGCCATTTTGGTTTTGGAAGCTCACATGGGATCATTCTTAAGATCCATCAGGTGCTGAGAATCTAAGTCACAGCCACACACAGGTCCAAGAGGCTGATAAAGAGCCACAGGTGAGGCGCATTCATTTCCATTTGTAAACTGTTTTCTTCAGGCTTCACAAAGGGGTGGCCTGAGGCAAAGACCTTCCTGACATTCAGTGCAACACAACAATAAGTAAGCAAAAGGCCCAAAGCAGGGTTTCTGCACTGAGACTTTCCTGGTCACACTGATATCTGAGTTTTCTGAGATGCTCGCCATTCTCTTCAGCTATCCAGTACATGGCCATGTCACAGAGCTTGGAGGTGTTACATATTTTGGACACAAATCCATGAGCCTATTCTGGAGAGTGGCCAGAATTCAGGAAGAAAACAACAACTTAGAAAGATAGCAGGTGTTGCACATTGATAAGACAAGCTGCAGTCCATTCATATATTGGGCAGGATGAATATGGGAAGATTTATACTAGACAGGACACATCCATTAATGCATTCTCTTTTCTAATGTCTACAACAACGGACACAGTGGGACACACAGAAAGAGAAACACAAGGCCATGTCAAATGACTTACTAGAAACTGTCCACTCCAAACCAAACAAACCGCCTTTCCAATCTATTCTCAGAATATGAGACAAAACAACAAACCCACACCCACTCCCACAAAGGCACCTCCTTCCCCCAAGTACGTCTGTGACTATCCGGAGTGTCCTCTGACTGGTGGGCCATACTATGTTCCCCCGAAATGGCCTGTCTTCTCTCAGATCTTGTTTCCTTGACCAACTCTGTGAAGATGTCAGGAAAAAGTGGTTAGCCACTACCTGTTTTCTCAGGAAACGTCCTTCTTCAGAGCTCTCCTGGCATTTGGCCATCCTCACATCATTAGGTACCAAGAAAACTGACTCTGTCCTTGGTAAATCCAAACAAGTGAGCCCACTGGGACTGGGTCTGGGAGTGCCTCTCGGTGCCTGGCTTCTTGGATACCAAGTTCAGAGAGTTCCATCACCAAGGAAATGACGTATGTCACATTCTTTGGAACTGAATGAGGTCACTGCCTTGGCAACCACTTTGTCCTAACAGTTGCTTCTAAGGGTAACATAAGCTGTAGGTTGCCCCTACTTCCTGTGACACTTTCATAAGGTAGAATGTATATCACCATTGGCACCCGGGGACAGCTCTCCACTCAGCCCTGGTTTGGTCCATCTTCTGTACAATAAGAAGAGAGAGAGGCAGATTCAGACACATCCCTTCATCCTGACCAGGTTGTTTGCCATGTAAGATGACTTTTGCTCTCTCAGGTGCTTCATACCTGCCTACAACTTCTCCAGGTACCATTTGTGCATGGACATTTGAGGTTCTCATCAGGTGGAAGGTCCCCAACTTTCCTGTATTGTAAGAACCACTCTGTCTCTGCTCTTCTGTAAAATGATTGAGGGAACAGTGTATACTTGGGGTTAAAAACAGGTTTGATTTGGATTACGAGTGATTCTGTGTGATGAATAATGGTATTGGGAACCTGCAATATTTACAAGAATATAGAGGTGAAGTATAAGTAGGAAAACAGAAATCTAGGTATGATTTGAAGCCCAGAAGGGTTTTGCCCTTGATTGGGATACTTAGCTTTGAATGATGTTCTGCAAAGATGCCTCAGATAATTCCATATACAATGGCATAGGACCTTGTACATTGGATGATTGAATTTAGAAGAGAACATCCAGTCAAAAAGGGATATTCAGTAGGATTAGGAAGATAGTCGGTAGGTTTAGGAAGAAGAGTGAGTATAGGATTTGGACCAAAAGTTCTTTAGCAATAGACTTTCGGTTGTTGAGTGAATGTAAATGTCAGCACATATGAAGAGTCAGTCACTATGTTGAACTGGGGAAAATATGTAGAAAAGCAGATATCAATAGAAACATTACGAAATCAGGCAAAGTATAAAGTGAGTGATAGAATTAGACATTTTGAAGAGGGTTGAGTTTGAATATATAAATTAGGAAAAAAACAAATATGTAGTCACCAATAGGATTGACAATTGACAGCATTAGGCAACCTGGACATGGATGTTTTTAGAAATCCATGTTCACTTTCCATTTAGGCTTTGGTACAATCATAAGTGTGACCTTTCCATTTTTTGTCCAGAATATTACTGTGATAATGAGGTGACATGAGTATTTCTTTCACCATTTCTGGGAGCAATATATTGAAGATGTAAAATGAGAATCGGGGGTACAAAGAGGTGTACCCTGTTTCTAGGAACATAGAGAAAAAGCATGAATAGACCATACTGTGAATAAATAATATAACTTTTTTGAACTTTAAATAATGAATTGAACTGATATCTGAAAAATTAAAGGAAATCGTATATTGATATACAATCATTCATTCCAACCAGGTATATATGTAATGGAAATATTTGTGTTTGGGTTTATCATAAAGAGTGTGTGAGTTTTGCTTCAAAATGATTATGGAAATTCAAAATAATGTGTTTGGAAAGAAGTCTCATGAAAAGACCAGTCAAGAATACCCGGACAATACATGTGTTCTGAAGCAAGAGGTGGTTAAAGTTGAAACAAATGCTTATTAATTTGTGAACTTGTGGATGAAATGTATATCCTGTGATGTGCAAAAACTGAAGAAACAATAATGTACCAGTGTCGAATACAAATGAATGACAAATTACATATCATGTCCCATAGGAGTCTACTTGCATTGATGTTAGACTGGGTCAGTTACTGTAGAATAATTAGGATTTGTATGCACCATTCAGTGAAGTTAGTTTTCAGTACTAGGAAACAAATATGTATTTCAGGTGGATGAATATTTCTGATTATAATCTTGTGAAAAGTGGATTATAAATCCACATACATGAACATGAATGAATTTAGAGAGTGTATATTAGACACATATATTTCATATTTTGAAAAATTTGCAGAGTATATCTATATCTATATCTGTATATACACACACACACACACAACACTCACAGACATTAAAAAGTACCAATATAAATGCCAATCGAAATTCATCAGTAAATATGTATCATCCACAAATGCAAAAATATTTATTTTACTGAACATGAGTTAATGTATAATGTTGTTCTACTAGGACGCTCTCCTATAGGTTGAATTTTCATTTCCAACAGCATTTAGGAGGAGTGAACTCTTCTCACAATTTGTATCTGCCAAGACAGCCACCTCACAAAAATGTACGTGTGATACCTGGTAGGATTCTATATATGCATATAAATATACATGTGTGAATAGGCTACAGAAAAGGGAAACAAGAATTCACATATTTGTTAAGCTTAAAAACACATGGAGAATATTTCAAATAAATTTGACTAGATTTATAACTCCTACCTTATATAATGCAAATGTCAAGTCCAACTATACAACATGTCTCCTCTGAAGTACTTGTATTTCTAATGTGTTGGGCTAATTTTCTCCATTATATTAGGATGAATAGTCTGAGTCTACTAGGTATGGGTTAGTGTCAGGGATTCAGTACTTCGAATGGAAATTTGGAAAATGAATCCAATGTGTATGTAAAAATATGCTGCACAAATATCCTCCCGCTCTCATCCAGAACAATGCCTTGACATTACCTTCACCCCAAGTAAGACACAATTAGAGGAGAAGACTTACAAAATCAGTGAATACATATCTGGAATGGAAAATGCTCAGGAGTTCACAACCTTGGAGGTGGTAGAGGAGTTTCCAAAACTAAGGGACAGGGTAAACACTCCACAAACATGGAGCTCTGCTGGCCTAAAAACTTTTTGAGAAACTGCCTCTGAGCTTCCACACTTGAAATATATGTAGTTTTCAGGAGATTTGGCTTCCTCTGTAGTGAGACCATCAAAGCTGGGTCTGCATCTATGTGACCTGGAGGACATGGTTTCTTATTTTCCAATGAACAAGATGAAGCAGTGCTGAATCCTCTCTTTGTAGGTAAACTGAGGCCACTGGGGACTAAGTGTCTCCCCGTGTGGACTGTGAAGCCATTTGGTCCTCTTCCACTTTTTGTGGTGTTTTTGCTGCTGCACTGTGAGTTTGGTATTTGTTTCACGAAATACTAGGAGCTAAACTGGGACACAGTGCTGGAGGGAGTTCTGTCACGTGTGGTGGGTCAGGGTCTGCAAGAGAATGCACCAACTAGGCTCCTATCTCTCACAGCTTGCCCCATTCCCCAATTGTCCATATCAACCTGATTCTTAATTTTCCTCTGAAAACTCTCCATATAACAAGATGCCTTTACATATAAGGGTCTGTTGGCTGCACCATGTCAGTTACAAGCCATTTGGAATCCAATGGTAGATCCACATGGCCCTACCACGGATGTTTTAGCAAACACCTCCCCACCACTGCTCTAGACCCACTACTCAGCAGGCTCCAAATTTCTGGCATCTCTGTTCTACACCATTTTCATGAAACTCAGTAAATCAAGGCACTGTCTGGTATACTCATGATCAGCAACAGGACATCCAATGTTTCTCCAGTGCCACCTGGTCATAGGAATTTCAAAAATTTCATGGTATTTATCTAGCCATTTTTCAACCATGAAGTTGGAGGCACTGTGGGTTTCAGTTCATTCAGCAAACATTAAATGGTGAGGAAGCTCATTTCAATGAAATCTCTGGAGAACTCTCACAGGCACGGCTTCCCAAAGAGTGGACAAAAGGTCACATTAGGCCAGGCCCATTGAGGTCTACAATGTGAGGTCCATGTGTGTTTTGACTCTCAACTATGGCTGCCATTTCTTTAAGAATAAAATCATGTGATATCCTTGCTGAGATTCCCAGGCCTCTGTGGAAATCCACCCGGGGCCTAGGTCTCAGTTTCCAAGAGCGACTTTCATGCGTGGCCTCTTAAAATCCCAACAAAATTCATGGCAATGCTTCTCTGAGTTCAGTTCCAAAACCCAGTCTCTAAGGGGAATCACACCAGAGTTCAAGCTCACGTGGACCCAGTCATTTTTTCCAATGCAACACAAATGACCAAAATTAAAACCAAAACACTCCCACATGGCCTTCATCTTATTCCATATAGTCAATCATCTTAACCTCTGGCTGGAGGTTTCCATGAGGGGCGCAGCCCAAGACAGTGTCCAAAATCAGCTTGTTTGCCCCTCATTTGCCTAAAGTCAGGGTAGTCTGGACACCGTTTCTCTGAAACAGGAGCGAACAAATAAGCCTGCCGTTAATACTTCTTTGTTTCTCCAATTTGAGGCCTACTGATTTTAGGTATCGATTCTTTAGGTGATTTAGAGTCATGCGAAAACACAAGCACCTCTGCAGGGCTTTGAAGAATTCATTTGACCCAAAGAATCCCTATTGTCATTTGATGGAGTGCAGGAACCTAACAGAGGAAGGCAAGAGACTTCATCCACAATGAATGATATTTTTTGCCATTTTGGTTTTGGAAGCTCACATGGGATCATTCTTAAGATCCATCAGGTGCTGAGAATCTAAGTCACAGCCACACACAGGTCCAAGAGGCTGATAAAGAGCCACAGGTGAGGCCCATTCATTTCCATTTGAAAACTGTTTTCTTCAGGCTTCACAAAGGGGTGGCCTGAGGCAAAGACCTTCCTGACATTCAGTGCAACACAACAATAAGTAAGCAAAAGGCCCAAAGCAGGGTTTCTGCACTGACACTTTCCTGGTCACACTGATATCTGAGTTTTTTGAGATGCTCGCCATTCTCTTCAGCTATCCAGTACATGGCCATGTCACAGAGCTTGGAGGTGGTACATATTTTGTACACAAATCCATGAGCCTATTCTGGAGAGTGGCCAGAATTCAGGAAGAAAACAACAACTTAGAAAGATAGCAGGTGTTGCACATTGATAAGACAAGCTGCAGTCCATTCATATATTGGGCAGGATGAATATGGGAAGATTTATACTAGACAGGACACATCCATTAATGCATTCTCTTTTCTAATGTCTACAACAACGGACACAGTGGGATACACAGAAAGAAAAACACTCGCCATGTCAAATGACTTACTAGAAACTGTCCACTCCAAACCAAACAAACCGCCTTTTCTATCTATTCTCAGAACATGAGACAGAACAACAAACCCACACCCACTCCCACAAAGGCACCTCCTTCCCCCAAGTACGTCTGTGACTATCCGGAGTGTCCTCTGACTGGTGGGCCATACTATGTTCCCCCAAAATGGCCTGTCTTCTCTCAGATCTTGATTCCTTGACCAACTCTGTGAAGATGTCAGGAAAAAGTGGTTAGCCACTACCTGTTTTCTCAGGAAAGGTCCATCTTCAGAGCTCTCCTGGCTTTTGGCCATCCTCACATCATTAGGTACCAAGAAAACTGACTCTGTCCTTGGTAAATCCAAACAAGTGAGCCCACTGGGACTGGGACTGGGACTGCCTCTGGGTGTCTGGCTTCTTGGATACCAAGTTCAGAGAGTTCCATCACCAAGGAAATGAGGTATTTCACATTCTTTGGAACTGAATGAGGTCACTGCCTTGGCAACCACTTTGTCCTAACAGTTGCTTCCAAGGGTAACATAAGATGGAGGTTGCCAGAACTTCCTGTGACACTTTCATAAGGTAGAATGTATATCACCATTGGCACCCGGGAACAGCTCTCCACTCAGCCCTGGTTTGGTCCATCTTCTGTACAATAAGAAGAGAGAGAGGCAGATTCAGACACATGCCTTCATCCTGACCAGGTTGTTTGCCATGGAAGATGACTTTTGCTCTCTCAGGTGCTTCATACCTGCCTACAACTTCTCCAGGTACCATTTGTGCATGGACATTTGAGGTTCTCATCAGGTTGAAGGTCCCCAACTTTCCTGTATTGTAAGAACCACTCTGTCTCTGCTCTTCTGTAAAATGATTGAGGGAACAGTGTATACTTGGGGTTAAAAACAGGTTTGATTTGGATTACGAGTGATTCTGTGTGATGAATAATGGTATTGGGAGCCTGCAATATTTACAAGAATATAGAGGTGAAATATAAGTAGGAAAACAGAAATCTAGGTATGATTTGAAGCCCAGAAGGGTTTTGCCCTTGATTGGGATACTTAGCTTTGAATGATGTTCTGCAAAGATGCCTCAGATAATTCCATATACAATGGCATAGGACCTTGTACATTGGATGATTGAATTTAGAAGAGAACATCCAGTCAAAAAGGGATATTCAGTAGGATTAGGAAGATAGTCGGTAGGTTGAGGAAGAAGAGTGAGTATAGGATTTGGACCAAAAGTTCTTTAGCAATAGACTTTCGGTTGTTGAGTGAATGTAAATGTCAGCACATATGAAGAGTCAGTCACTATGTTGAACTGGGGAAAATATGTAGAAAAGCAGATATCAATAGAAACATTACGAAATCAGGCAAAGTATAAAGTGAGTGATAGAATTAGACATTTTCAACAGGGTTGAGTTTGAACATATAAATTAGGAAAAAAACAAATATGTAGTCACCAATAGGATTGACAATTGACAGCATTAGGCAACCTGGACATGGATGTTTTTAGAAATCCATGTTCACTTTCCATTTAGGCTTTGGTACAATCATAAGTGTGACCTTTCCATTTTTTGTCCAGAATATTACTGTGATAATGAGGTGACATGAGTATTTCTTTCACCATTTCTGGGAGCAATATATTGAAGATGTAAAATGAGAATCGGGGGTACAAAGAGGTGTACCCTGTTTCTAGGAACATAGAGAAAAAGCATGAATAGACCATACTGTGAATAAATAATATAACTTTTTAGAACTTTAAATAATGAATTGAACTGATATCTGAAAAATTAAAGGAAATCGTATATTGATATACAATCATTCATTCCAACCAGGTATATATGTAATGGAAATATTTGTGTTTAGGTTTATCATAAAGAGTGTGTGAGTTTTGCTTCAAAATGATTATGGAAATTCAAAATAATGTGTTTGGAAAGAAGTCTCATGAAAAGACCAGTCAAGAATACCCTGACAATACATGTGTTCTGAAGCAAGAAGTGGTTAAAGTTGAAACAAATGCTTATTAATTTGTGAACTTGTGGATGAAATGTATATCCTGTGATGTGCAAAAACTGAAGAAACAATAATGTACCAGTGTCGAATACAAATGAATGACAAATTACATATCATGTCCCATAGGAGTCTACTTGCATTGATGTTAGACTGGGTCAGTTACTGTAGAATAATTAGGATTTGTATGCACCATTCACTGAAGTTAGTTTTCAGTACTAGGAAACAAATATGTATTTCAGGTGGATGAATATTTCTGATTATAATCTTGTGAAAAGTGGATAATAAATCCACATACATGAACATGAATGAATTTAGAGAGTGTATATTAGACACATATATTTCATATTTTGAAAAATTTGCAGAGTATATCTATATCTATATCTGTATATTCACACACACACACACAACACTCACAGACATTAAAAAGTACCAATATAAATGCCAATCGAAATTCATCAGTAAATATGTATCATCCACAAATGCAAAAATATTTATTTTACTGAACATGAGTTAATGTATAATGTTGTTCTACTAGGACGCTCTCCTATAGGTTGAATTTTCATTTCCAAAAGCATTTAGGAGGAGTGAACTCTTCTCACAATTTGTATCTGCCAAGACAGCCACCTCACAAAAATGTACGTGTGATACCTGGTAGGATTCTATATATGCATATAAATATACATGTGTGAATAGGCTACAGAAAAGGGAAATAAGAATTCACATATTTGTTAAGCTTAAAAACACATGGAGAATATTTCAAATAAATTTGACTAGATTTATAACTCCTACCTTATATAATGCAAATGTCAAGTCCAACTATACAACATGTCTCCTCTGAAGTACTTGTATTTCTAATGTGTTGGGCTAATTTTCTCCATTATATTAGGATGAATAGTCTGAGTCTACTAGGTATGGGTTAGTGTCAGGGATTCAGTACTTCGAATGGAAATTTGGAAAATGAAACCAATGTGTATGTAAAAATATGCTGCACAAATATCCTCCCGCTCTCATCCAGAACAATGCCTTGACATTACCTTCACCCCAAGTAAGACACAATTAGAGGAGAAGACTTACAAAATCAGTGAATACATATCTGGAATGGAAAATGCTCAGGAGTTCACAACCTTGGAGGTGGTAGAGGAGTTTCCAAAACTAAGGGACAGGGTAAACACTCCACAAACATGGAGCTCTGCTGGCCTAAAAACTTTTTGAGAAACTGCCTCTGAGCTTCCACACTTGAAATATATGTAGTTTTCAGGAGATTTGGCTTCCTCTGTAGTGAGACCATCAAAGCTGGGTCTGCATCTATGTGACCTGGAGGACATGGTTTCTTATTTTCCAATGAACAAGATGAAGCAGTGCTGAATCCTCTCTTTATAGGTAAACTGAGGCCACTGGGGACTAAGTGTCTCCCCGTGTGGACTGTGAAGCCATTTGGTCCTCTTCCACTTTTTGTGGTGTTTTTGCTGCTGCACTGTGAGTTTGGTATTTGTTTCACGAAATACTAGGAGCTAAACTGGGACACAGTGCTGGAGGGAGTTCTGTCACGTGTGGTGGGTCAGGGTCTTCAAGAGAATGCACCAACTAGGCTCCTATCTCTCACAGCTTGCCCCATTGCCCCCTTGTCCATATCAACCTGATTCTTAATTTTCCTCTGAAAACTCTCCATATAACAAGATGCCTTTACATATAAGGGTCTGTTGGCTGCACCATGTCAGTTACAAGCCATTTGGAATCCAATGGTAGATCCACATGGCCCTACCACGGATGTTTTATCAAACACCTCCCCACCACTGCTCTAGACCCACTACTCAGCAGGCTCCAAATTTCTGGCATCTCTGTTCTACACCATTTTCATGAAACTCAGTAAATCAAGGCACTGTCTGGTATACTCATGATCAGCAACAGGACATCCAATGTTTCTCCAGTGCCACCTGGTCATAGGAATTTCAAAAATTTCATGGTATTTATCTAGCCATTTTTCAACCATGAAGTTGGAGGCACTGTGGGTTTCAGTTCATTCAGCAAACATTAAATGGTGAGGAAGCTCATTTCAATGAAATCTCTGGAGAACTCTCACAGGCACGGCTTCCCAAAGAGTGGACAAAAGGTCACATTAGGCCAGGCCCATTGAGGTCTACAATGTGAGGTCCATGTGTGTTTTGACTCTCAACTATGGCTGCCATTTCTTTAAGAATAAAATCATGTGATATCCTTGCTGAGATTCCCAGGCCTCTGTGGAAATCCACCCGGGGCCTAGGTCTCAGTTTCCAAGAGCGACTTTCATGCGTGGCCTCTTAAAATCCCAACAAAATTCATGGCAATGCTTCTCTGAGTTCAGTTCCAAAACCCAGTCTCTAAGGGGAATCACACCAGAGTTCAAGCTCACGTGGACCCAGTCATTTTTTCCAATGCAACACAAATGACCAAAATTAAAACCAAAACACTCCCACATGGCCTTCATCTTATTCCATATAGTCAATCATCTTAACCTCTGGCTGGAGGTTTCCATGAGGGGCGCAGCCCAAGACAGTGTCCAAAATCAGCTTGTTTGCCCCTCATTTGCCTAAAGTCAGGGTAGCCTGGACACCGTTTCTCTGAAACAGGAGCGAACAAATAAGCCTGCCGTTAATACTTCTTTGTTTCTCCAATTTGAGGCCTACTGATTTTAGGTATCGATTCTTTAGGTGATTTAGAGTCATGCGAAAACACAAGCACCTCTGCAGGGCTTTGAAGAACTCATTTGACCCAAA
Source organism: Callospermophilus lateralis (assembly GCF_048772815.1). Taxonomy (NCBI): domain Eukaryota; kingdom Metazoa; phylum Chordata; class Mammalia; order Rodentia; family Sciuridae; genus Callospermophilus; species Callospermophilus lateralis. The sequence goes on from NW_027514194.1 coordinate 231,116, forward strand.
GAATCCCTATTGTCATTTGATGGAGTGCAGGAACCTAACAGAGTATGGCAAGAGACTTCATCCACAATGAATGATATTTTTTGCCATTTTGGTTTTGGAAGCTCACGTGGGATCATTCTTAAGATCCATCAGGTGCTGAGAATCTAAGTCACAGCCACACACAGGTCCAAGAGGCTGATAAAGAGCCACAGGTGAGGCCCATTCAATTCCATTTGAAAACTGTTTTCTTCAGGCTTCACAAAGGGGTGGCCTGAGGCAAAGACCTTCCTGACATTCAGTGCAACACAACAATAAGTAAGCAAAAGGCCCAAAGCAGGGTTTCTGCACTGACACTTTCCTGGTCACACTGATATCTGAGTTTTCTGAGATGCACGCCATTCTCTTCAGCTATCCAGTACATGGCCATGTCACAGAGCTTGGAGGTGGTACATATTTTGTACACAAATCCATGAGCCTATTCTGGAGAGTGGCCAGAATTCAGGAAGAAAACAACAACTTAGAAAGATAGCAGGTGTTGCACATTGATAAGACAAGCTGCAGTCCATTCATATATTGGGCAGGATGAATTATGGGAAGATTTATACTAGACAGGACACATCCATTAATGCATTCTCTTTTCTAATGTCTACAACAACGGACACAGTGGGATACACAGAAAGAGAAACACTCGCCATGTCAAATGACTTACTAGAAACTGTCCACTCCAAACCAAACAAACCGCCTTTTCTATCTATTCTCAGAACATGAGACAAAACAACAAACCCACACCCACTCCCACAAAGGCACCTCCTTCCCCCAAGTACGTCTGTGACTATCCGGAGTGTCCTCTGACTGGTGGGCCATACTATGTTCCCCCAAAATGGCCTGTCTTCTCTCAGATCTTGATTCCTTGACCAACTCTGTGAAGATGTCAGGAAAAAGTGGTTAGCCACTACCTGTTTTCTCAGGAAAGGTCCATCTTCAGAGCTCTCCTGGCATTTTTCCATCCTCACATCATTAGGTACCAAGAAAACTGACTCTGTCCTTGGTAAATCCAAACAAGTGAGCCCACTGGGACTGGGACTGGGACTGCCTCTGGGTGTCTGGCTTCTTGGATACCAAGTTCAGAGAGTTCCATCACCAAGGAAATGAGGTATTTCACATTCTTTGGAACTGAATGAGGTCACTGCCTTGGCAACCACTTTGTCCTAACAGTTGCTTCCAAGGGTAACATAAGATGGAGGTTGCCAGAACTTCCTGTGACACTTTCATAAGGTAGAATGTATATCACCATTGGCACCTGGGAACAGCTCTCCACTCAGCCCTGGTTTGGTCCATCTTCTGTACAATAAGAAGAGAGAGAGGCAGATTCAGACACATGCCTTCATCCTGACCAGGTTGTTTGCCATGGAAGATGACTTTTGCTCTCTCAGGTGCTTCATACCTGCCTACAACTTCTCCAGGTACCATTTGTGCATGGACATTTGAGGTTCTCATCAGGTGGAAGGTCCCCAACTTTCCTGTATTGTAAAAACCACTCTATCTCTGCTCTTCTGTAAAATGATTGAGGGAACAGTGAATACTTGGGGTTAAAAACAGGTTTGATTTGGATTACGAGTGATTCTGTGTGATGAATAATGGTATTGGGAACCTGCAATATTTACAAGAATATAGAGGTGAAATATAAGTAGGAAAACAGAAATCTAGGTATGATTTGAAGCCCAGAAGGGTTTTGCCTTGATTGGGATACTTAGCTTTGAATGATGTTCTGCAAAGATGCCTCAGATAATTCCATATACAATGGCATAGGACCTTGTACATTGGATGATTGAATTTAGAAGAGAACATCCAGTCAAAAAGGGATATTCAGTAGGATTAGGAAGATAGTCGGTAGGTTTAGGAAGAAGAGTGAGTATAGGATTTGGACCAAAAGTTCTTTAGCAATAGACTTTCGGTTGTTGAGTGAATATAAATGTCAGCACATATGAAGAGTCAGTCACTATGTTGAACTGGGGAAAATATGTAGAAAAGCAGATATCAATAGAAACATTACGAAATCAGGCAAAGTATAAAGTGAGTGATAGAATTAGACATTTTCAACAGGGTTGAGTTTGAATATATAAATTAGGAAAAAAACAAATATGTAGTCACCAATAGGATTGACAATTGACAGCATTAGGCAACCTGGACATGGATATTTTTAGAAATCCATGTTCACTTTCCATTTAGGCTTTGGTACAATCATAAGTGTGACCTTTCCATTTTTTGTCCAGAATATTACTGTGATAATGAGGTGACATGAGTATTTCTTTCACCATTTCTGGGAGCAATATATTGAAGATGTAAAATGAGAATCGGGGGTACAAAGAGGTGTACCCTGTTTCTAGGAACATAGAGAAAAAGCATGAATAGACCATACTGTGAATAAATAATATAACTTTTTTGAACTTTAAATAATGAATTGAACTGATATCTGAAAAATTAAAGGAAATCGTATATTGATATACAATCATTCATTCCAACCAGGTATATATGGAATGGAAATATTTGTGTTTTGGTTTATCATGAAGAGTGTGTGAGTTTTGCTTCAAAATGATTATGGAAATTCAAAATAATGTGTTTGGAAAGAAGTCTCATGAAAAGACCAGTCAAGAAACCCTGACAATACATGTGTTCTGAAGCAAGAAGTGGTGAAAGTTGAAACAAATGCATATTAATTTGTGAACTTGTGGATGAAATGTATATCCTGTGATGTGCAAAAACTGAAGAAACAATAATGTACCAGTGTCGAATACAAATGAATGACAAATTACATATCATGTCCCATAGGAGTCTACTTGCATTGATGTTAGACTGGGTCAGTTACTGTAGAATAATTAGGATTTGTATGCACCATTCACTGAAGTTAGTTTTCAGTACTAGGAAACAAATATGTATTTCAGGTGGATGAATATTTCTGATTATAATCTTGTGAAAAGTGGATTATAAATCCACATACATGAACATGAATGAATTTAGAGAGTGTATATTAGACACATATATTTCATATTTTGAAAAATTTGGAGAGTGTATCTATATCTATATCTATACCTATACACACACACACACACACACACACACACACACAACTCACAGACATTAAAAATTACCAATATAAATGCCAATCAAAATTCATCAGTAAATATGTATCATCCACAAATGCAAAAATATTTATTTTACTGAACATGAGTTAATGTATAATGTTGTTCTACTAGGACGCTCTCCTATAGGTTGAATTTTCATTTCCAACAGCATTTAGGAGGAGTGAACTCTTCTCACAATTTGTATCTGCCAAGACAGCCACCTCACAAAAATGTACGTGTGATACCTGGTAGGATTCTATATATGCATATAAATATACATGTGTGAATAGGCTACAGAAAAGGGAAATAAGAATTCACATATTTGTTAAGCTTAAAAACACATGGAGAATATTTCAAATAAATTTGACTAGATTTATAACTCCTACCTTATATAATGCAAATGTCAAGTCCAACTATACAACATGTCTCCTGAAGTACTTGTATTTCTAAGGTGTTGGGCTAATTTTCTCCATTATATTAGGATGAATAGTCTGAGTCTACTAGGTATGGGTTAGTGTCAGGGATTCAGTACTTCGAATGGAAATTTGGAAAATGAATCCAATGTGTATGTAAAAATATGCTGCACAAATATCCTCCCGCTCTCATCCAGAATAATGCCTTGACATTACCTTCACCCCAAGTAAGACACAATTAGAGGAGAAGAGTTACAAAATCAGTGAATACATATCTGGAATGGAAAATGCTCAGGAGTTCACAACCTTGGAGGTGGTAGAGGAGTTTCCAAAACTAAGGGACAGGGTAAACACTCCACAAACATGGAGCTCTGCTGGCCTAAAAACTTTTTGAGAAACTGCCTCTGAGCTTCCACACTTGAAATATATGTAGTTTTCTGGAGATTTGGCTTCCTCTGTAGTGAGACCATCAAAGCTGGGTCTGCATCTATGTGACCTGGAGGACATGGTTTCTTATTTTCCAATGAACAAGATGAAGCAGTGCTGAATCCTCTCTTTGTAGGTAAACTGAGGCCACTGGGGACTAAGTGTCTCCCCGTGTGGACTGTGAAGCCATTTGGTCCTCTTCCACTTTTTGTGGTGTTTTTGCTGCTGCACTGTGAGTTTGGTATTAGTTTCACGAAATACTAGGAGCTAAACTGGGACACAGTGCTGGAGGGAGTTCTGTCACGTGTGGTGGGTCAGGGTCTGCAAGAGAATGCACCAACTAGGCTCCTATATCTCACACCTTGCCCCATTGCCCCCTTGTCCATATCAACCTGATTCTTAATTTTCCTCTGAAAACTCTCCATATAACAAGATGCCTTTACATATAAGGGTCTGTTGGCTGCACCATGTCAGTTACAAGCCATTTGGAATCCAATGGTAGATCCACATGGCCCTACCACGGATGTTTTATCAAACACCTCCCCACCACTGCTCTAGACCCACTACTCAGCAGGCTCCAAATTTCTGGCATCTCTGTTCTACACCATTTTCATGAAACTCAGTAAATCAAGGCACTGTCTGGTATACTCATGATCAGCAACAGGACATCCAATGTTTCTCCAGTGCCAGCTGGTCATAGGAATTTCAAAAATTTCATGGTATTTATCTAGCCATTTTTCAACCATGAAGTTGGAGGCACTGTGGGTTTCAGTTCATTCAGCAAACATTAAATGGTGAGGAAGCTCATTTCAATGAAATCTCTGGAGAACTCTCACAGGCACGGCTTCCCAAAGAGTGGACAAAAGGTCACATTAGGCCAGGCCCATTGAGGTCTACAATGTGAGGTCCATGTGTGTTTTGACTCTCAACTATGGCTGCCATTTCTTTAATAATAAAATCATGTGATATCCTTGCTGAGATTCCCAGGCCTCTGTGGAAATCCACCCGGGGCCTAGGTCTCAGTTTCCAAGAGCGACTTTCATGCGTGGCCTCTTAAAATCCCAACAAAATTCATGGCAATGCTTCTCTGAGTTCAGTTCCAAAACCCAGTCTCTAAGGGGAATCACACCAGAGTTCAAGCTCACGTGGACCCAGTCATTTTTTCCAATGCAACACAAATGACCAAAATTAAAACCAAAACACTCCCACATGGCCTTCATCTTATTCCATATAGTCAATCATCTTAACCTCTGGCTGGAGGTTTCCATGAGGGGCGCAGCCCAAGACAGTGTCCAAAATCAGCTCGTTTGCCCCTCATTTGCCTAAAGTCAGGGTAGCCTGGACACCGTTTCTCTGAAACAGGAGCGAACAAATAAGCCTGCCGTTAATACTTCTTTGTTTCTCCAATTTGAGGCCTACTGATTTTAGGTATCGATTCTTTAGGTGATTTAGAGTCATGCGAAAACACAAGCACCTCTGCAGGGCTTTGAAGAACTCATTTGACCCAAAGAATCCCTATTGTCATTTGATGGAGTGCAGGAACCTAACAGAGGAAGGCAAGAGACTTCATCCACAATGAATGGTATTTTTTGCCATTTTGGTTTTGGAAGCTCACGTGGGATCATTCTTAAGATCCATCAGGTGCTGAGAATCTAAGTCACAGCCACACACAGGTCCAAGAGGCTGATAAAGAGCCACAGGTGAGGCCCATTCATTTCCATTTGAAAACTGTTTTCTTCAGGCTTCACAAAGGGGTGGCCTGAGGCAAAGACCTTCCTGACATTCAGTGCAACACAACAATAAGTAAGCAAAAGGACCAAAGCAGGGTTTCTGCACTGAGACTTTCCTGGTCACACTGATATCTGAGTTTTTTGAGATGCTCGCCATTCTCTTCAGCTATCCAGTACATGGCCATGTCACAGAGCTTGGAGGTGGTACATATTTTGGACACAAATCCATGAGCCTATTCTGGAGAGTGGCCAGAATTCAGGAAGAAAACAACAACTTAGAAAGATAGCAGGTGTTGCACATTGATAAGACAAGCTGCAGTCCATTCATATATTGGGCAGGATGAATTATGGGAAGATTTATACTAGACAGGACACATCCATTAATGCATTCTCTTTTCTAATGTCTACAACAACGGACACAGTGGGATACACAGAAAGAGAAACACTCGCCATGTCAAATGACTTACTAGAAACTGTCCACTCCAAACCAAACAAACCGCCTTTTCTATCTATTCTCAGAACATGAGACAAAACAACAAACCCACACCCTCTCCCAAAAAGGCACCTCCGTCCCCCAAGTACGTCTGTGACTATCCGGAGTGTCCTCTGACTGGTGGGCCATACTATGTTCCCCCGAAATGGCCTGTCTTCTCTCAGATCTTGATTCCTTGACCATCTCTGTGAACATGTCAGGAAAAAGTGGTTAGCCACTACCTGTTTTCTCAGGAAAGGTCCATCTTCAGAGCTCCTGGCATTAGGCCATCCTCACATCATTAGGTACCAAGAAAACTGACTCTGTCCTTGGTAAATCCAAACAAGTGAGCCCACTGGGACTGGGACTGGGACTGCCTCTGGGTGTCTGGCTTCTTGGATACCAAGTTCAGAGAGTTCCATCACCAAGGAAATGAGGTATTTCACATTCTTTGGAACTGAATGAGGTCACTGTCTTGGCAACCACTTTGTCCTAACAGTTGCTTCCAAGGGTAACATAAGATGGAGGTTGCCAGAACTTCCTGTGACACTTTCATAAGGTAGAATGTATATCACCATTGGCACCCGGGAACAGCTCTCCACTCAGCCCTGGTTTGGTCCATCTTCTGTACAATAAGAAGAGAGAGAGGCAGATTCAGACACATCCCTTCATCCTGACCAGGTTGTTTGCCATGGAAAATGACTTTTGCTCTCTCAGGTGCTTCATACCTGCCTACAACTTCTCCAGGTACCATTTGTGCATGGACATTTGAGGTTCTCATCAGGTTGAAGGTCCCCAACTTTCCTGTATTGTAAGAAGCACTCTGTCTCTGCACTTCTGTAAAATGATTGAGGGAACAGTGTATACTTGGGTTTAAAAACAGGTTTGATTTGGATTACGAGTGATTCTGTGTGATGAATAATGGTATTGGGAACCTGCAATATTTACAAGAATATAGAGGTGAAATATAAGTAGGAAAACAGAAATCTAGGTATGATTTGAAGCCCAGAAGGGTTTTGCCCTTGATTGGGATACTTAGCTTTGAATGATGTTCTGCAAAGTTGCCTCAGATAATTCCATATACAATGGCATAGGACCTTGTACATTGGATGATTGAATTTAGAAGAGAACATCCAGTCAAAAAGGGATATTCAGTAGGATTAGGAAGATAGTCGGTAGGTTGAGGAAGAAGAGTGAGTATAGGATTTGGACCAAAAGTTCTTTAGCAATAGACTTTCGGTTGTTGAGTGAATGTAAATGTCAGCACATATGAAGAGTCAGTCACTATGTTGAACTGGGGAAAATATGTAGAAAAGCAGATATCAATAGAAACATTACGAAATCAGGCAAAGTATAAAGTGAGTGATAGAATTAGACATTTTCAACAGGGTTGAGTTTGAATATATAAATTAGGAAAAAAACAAATATGTAGTCACCAATAGGATTGACAATTGACAGCATTAGGCAACCTGGACATGGATGTTTTTAGAAATCCATGTTCACTTTCCATTTAGGCTTTGGTACAATCATAAGTGTGACCTTTCCATTTTTTGTCCAGAATATTACTGTGATAATGAGGTGACATGAGTATTTCTTTCACCATTTCTGGGAGCAATATATTGAAGATGTAAAATGAGAATCGGGGGTACAAAGAGGTGTACCCTGTTTCTAGGAACATAGAGTAAAAGCATGAATAGACCATACTGTGAATAAATAATATAACTTTTTTGAACTTTAAATAATGAATTGAACTGATATCTGAAAAATTAAAGGAAATCATATATTGATATACAATCATTCATTCCAACCAGGTATATATGTAATGGAAATATTTGTGTTTAGGTTTATCATAAAGAGTGTGTGAGTTTTGCTTCAAAATGATTATGGAAATTCAAAATAATGTGTTTGGAAAGAAGTCTCATGAAAAGACCAGTCAAGAATACCCTGACAATACATGTGTTCTGAAGCAAGAATTGGTTAAAGTTGAAACAAATGCTTATTAATTTGTGAACTTGTGGATGAAATGTATATCCTGTGATGTGCAAAAACTGAAGAAACAATAATGTACCAGTGTCGAATACAAATAAATGACACATTACATATCATGTCCCATAGGAGTCTACTTGCATTGATGTTAGACTGGGTCAGTTACTGTAGAATAATTAGGATTTGTATGCACCATTCACTGAAGTTAGTTTTCAGTACTAGGAAACAAATATGTATTTCAGGTGGATGAATATTTCTGATTATAATCTTGTGAAAAGTGGATTATAAATCCACATACATGAACATGAATGAATTTAGAGAGTGTATATTAGACACATATATTTCATATTTTGAAAAATTTGCAGAGTATATCTATATCTATATCTGTATATACACACACACACACACAACACTCACAGACATTAAAAAGTACCAATATAAATGCCAATCGAAATTCATCAGTAAATATGTATCATCCACAAATGCAAAAATATTTATTTTACTGAACATGAGTTAATGTATAATGTTGTTCTACTAGGACGCTCTCCTATAGGTTGAATTTTCATTTCCAACAGCATTTAGGAGGAGTGAACTCTTCTCACAATTTGTATCTGCCAAGACAGCCACCTCACAAAAATGTACGTGTGATACCTGGTCGGATTCTATATATGCATATAAATATACATGTGTGAATAGGCTACAGAAAAGGGAAATAAGAATTCACATATTTGTTAAGCTTAAAAACACATGGAGAATATTTCAAATAAATTTGACTAGATTTATAACTCCTACCTTATATAATGCAAATGTCAAGTCCAACTATACAACATGTCTCCTCTGAAGTACTTGTATTTCTAAGGTGTTGGGCTAATTTTCTCCATTATATTAGGATGAATAGTCTGAGTCTACTAGGTATGGGTTAGTGTCAGGGATTCAGTACTTCGAATGGAAATTTGGAAAATGAATCCAATGTGTTTGTAAAAATATGCTGCACAAATATCCTCCCGCTCTCATCCAGAACAATGCCTTGAAATTACCTTCACCCCAAGTAAGACACAATTAGAGGAGAAGAGTTACAAAATCAGTGAATACATATCTGGAATGGAAAATGCTCAGGAGTTCACAACCTTGGAGGTGGTAGAGGAGTTTCCAAAACTAAGGGACAGGGTAAACACTCCACAAACATGGAGCTCTGCTGGCCTAAAAACTTTTTGAGAAACTGCCTCTGAGCTTCCACACTTGAAATATATGTAGTTTTCTGGAGATTTGGCTTCCTCTGTAGTGAGACCATCAAAGCTGGGTCTGCATCTATGTGACCTGGAGGACATGGTTTCTTATTTTCCAATGAACAAGATGAAGCAGTGCTGAATCCTCTCTTTGTAGGTAAACTGAGGCCACTGGGGACTAAGTGTCTCCCCGTGTGGACTGTGAAGCCATTTGGTCCTCTTCCAATTTTGTGGTGTTTTTGCTGCTGCACTGTGAGTTTGGTATTTGTTTCACGAAATACTAGGAGCTAAACTGGGACACAGTGCTGGAGGGAGTTCTGTCACGTGTGGTGGGTCAGGGTCTGCAAGAGAATGCACCAACTAGGCTCCTATCTCTCACAGCTTGCCCCATTCCCCCCTTGTCCATATCAACCTGATTCTTAATTTTCCTCTGAAAACTCTCCATATAACAAGATGCCTTTACATATAAGGGTCTGTTGGCTGCACCATGTCAGTTACAAGCCATTTGGAATCCAATGGTAGATCCACATGGCCCTACCACGGATGTTTTAGCAAACACCTCCCCACCACTGCTCTAGACCCACTACTCAGCAGGCTCCAAATTTCTGGCATCTCTGTTCTACACCATTTTCATGAAACTCAGTAAATCAAGGCACTGTCTGGTATACTCATGATCAGCAACAGGACATCCAATGTTTCTCCAGTGCCACCTGGTCATAGGAATTTCAAAAATTTCATGGTATTTATCTAGCCATTTTTCAACCATGAAGTTGGAGGCACTGTGGGTTTCAGTTCATTCAGCAAACATTAAATGGTGAGGAAGCTCATTTCAATGAAATCTCTGGAGAACTCTCACAGGCACGGCTTCCCAAAGAGTGGACAAAAGGTCACATTAGGCCAGGCCCATTGAGGTCTACAATGTGAGGTCCATGTGTGTTTTGACTCTCAACTATGGCTGCCATTTCTTTAAGAATAAAATCATGTGATATCCTTGCTGAGATTCCCAGGCCTCTGTGGAAATCCACCCGGGGCCTAGGTCTCAGTTTCCAAGAGCGACTTTCATGCGTGGCCTCTTAAAATCCCAACAAAATTCATGGCAATGCTTCTCTGAGTTCAGTTCCAAAACCCAGTCTCTAAGGGGAATCACACCAGAGTTCAAGCTCACGTGGACCCAGTCATTTTTTCCAATGCAACACAAATGACCAAAATTAAAACCAAAACACTCCCACATGGCCTTCATCTTATTCCATATAGTCAATCATCTTAACCTCTGGCTGGAGGTTTCCATGAGGGGCGCAGCCCAAGACAGTGTCCAAAATCAGCTCGTTTGCCCCTCATTTGCCTAAAGTCAGGGTAGCCTGGACACCGTTTCTCTGAAACAGGAGCGAACAAATAAGCCTGCCGTTAATACTTCTTTGTTTCTCCAATTTGAGGCCTACTGATTTTAGGTATCGATTCTTTAGGTGATTTAGAGTCATGCGAAAACACAAGCACCTCTGCAGGGCTTTGAAGAACTCATTTGACCCAAAGAATCCCTATTGTCATTTGATGGAGTGCAGGAACCTAACAGAGGAAGGCAAGAGACTTCATCCACAATGAATGGTATTTTTTGCCATTTTGGTTTTGGAAGCTCACGTGGGATCATTCTTAAGATCCATCAGGTGCTGAGAATCTAAGTCACAGCCACACACAGGTCCAAGAGGCTGATAAAGAGCCACAGGTGAGGCCCATTCATTTCCATTTGAAAACTGTTTTCTTCAGGCTTCACAAAGGGGTGGCCTGACGCAAAGACCTTCCTGACATTCAGTGCAACACAACAATAAGTAAGCAAAAGGCCCAAAGCAGGGTTTCTGCACTGAGACTTTCCTGGTCACACTGATATCTGAGTTTTTTGAGATGCTCGCCATTCTCGTCAGCTATCCAGTACATGGCCATGTCACAGAGCTTGGAGGTGGTACATATTTTGGACACAAATCCATGAGCCTATTCTGGAGAGTGGCCAGAATTCAGGAAGAAAACAACAACTTAGAAAGATAGCAGGTGTTGCACATTGATAAGACAAGCTGCAGTCCATTCATATATTGGGCAGGATGAATTATGGGAAGATTTATACTAGACAGGACACATCCATTAATGCATTCTCTTTTCTAATGTCTACAACAACGGACACAGTGGGATACACAGAAAGAGAAACACTCGCCATGTCAAATGACTTACTAGAACCTGTCCACTCCAAACCAAACAAACCGCCTTTTCTATCTATTCTCAGAACATGAGACAAAACAACAAACCCACACCCTCTCCCACAAAGGCACCTCCTTCCCCCAAGTACGTCTGTGACTATCCGGAGTGTCCTCTGACTGGTGGGCCATACTATGTTCCCCCGAAATGGCCTGTCTTCTCTCAGATCTTGATTCCTTGACCAACTCTGTGAAGATGTCAGGAAAAAGTGGTTAGCCACTACCTGTTTTCTCAGGAAAGGTCCATCTTCAGAGCTCTCCTGGCATTTGGCCATCCTCACATCATTAGGTACCAAGAAAACTGACTCTGTCCTTGGTAAATCCAAACAAGTGAGCCCACTGGGACTGGGACTGGGACTGCCTCTGGGTGTCTGGCTTCTTGGATACCAAGTTCAGAGAGTTCCATCACCAAGGAAATGAGGTATTTCACATTCTTTGGAACTGAATGAGGTCACTGCCTTGGCAACCACTTTGTCCTAACAGTTGCTTCCAAGGGTAACATAAGATGGAGGTTGCCAGAACTTCCTGTGACACTTTCATAAGGTAGAATGTATATCACCATTGGCACCCGGGAACAGCTCTCCACTCAGCCCTGGTTTGGTCCATCTTCTGTACAATAAGAAGAGAGAGAGGCAGATTCAGACACATCCCTTCATCCTGACCAGATTGTTTGCCATGGAAGATGACTTTTGCTCTCTCAGGTGCTTCATACCTGCCTACAACTTCTCCAGGTACCATTTGTGCATGGACATTTGAGGTTCTCATCAGGTTGAAGGTCCCCAACTTTCCTGTATTGTAAGAACCACTCTGTCTCTGCTCTTCTGTAAAATGATTGAGGGAACAGTGTATACTTGGGGTTAAAAACAGGTTTGATTTGGATTACGAGTGATTCTGTGTGATGAATAATGGTATTGGGAACCTGCAATATTTACAAGAATATAGAGGTGAAATATAAGTAGGAAAACAGAAATCTAGGTATGATTTGAAGCCCAGAAGGGTTTTGCCCTTGATTGGGATACTTAGCTTTGAATGATGTTCTGCAAAGATGCCTCAGATAATTCCATATACAATGGCATAGGACCTTGTACATTGGATGATTGAATTTAGAAGAGAACATCCAGTCAAAAAGGGATATTCAGTAGGATTAGGAAGATAGTCGGTAGGTTGAGGAAGAAGAGTGAGTATAGGATTTGGACCAAAAGTTCTTTAGCAATAGACTTTCGGTTGTTGAGTGAATGTAAATGTCAGCACATATGAAGAGTCAGTCACTATGTTGAACTGGGGAAAATATGTAGAAAAGCAGATATCAATAGAAACATTACGAAATCAGGCAAAGTATAAAGTGAGTGATAGAATTAGACATTTTCAACAGGGTTGAGTTTGAATATATAAATTAGGAAAAAAACAAATATGTAGTCACCAATAGGATTGACAATTGACAGCATTAGGCAACCTGGACATGGATGTTTTTAGAAATCCATGTTCACATTCCATTTAGGCTTTGGTACAATCATAAGTGTGACCTTTCCATTTTTTGTCCAGAATATTACTGTGATAATGAGGTGACATGAGTATTTCTTTCACCATTTCTGGGAGCAATATATTGAAGATGTAAAATGAGAATCGGGGGTACAAAGAGGTGTACCCTGTTTCTAGGAACATAGAGAAAAAGCATGAATAGACCATACTGTGAATAAATAATATAACTTTTTTGAACTTTAAATAATGAATTGAACTGATATCTGAAAAATTAAAGGAAATCGTATATTGATATACAATCATTCATTCCAACCAGGTATATATGTAATGGAAATATTTGTGTTTAGGTTTATCATAAAGAGTGTGTGAGTTTTGCTTCAAAATGATTATGGAAATTCAAAATAATGTGTTTGGAAAGAAGTCTCATGAAAAGACCAGTCAAGAATACCCTGACAATACATGTGTTCTGAAGCAAGAAGTGGTTAAAGTTGAAACAAATGCTTATTAATTTGTGAACTTGTGGATGAAATGTATATCCTGTGATGTGCAAAAACTGAAGAAACAATAATGTACCAGTGTCGAATACAAATGAATGACAAATTACATATCATGTCCCATAGGAGTCTACTTGCATTGATGTTAGACTGGGTCAGTTACTGTAGAATAATTAGGATTTGTATGCACCATTCACTGAAGTTAGTTTTCAGTACTAGGAAACAAATATGTATTTCAGGTGGATGAATATTTCTGATTATAATCTTGTGAAAAGTGGATTATAAATCCACATACATGAACATGAATGAATTTAGAGAGTGTATATTAGACACATATATTTCATATTTTGAAAAATTTGCAGAGTATATCTATATCTATATCTGTATATACACACACACACACACAACACTCACAGACATTAAAAAGTACCAATATAAATGCCAATCGAAATTCATCAGTAAATATGTATCATCCACAAATGCAAAAATATTTATTTTACTGAACATGAGTTAATGTATAATGTTGTTCTACTAGGACGCTCTGCTATAGGTTGAATTTTCATTTCCAACAGCATTTAGGAGGAGTGAACTCTTCTCACAATTTGTATCTGCCAAGACAGCCACCTCACAAAAATGTACGTGTGATACCTGGTAGGATTCTATATATGCATATAAATATACATGTGTGAATAGGCTACAGAAAAGGGAAATAAGAATTCACATATTTGTTAAGCTTAAAAACACATGGAGAATATTTCAAATAAATTTGACTAGATTTATAACTCCTACCTTATATAATGCAAATGTCAAGTCCAACTATACAACATGTCTCCTCTGAAGTACTTGTATTTCTAATGTGTTGGGCTAATTTTCTCCATTATATTAGGATGAATAGTCTGAGTCTACTAGGTATGGGTTAGTGTCAGGGATTCAGTACTTTGAATGGAAATTTGGAAAATGAATCCAATGTGTATGTAAAAATATGCTGCACAAATATCCTCCCGCTCTCATCCAGAATAATGCCTTGACATTACCTCACCCCAAGTAAGACACAATTAGAGGAGAAGAGTTACAAAATCAGTGAATACATATCTGGAATGGAAAATGCTCAGGAGTTCACAACCTTGGAGGTGGTAGAGGAGTTTCCAAAACTAAGGGACAGGGTAAACACTCCACAAACATGGAGCTCTGCTGGCCTAAAAACTTTTTGAGAAACTGCCTCTGAGCTTCCACACTTGAAATATATGTAGTTTTCTGGAGATTTGGCTTCCTCTGTAGTGAGACCATCAAAGCTGGGTCTGCATCTATGTGACCTGGAGGACATGGTTTCTTATTTTCCAATGAACAAGATGAAGCAGTGCTGAATCCTCTCTTTGTAGGTAAACTGAGGCCACTGGGGACTAAGTGTCTCCCCGTGTGGACTGTGAAGCCATTTGGTCCTCTTCCACTTTTTGTGGTGTTTTTGCTGCTGCACTGTGAGTTTTTTTATTAGTTTCACGAAATACTAGGAGCTAAACTGGGACACAGTGCTGGAGGGAGTTCTGTCACGTGTGGTGGGTCAGGGTCTACAAGAGAATGCACCAACTAGGCTCCTATCTCTCACACCTTGCCCCATTGCCCCCTTGTCCATATCAACCTGATTCTTAATTTTCCTCTGAAAACTCTCCATATAACAAGATGCCTTTACATATAAGGGTCTGTTGGCTGCACCATGTCAGTTACAAGCCATTTGGAATCCAATGGTAGATCCACATGGCCCTACCACGGATGTTTTAGCAAACACCTCCCCACCACTGCTCTAGACCCACTACTCAGCAGGCTCCAAATTTCTGGCATCTCTGTTCTACACCATTTTCATGAAACTCAGTAAATCAAGGCACTGTCTGGTATACTCATGATCAGCAACAGGACATCCAATGTTTCTCCAGTGCCACCTGGTCATAGGAATTTCAAAAATTTCATGGTATTTATCTAGCCATTTTTCAACCATGAAGTTGGAGGCACTGTGGGTTTCAGTTCATTCAGCAAACATTAAATGGTGAGGAAGCTCATTTCAATGAAATCTCTGGAGAACTCTCACAGGCACGGCTTCCCAAAGAGTGGACAAAAGGTCACATTATGCCAGGCCCATTGAGGTCTACAATGTGAGGTCCACGTGTGTTTTGACTCTCAACTATGGCTGCCATTTCTTTAATAATAAAATCATGTGATATCCTTGCTGAGATTCCCAGGCCTCTGTGGAAATCCACCCGGGGCCTAGGTCTCAGTTTCCAAGAGCGACTTTCATGCGTGGCCTCTTAAAATCCCAACAAAATTCATGGCAATGCTTCTCTGAGTTCAGTTCCAAAACCCAGTCTCTAAGGGGAATCACACCAGAGTTCAAGCTCACGTGGACCCAGTCATTTTTTCCAATGCAACACAAATGACCAAAATTAAAACCAAAACACTCCCACATGGCCTTCATCTTATTCCATATAGTCAATCATCTTAACCTCTGGCTGGAGGTTTCCATGAGGGGCACAGCCCAAGACAGTGTCCAAAATCAGCTCGTTTGCCCCTCATTTGCCTAAAGTCAGGGTAGCCTGGACACCGTTTCTCTGAAACAGGAGCGAACAAATAAGCCTACCGTTAATACTTCTTTGTTTCTCCAATTTGAGGCCTACTGATTTTAGGTATCGATTCTTTAGGTGATTTAGAGTCATGCGAAAACACAAGCACCTCTGCAGGGCTTTGAAGAACTCATTTGACCCAAAGAATCCCTATTGTCATTTGATGGAGTGCAGGAACCTAACAGAGGAAGGCAAGAGACTTCATCCACAATGAATGGTATTTTTTGCCATTTTGGTTTTGGAAGCTCACGTGGGATCATTCTTAAGATCCATCAGGTGCTGAGAATCTAAGTCACAGCCACACACAGGTCCAAGAGGCTGATAAAGAGCCACAGGTGAGGCCCATTCATTTCCATTTGAAAACTGTTTTCTTCAGGCTTCACAAAGGGGTGGCCTGAGGCAAAGACCTTCCTGACATTCAGTGCAACACAACAATAAGTAAGCAAAAGGACCAAAGCAGGGTTTCTGCACTGAGACTTTCCTGGTCACACTGATATCTGAGTTTTTTGAGATGCTCGCCATTCTCTTCAGCTATCCAGTACATGGCCATGTCACAGAGCTTGGAGGTGGTACATATTTTGGACACAAATCCATGAGCCTATTCTGGAGAGTGGCCAGAATTCAGGAAGAAAACAACAACTTAGAAAGATACAGGTGTTGCACATTGATAAGACAAGCTGCAGTCCATTCATATATTGGGCAGGATGAATTATGGGAAGATTTATACTAGACAGGACACATCCATTAATGCATTCTCTTTTCTAATGTCTACAACAACGGACACAGTGGGATACACAGAAAGAGAAACACTCGCCATGTCAAATGACTTACTAGAACCTGTCCACTCCAAACCAAACAAAAAGCCTTTTCTATCTATTCTCAGAACATGAGACAAAACAACAAACCCACACCCTCTCCCACAAAGGCACCTCCTTCCCCCAAGTACGTCTGTGACTATCCGGAGTGTCCTCTGACTGGTGGGCCATACTATGTTCCCCCGAAATGGCCTGTCTTCTCTCAGATCTTGATTCCTTGACCAACTCTGTGAACATGTCAGGAAAAAGTGGTTAGCCACTACCTGTTTTCTCAGGAAAGGTCCATCTTCAGAGCTCTCCTGGCATTTGGCCATCCTCACATCATTAGGTACCAAGAAAACTGACTCTGTCCTTGGTAAATCCAAACAAGTGAGCCCACTGGGACTGGGACTGGGACTGCCTCTGGGTGTCTGGCTTCTTGGATACCAAGTTCAGAGAGTTCCATCACCAAGGAAATGAGGTATTTCACATTCTTTGGAACTGAATGAGGTCACTGCCTTGGCAACCACTTTGTCCTAACAGTTGCTTCCAAGGGTAACATAAGATGGAGGTTGCCAGAACTTCCTGTGACACTTTCATAAGGTAGAATGTATATCACCATTGGCACCCGGGAACAGCTCTCCACTCAGCCCTGGTTTGGTCCATCTTCTGTACAATAAGAAGAGAGAGAGGCAGATTCAGACACATCCCTTCATCCTGACCAGGTTGTTTGCCATGGAAGATGACTTTTGCTCTCTCAGGTGCTTCATACCTGCCTACAACTTCTCCAGGTACCATTTGTGCATGGACATTTGAGGTTCTCATCAGGTTGAAGGTCCCCAACTTTCCTGTATTGTAAGAACCACTCTGTCTCTGCTCTTCTGTAAAATGATTGAGGGAACAGTGTATACTTGGGGTTAAAAACAGGTTTGATTTGGATTACGAGTGATTCTGTGTGATGAATAATGGTATTGGGAACCTGCAATATTTACAAGAATATAGAGGTGAAATATAAGTAGGAAAACAGAAATCTAGGTATGATTTGAAGCCCAGAAGGGTTTTGCCCTTGATTGGGATACTTAGCTTTGAATGATGTTCTGCAAAGATGCCTCAGATAATTCCATATACAATGGCATAGGACCTTGTACATTGGATGATTGAATTTAGAAGAGAACATCCAGTCAAAAAGGGATATTCAGTAGGATTAGGAAGATAGTCGGTAGGTTGAGGAAGAAGAGTGAGTATAGGATTTGGACCAAAAGTTCTTTAGCAATAGACTTTCGGTTGTTGAGTGAATGTAAATGTCAGCACATATGAAGAGTCAGTCACTATGTTGAACTGGGGAAAATATGTAGAAAAGCAGATATCAATAGAAACATTACGAAATCAGGCAAAGTATAAAGTGAGTGATAGAATTAGACATTTTCAACAGGGTTGAGTTTGAATATATAAATTAGGAAAAAAACAAATATGTAGTCACCAATAGGATTGACAATTGACAGCATTAGGCAACCTGGACATGGATGTTTTTAGAAATCCATGTTCACTTTCCATTTAGGCTTTGGTACAATCATAAGTGTGACCTTTCCATTTTTTGTCCAGAATATTACTGTGATAATGAGGTGACATGAGTATTTCTTTCACCATTTCTGGGAGCAATATATTGAAGATGTAAAATGAGAATCGGGGGTACAAAGAGGTGTACCCTGTTTCTAGGAACATAGAGAAAAAGCATGAATAGACCATACTGTGAATAAATAATATAACTTTTTAGAACTTTAAATAATGAATTGAACTGATATCTGAAAAATTAAAGGAAATCGTATATTGATATACAATCATTCATTCCAACCAGGTATATATGTAATGGAAATATTTGTGTTTAGGTTTATCATAAAGAGTGTGTGAGTTTTGCTTCAAAATGATTATGGAAATTCAAAATAATGTGTTTGGAAAGAAGTCTCATGAAAAGACCAGTCAAGAATACCCTGACAATACATGTGTTCTGAAGCAAGAAGTGGTTAAAGTTGAAACAAATGCTTATTAATTTGTGAACTTGTGGATGAAATGTATATCCTGTGATGTGCAAAAACTGAAGAAACAATAATGTACCAGTGTCGAATACAAATGAATGACAAATTACATATCATGTCCCATAGGAGTCTACTTGCATTGATGTTAGACTGGGTCAGTTACTGTAGAATAATTAGGATTTGTATGCACCATTCACTGAAGTTAGTTTTCAGTACTAGGAAACAAATATGTATTTCAGGTGGATGAATATTTCTGATTATAATCTTGTGAAAAGTGGATTATAAATCCACATACATGAACATGAATGAATTTAGAGAGTGTATATTAGACACATATATTTCATATTTTGAAAAATTTGCAGAGTATATCTATATCTATATCTGTATATACACACACACACACACAACACTCACAGACATTAAAAAGTACCAATATAAATGCCAATCGAAATTCATCAGTAAATATGTATCATCCTTAAATGCAAAAATATTTATTTTACTGAACATGAGTTAATGTATAATGTTGTTCTACTAGGACGCTCTCCTATAGGTTGAATTTTCATTTCCAACAGCATTTAGGAGGAGTGAACTCTTCTCACAATTTGTATCTGCCAAGACAGCCACCTCACAAAAATGTACGTGTGATACCTGGTAGGATTCTATATATGCATATAAATATACATGTGTGAATAGGCTACAGAAAAGGGAAATAAGAATTCACATATTTGTTAAGCTTAAAAACACATGGAGAATATTTCAAATAAATTTGACTAGATTTATAACTCCTACCTTATATAATGCAAATGTCAAGTCCAACTATACAACATGTCTCCTCTGAAGTACTTGTATTTCTAATGTGTTGGGCTAATTTTCTCCATTATATTAGGATGAATAGTCTGAGTCTACTAGGTATGGGTTAGTGTCAGGGATTCAGTACTTCGAATGGAAATTTGGAAAATGAATCCAATGTGTATGTAAAAATATGCTGCACAAATATCCTCCCGCTCTCATCCAGAATAATGCCTTGACATTACCTTCACCCCAAGTAAGACACAATTAGAGGAGAAGAGTTACAAAATCAGTGAATACATATCTGGAATGGAAAATGCTCAGGAGTTCACAACCTTGGAGGTGGTAGAGGAGTTTCCAAAACTAAGGGACAGGGTAAACACTCCACAAACATGGAGCTCTGCTGGCCTAAAAACTTTTGGAGAAACTGCCTCTGAGCTTCCACACTTGAAATATATGTAGTTTTCTGGAGATTTGGCTTCCTCTGTAGTGAGACCATCAAAGCTGGGTCTGCATCTATGTGACCTGGAGGACATGGTTTCTTATTTTCCAATGAACAAGATGAAGCAGTGCTGAATCCTCTCTTTGTAGGTAAACTGAGGCCACTGGGGACTAAGTGTCTCCCCGTGTGGACTGTGAAGCCATTTGTCCTCTTCCACTTTTTGTGGTGTTTTTGCTGCTGCACTGTGAGTTTGGTATTAGTTTCACGAAATACTAGGAGCTAAACTGGGACACAGTGCTGGAGGGAGTTCTGTCACGTGTGGTGGGTCAGGGTCTCCAAGAGAATGCACCAACTAGGCTCCTATCTCTCACAGCTTGCCCCATTGCCCCCTTGTCCATATCAACCTGATTCTTAATTTTCCTCTGAAAACTCTCCATATAACAAGATGCCTTTACATATAAGGGTCTGTTGGCTGCACCATGTAAGTTACAAGCCATTTGGAATCCAATGGTAGATCCACATGGCCCTACCACGGATGTTTTATCAAACACCTCCCCACCACTGCTCTAGACCCACTACTCAGCAGGCTCCAAATTTCTGGCATCTCTGTTCTACACCATTTTCATGAAACTCAGTAAATCAAGGCACTGTCTGGTATACTCATGATCAGCAACAGGACATCCAATGTTTCTCCAGTGCCACCTGGTCATAGGAATTTCAAAAATTTCATGGTATTTATCTAGCCATTTTTCAAGCATGAAGTTGGAGGCACTGTGGGTTTCAGTTCATTCAGCAAACATTAAATGGTGAGGAAGCTCATTTCAATGAAATCTCTGGAGAACTCTCACAGGCATGGCTTCCCAAAGAGTGGACAAAAGGTCACATTAGGCCAGGCCCATTGAGGTCTACAATGTGAGGTCCATGTGTGTTTTGACTCTCAACTATGGCTGCCATTTCTTTAAGAATAAAATAATGTGATATCCTTGCTGAGATTCCCAGGCCTCTGTGGAATTCCACCCGGGGCCTAGGTCTCAGTTTCCAAGAGCGACTTTCATGCGTGGCCTCTTAAAATCCCAACAAAATTCATGGCAATGCTTCTCTGAGTTCAGTTCCAAAACCCAGTCTCTATGGGGAATCACACCAGAGTTCAAGCTCACGTGGACCCAGTCATTTTTTCCAATGCAACACAAATGACCAAAATTAAAACCAAAACACTCCCACATGGCCTTCATCTTATTCCATATAGTCAATCATCTTAACCTCTGGCTGGAGGTTTCCATGAGGGGCGCAGCCCAAGACAGTGTCCAAAATCAGCTCGTTTGCCCCTCATTTGCCTAAAGTCAGGGTAGCCTGGACACCGTTTCTCTGAAACAGGAGCGAACAAATAAGCCTGCCGTTAATACTTCTTTGTTTCTCCAATTTGAGGCCTACTGATTTTAGGTATCGATTCGTTAGGTGATTTAGAGTCATGCGAAAACACAAGCACCTCTGCAGGGCTTTGAAGAACTCATTTGACCCAAAGAATCCCTATTGTCATTTGATGGAGTGCAGGAACCTAACAGAGGAAGGCAAGAGACTTCATCCACAATGAATGATATTTTTTGCCATTTTGGTTTTGGAAGCTCACGTGGGATCATTCTTAAGATCCATCAGGTGCTGAGAATCTAAGTCACAGCCACACACAGGTCCAAGAGGCTGATAAAGAGCGACAGGTGAGGCCCATTCATTTCCATTTGAAAACTGTTTTCTTCAGGCTTCACAAAGGGGTGGCCTGACGCAAAGACCTTCCTGACATTCAGTGCAACACAACAATAAGTAAGCAAAAGGCCCAAAGCAGGGTTTCTGCACTGAGACTTTCCTGGTCACACAGATATCTGAGTTTTTTGAGATGCTCGCCATTCTCTTCAGCTATCCAGTACATGGCCATGTCACAGAGCTTGGAGGTGGTACATATTTTGTACACAAATCCATGAGCCTATTCTGGAGAGTGGCCAGAATTCAGGAAGAAAACAACAACTTAGAAAGATAGCAGGTGTTGCACATTGATAAGACAAGCTGCAGTCCATTCATATATTGGGCAGGATGAATTATGGGAAGATTTATACTAGACAGGACACATCCATTAATGCATTCTCTTTTCTAATGTCTACAACAACGGACACAGTGGGATACACAGAAAGAGAAACACTCGCCATGTCAAATGACTTACTAGAAACTGTCCACTCCAAACCAAACAAACCGCCTTTTCTATCTATTCTCAGAACATGAGACAAAACAACAAACCCACACCCACTCCCACAAAGGCACCTCCTTCCCCCAAGTACGTCTGTGACTATCCGGAGTGTCCTCTGACTGGTGGGCCATACTATGTTCCCCCGAAATGGCCTGTCTTCTCTCAGATCTTGATTCCTTGACCAACTCTGTGAAGATGTCAGGAAAAAGTGGTTAGCCACTACCTGTTTTCTCAGGAAAGGTCCATCTTCAGAGCTCTCCTGGCATTTGGCCATCCTCACATCATTAGGTACCAAGAAAACTGACTCTGTCCTTGGTAAATCCAAACAAGTGAGCCCACTGGGACTGGGAATGGGACTGCATCTGGCTGTCTGGCTTCTTGGATACCAAGTTCAGAGAGTTCCATCACCAAGGAAATGAGGTATTTCACATTCTTTGGAACTGAATGAGGTCACTGCCTTGGCAACCACTTTGTCCTAACAGTTGCTTCCAAGGGTAACATAAGATGGAGGTTGCCAGAACTTCCTGTGACACTTTCATAAGGTAGAATGTATATCACCATTGGCACCCGGGAACAGCTCTCCACTCAGCCCTGGTTTGGTCCATCTTCTGTACAATAAGAAGAGAGAGAGGCAGATTCAGACACATCCCTTCATCCTGACCAGGTTGTTTGCCATGGAAGATGACTTTTGCTCTCTCAGGTGCTTCATACCTGCCTACAACTTCTCCAGGTACCATTTGTGCATGGACATTTGAGGTTCTCATCAGGTTGAAGGTCCCCAACTTTCCTGTATTGTAAGAACCACTCTGTCTCTGCTCTTCTGTAAAATGATTGAGGGAACAGTGTATACTTGGGGTTAAAAACAGGTTTGATTTGGATTACGAGTGATTCTGTGTGATGAATAATGGTATTGGGAACCTGCAATATTTACAAGAATATAGAGGTGAAATATAAGTAGGAAAACAGAAATCTAGGTATGATTTGAAGCCCAGAAGGGTTTTGCCTTGATTGGGATACTTAGCTTTGAATGATGTTCTGCAAAGATGCCTCAGATAATTCCATATACAATGGCATAGGACCTTGTACATTGGATGATTGAATTTAGAAGAGAACATCCAGTCAAAAAGGGATATTCAGTAGGATTAGGAAGATAGTCGGTAGGTTTAGGAAGAAGAGTGAGTATAGGATTTGGACCAAAAGTTCTTTAGCAATAGACTTTCGGTTGTTGAGTGAATGTAAATGTCAGCACATATGAAGAGTCAGTCACTATGTTGAACTGGGGAAAATATGTAGAAAAGCAGATATCAATAGAAACATTACGAAATCAGGCAAAGTATAAAGTGAGTGATAGAATTAGACATTTTCAACAGGGTTGAGTTTGAATATATAAATTAGGAAAAAAACAAATATGTAGTCACCAATAGGATTGACAATTGACAGCATTAGGCAACCTGGACATGGATGTTTTTAGAAATCCATGTTCACTTTCCATTTAGGCTTTGGTACAATCATAAGTGTGACCTTTCCATTTTTTGTCCAGAATATTACTGTGATAATGAGGTGACATGAGTATTTCTTTCACCATTTCTGGGAGCAATATATTGAAGATGTAAAATGAGAATCGGGGGTACAAAGAGGTGTACCCTGTTTCTAGGAACATAGAGAAAAAGCATGAATAGACCATACTGTGAATAAATAATATAACTTTTTTGAACTTTAAATAATGAATTGAACTGATATCTGAAAAATTAAAGGAAATCGTATATTGATATACAATCATTCATTCCAACCAGGTATATATGTAATGGAAATATTTGTGTTTTGGTTTATCATGAAGAGTGTGTGAGTTTTGCTTCAAAATGATTATGGAAATTCAAAATAATGTGTTTGGAAAGAAGTCTCATGAAAAGACCAGTCAAGAAACCCTGACAATACATGTGTTCTGAAGCAAGAAGTGGTGAAAGTTGAAACAAATGCATATTAATTTGTGAACTTGTGGATGAAATGTAAATCCTGTGATGTGCAAAAACTGAAGAAACAATAATGTACCAGTGTCGAATACAAATGAATGACAAATTACATATCATGTCCCATAGGAGTCTACTTGCATTGATGTTAGACTGGGTCAGTTACTGTAGAATAATTAGGATTTGTATGCACCATTCACTGAAGTTAGTTTTCAGTACTATGAAACAAATATGTATTTCAGGTGGATGAATATTTCTGATTATAATCTTGTGAAAAGTGGATTATAAATCCACATACATGAACATGAATGAATTTAGAGAGTGTATATTAGACACATATATTTCATATTTTGAAAAATTTGCAGAGTATATCTATATCTATATCTGTATATACACACACACACACACAACACTCACAGACATTAAAAAGTACCAATATAAATGCCAATCAAAATTCATCAGTGAATATGTATCATCCACAAATGCAAAAATATTTATTTTACTGAACATGAGTTAATGTATAATGTTGTTCTACTAGGACGCTCTCCTATAGGTTGAATTTTCATTTCCAACAGCATTTAGGAGGAGTGAACTCTTCTCACAATTTGTATCAGCCAAGACAGCCACCTCACAAAAATGTACGTGTGATACCTGGTAGGATTCTATATATGCATATAAATATACATGTGTGAATAGACTACAGAAAAAGGAAACAAAAATTCACATATTTGTTAAGTTTAAAACACATGGAGAATATTTCAAATAAATTTGACTAGATTTATAACTCCTACCTTATATAATGCAAATGTCAAGTCCAACTATACAACATGTCTCCACTGAAGTACTTGTATTTCTAATGTGTTGGGTTAATTTTCTCCATTATATTAGGATGAATAGTCTGAGTCTACTAGGTATGGGTTAGTGTCAGGGATTCAGTATTTCGAATGGAAAATTGGAAAATGAATCCAATGTGTTTGTAAATATATGCTGCACAAATATCCTCCCGCTCTCATCCAGAACAATGCCTTGACATTACCTTCACCCCAAGTAAGACACAATTAGAGGAGAAGAGTTACAAAATCAGTGAATACATATCTGGAATGGAAAATGCTCAGGAGTTCACAACCTTGGAGGTGGTAGTGGAGTTTCCAAAACTAAGGGACAGGGTAAACCCTCCACAAACATGGAGCTCTGCTGGCCTAAAAACTTTTTGAGAAACTGCCTCTGAGCTTCCACACTTGAAATATATGTTGTTTTCAGGAGATTTGGCTTCCTCTGTAGTGAGAACATCAAAGCTGGGTCTGCATCTATGTGACCTGGAGGACATGGTTTCTTATTTTCCAATGAACAAGATGAAGCAGTGCTGAATCCTCTCTTTGTAGGTAAACTGAGGCCACTGGAGACTAAGTGTCTCCCCGTGTGGACTGTGAAGCCATTTGGTCCTCTTCCACTTTTTGTGGTGTTTTTGCAGCTGCACTGTGAGTTTGGTATTTGTTTCACGAAATACTAGGAGCTAAACTGGGACACAGTGCTGGAGGGAGTTCTGTCACGTGTGGTGGGTCAGGGTCTGCAAGAGAATGCACCAACTAGGCTCCTATCTCTCACAGCTTGCCCCATTGCCCCCTTGTCCATATCAACCTGATTCTTAATTTTCCTCTGAAAACTCTCCATATAACAAGATGCCTTTACATATAAGGGTCTGTTGGCTGCACCATGTCAGTTACAAGCCATTTGGAATCCAATGGTAGATCCACATGGCCCTACCACGGATGTTTTATCAAACACCTCCCCACCACTGCTCTAGACCCACTACTCAGCAGGCTCCAAATTTCTGGCATCTCTGTTCTACACCATTTTCATGAAACTCAGTAAATCAAGGCACTGTCTGGTATACTCATGATCAGCAACAGGACATCCAATGTTTCTCCAGTGCCACCTGGTCATAGGAATTTCAAAAATTTCATGGTATTTATCTAGCCATTTTTCAACCATGAAGTTGGAGGCACTCTGGGTTTTTGTTCATTCAGCAAACATTAAATGGTGAGGAAGCTCATTTCAATGAAATCTCTGGAGAACTCTCACAGGCACGGCTTCCCAAAGAGTGGACAAAAGGTCACATTAGGCCAGGCCCATTGAGGTCTACAATGTGAGGTCCACGTGTGTTTTGACTCTCAACTATGGCTGCCATTTCTTTAAGAATAAAATCATGTGATATCCTTGCTGAGATTCCCAGGCCTCTGTGGAAATCCACCCGGGGCCTAGGTCTCAGTTTCCAAGAGCGACTTTCATGCGTGGCCTCTTAAAATCCCAACAAAATTCATGGCAATGCTTCTCTGAGTTCAGTTCCAAAACCCAGTCTCTAAGGGGAATCACACCAGAGTTCAAGCTCACGTGGACCCAGTCATTTTTTCCAATGCAACACAAATGACCAAAATTAAAACCAAAACACTCCCACATGGCCTTCATCTTATTCCATATAGTCAATCATCTTAACCTCTGGCTGGAGGTTTCCATGAGGGGCGCAGCCCAAGACAGTGTCCAAAATCAGCTCGTTTGCCCCTCATTTGCCTAAAGTCAGGGTACCCTGGACACCGTTTCTCTGAAACAGGAGCGAACAAATAAGCCTGCCGTTAATACTTCTTTGTTTCTCCAATTTGAGGCCTACTGATTTTAGGTATCGATTCTTTAGGTGATTTAGAGTCATGCGAAAACACAAGCACCTCTGCAGGGCTTTGAAGAACTCATTTGACCCAAAGAATCCCTATTGTCATTTGATGGATTGCAGGAACCTAACAGAGGAAGGCAAGAGACTTCATCCACAATGAATGATATTTTTTGCCATTTTGGTTTTGGAAGCTCACGTGGGATCATTCTTAAGATCCATCAGGTGCTGAGAATCTAAGTCACAGCCACACACAGGTCCAAGAGGCTGATAAAGAGCCACAGGTGAGGCCCATTCATTTCCATTTGAAAACTGTTTTCTTCAGGCTTCACAAAGGGGTGGCCTGAGGCAAAGACCTTCCTGACATTCAGTGCAACACAACAATAAGTAAGCAAAAGGCCCAAAGCAGGGTTTCTGCACTGAGACTTTCCTGGTCACACTGATATCTGAGTTTTTTGAGATGCTCGCCATTCTCTTCAGCTATCCAGTACATGGCCATGTCACAGAGCTTGGAGGTGGTACATATTTTGGACACAAATCCATGAGCCTATTCTGGAGAGTGGCCAGAATTCAGGAAGAAAACAACAACTTAGAAAGATAGCAGGTGTTGCACATTGATAAGACAAGCTGCAGTCCATTCATATATTGGGCAGGATGAATTATGGGAAGATTTATACTAGACAGGACACATCCATTAATGCATTCTCTTTTCTAATGTCTACAACAACGGACACAGTGGGATACACAGAAAGAGAAACACTCGCCATGTCAAATGACTTACTAGAAACTGTCCACTCCAAACCAAACAAACCGCCTTTTCTATCTATTCTCAGAACATGAGACAAAACAACAAACCCACACCCTCTCCCACAAAGGCACCTCCTTCCCCCAAGTACGTCTGTGACTATCCGGAGTGTCCTCTGACTGGTGGGCCATACTATGTTCCCCCGAAATGGCCTGTCTTCTCTCAGATCTTGATTCCTTGACCAACTCTGTGAACATGTCAGGAAAAAGTGGTTAGCCACTACCTGTTTTCTCAGGAAAGGTCCATCTTCAGAGCTCTCCTGGCATTTGGCCATCCTCACATCATTAGGTACCAAGAAAACTGACTCTGTCCTTGGTAAATCCAAACAAGTGAGCCCACTGGGACTGGGACTGGGACTGCCTCTGGGTGTCTGGCTTCTTGGATACCAAGTTCAGAGAGTTCCATCACCAAGGAAATGAGGTATTTCACATTCTTTGGAACTGAATGAGGTCACTGCCTTGGCAACCACTTTGTCCTAACAGTTGCTTCCAAGGGTAACATAAGATGGAGGTTGCCAGAACTTCCTGTGACACTTTCATAAGGTAGAATGTATATCACCATTGGCACCCGGGAACAGCTCTCCACTCAGCCCTGGTTTGGTCCATCTTCTGTACAATAAGAAGAGAGAGAGGCAGATTCAGACACATCCCTTCATCCTGACCAGGTTGTTTGCCATGGAAAATGACTTTTGCTCTCTCAGGTGCTTCATACCTGCCTACAACTTCTCCAGGTACCATTTGTGCATGGACATTTGAGGTTCTCATCAGGTTGAAGGTCCCCAACTTTCCTGTATTGTAAGAACCACTCTGTCTCTGGACTTCTGTAAAATGATTGAGGGAACAGTGTATACTTGGGTTTAAAAACAGGTTTGATTTGGATTACGAGTGATTCTGTGTGATGAATAATGGTATTGGGAACCTGCAATATTTACAAGAATATAGAGGTGAAATATAAGTAGGAAAACAGAAATCTAGGTATGATTTGAAGCCCAGAAGGGTTTTGCCCTTGATTGGGATACTTAGCTTTGAATGATGTTGTGCAAAGATGCCTCAGATAATTCCATATACAATGGCATAGGACCTTGTACATTGGATGATTGAATTTAGAAGAGAACATCCAGTCAAAAAGGGATATTCAGTAGGATTAGGAAGATAGTCGGTAGGTTGAGGAAGAAGAGTGAGTATAGGATTCGGACCAAAAGTTCTTTAGCAATAGACTTTCGGTTGTTGAGTGAATGTAAATGTCAGCACATATGAAGAGTCAGTCACTATGTTGAACTGGGGAAAATATGTAGAAAAGCAGATATCAATAGAAACATTACGAAATCAGGCAAAGTATAAAGTGAGTGATAGAATTAGACATTTTCAACAGGGTTGAGTTTGAATATATAAATTAGGAAAAAAACAAATATGTAGTCACCAATAGGATTGACAATTGACAGCATTAGGCAACCTGGACATGGATGTTTTTAGAAATCCATGTTCACTTTCCATTTAGGCTTTGGTACAATCATAAGTGTGACCTTTCCATTTTTTGTCCAGAATATTACTGTGATAATGAGGTGACATGAGTATTTCTTTCACCATTTCTGGGAGCAATATATTGAAGATGTAAAATGAGAATCGGGGGTACAAAGAGGTGTACCCTGTTTCTAGGAACATAGAGTAAAAGCATGAATAGACCATACTGTGAATAAATAATATAACTTTTTGAACTTTAAATAATGAATTGAACTGATATCTGAAAAATTAAAGGAAATCCTATATTGATATACAATCATTCATTCCAACCAGGTATATATGTAATGGAAATATTTGTGTTTAGGTTTATCATAAAGAGTGTGTGAGTTTTGCTTCAAAATGATTATGGAAATTCAAAATAATGTGTTTGGAAAGAAGTCTCATGAAAAGACCAGTCAAGAAACCCTGACAATACATGTGTTCTGAAGCAAGAAGTGGTTAAAGTTGAAACAAATGCTTATTAATTTGTGAACTTGTGGATGAAATGTATATCCTGTGATGTGCAAAAACTGAAGAAACAATAATGTACCAGTGTCGAATACAAATGAATGACAAATTACATATCATGTCCCATAGGAGTCTACTTGCATTGATGTTAGACTGGGTCAGTTACTGTAGAATAATTAGGATTTGTATGCACCATTCACTGAAGTTAGTTTTCAGTACTAGGAAACAAATATGTATTTCAGGTGGATGAATATTTCTGATTATAATCTTGTGAAAAGTGGATTATAAATCCACATACATGAACATGAATGAATTTAGAGAGTGTATATTAGACACACATATTTCATTTTTTCAAAAATTTGGAGAGTGTATCTATATCTATATCTATACCTATATATACACACACACACACACACACACACACACACACACACACACAACTCACAGACATTAAAAATTACAAATATAAATGCCAATCGAAATTCATCAGTAAATATGTATCATCCACAAATGCAAAAATATTTATTTTACTGAACATGAGTTAATGTATAATGTTGTTCTACTAGGACGCTCTCCTATAGGTTGAATTTTCATTTCCAACAGCATTTAGGAGGAGTGAACTCTTCTCACAATTTGTATCTGCCAAGACAGCCACCTCACAAAAATGTACGTGTGATACCTGGTAGGATTCTATATATGCATATAAATATACATGTGTGAATAGACTACAGAAAAAGGAAACAAGAATTCACATATTTGTTAAGTTTAAAACACATGGAGAATATTTCAAATAAATTTGACTAGATTTATAACTCCTACCTTATATAATGCAAATGTCAAGTCCAACTATACAACATGTCTCCTCTGAAGTACTTGTATTTCTACTGTGTTGGGTTAATTTTCTCCATTATATTAGGATGAATAGTCTGAGTCTACTAGGTATGGGTTAGTGTCAGGGATTCAGTATTTCGAATGGAAAATTGGAAAATGAATCCAATGTGTATGTAAATATATGCTGCACAAATATCCTCCCGCTCTCATCCAGAACAATGCCTTGACATTACCTTCACCCCAAGTAAGACACAATTAGAGGAGAAGAGTTACAAAATCAGTGAATACATATCTGGAATGGAAAATGCTCAGGAGTTCACAACCTTGGAGGTGGTAGAGGAGTTTCCAAAACTAAGGGACAGGGTAAACACTCCACAAACATGGAGCTCTGCTGGCCTAAAAACTTTTTGAGAAACTGCCTCTGAGCTTCCACACTTGAAATATATGTAGTTTTCTGGAGATTTGGCTTCCTCTGTAGTGAGACCATCAAAGCTGGGTCTGCATCTATGTGACCTGGAGGACATGGTTTCTTATTTTCCAATGAACAAGATGAAGCAGTGCTGAATCCTCTCTTTGTAGGTAAACTGAGGCCACTGGGGACTAAGTGTCTCCCCATGTGGACTGTGAAGCCATTTAGTCCTCTTC
Organism: Callospermophilus lateralis; assembly: GCF_048772815.1. Classification (NCBI taxonomy): domain Eukaryota; kingdom Metazoa; phylum Chordata; class Mammalia; order Rodentia; family Sciuridae; genus Callospermophilus; species Callospermophilus lateralis. The sequence continues at coordinate 262,460 of NW_027514194.1, forward strand.
CACTTTTTGTGGTGTTTTTGCTGCTGCACTGTGAGTTTGGTATTTGTTTCACGAAATACTAGGAGCTAAACTGGGACACAGTGCTGGAGGGAGTTCTGTCACGTGTGGTGGGTCAGGGTCTGCAAGAGAATGCACCAACTAGGCTCCTATCTCTCACAGCTTGCCCCATTGCCCCCTTGTCCATATCAACCTGATTCTTAATTTTCCTCTGAAAACTCTCCATATAACAAGATGCCTTTACATATAAGGGTCTGTTGGCTGCACCATGTCAGTTACAAGCCATTTGGAATCCAATGGTAGATCCACATGGCCCTACCACGGATGTTTTATCAAACACCTCCCCACCACTGCTCTAGACCCACTACTCAGCAGGCTCCAAATTTCTGGCATCTCTGTTCTACACCATTTTCATGAAACTCAGTAAATCAAGGCACTGTCTGGTATACTCATGATCAGCAACAGGACATCCAATGTTTCTCCAGTGCCACCTGGTCATAGGAATTTCAAAAATTTCATGGTATTTATCTAGCCATTTTTCAAGCATGAAGTTGGAGGCACTGTGGGTTTCAGTTCATTCAGCAAACATTAAATGGTGAGGAAGCTCATTTCAATGAAATCTCTGGAGAACTCTCACAGGCATGGCTTCCCAAAGAGTGGACAAAAGGTCACATTAGGCCAGGCCCATTGAGGTCTACAATGTGAGGTCCATGTGTGTTTTGACTCTCAACTATGGCTGCCATTTCTTTAAGAATAAAATAATGTGATATCCTTGCTGAGATTCCCAGGCCTCTGTGGAATTCCACCCGGGGCCTAGGTCTCAGTTTCCAAGAGCGACTTTCATGCGTGGCCTCTTAAAATCCCAACAAAATTCATGGCAATGCTTCTCTGAGTTCAGTTCCAAAACCCAGTCTCTAAGGGGAATCACACCAGAGTTCAAGCTCACGTGGACCCAGTCATTTTTTCCAATGCAACACAAATGACCAAAATTAAAACCAAAACACTCCCACATGGCCTTCATCTTATTCCATATAGTCAATCATCTTAACCTCTGGCTGGAGGTTTCCATGAGGGGCGCAGCCCAAGACAGTGTCCAAAATCAGCTCGTTTGCCCCTCATTTGCCTAAAGTCAGGGTAGCCTGGACACCGTTTCTCTGAAACAGGAGCGAACAAATAAGCCTGCCGTTAATACTTCTTTGTTTCTCCAATTTGAGGCCTACTGATTTTAGGTATCGATTCTTTAGGTGATTTAGAGTCATGCGAAAACACAAGCACCTCTGCAGGGCTTTGAAGAACTCATTTGACCCAAAGAATCCCTATTGTCATTTGATGGAGTGCAGGAACCTAACAGAGGAAGGCAAGAGACTTCATCCATAATGAATGATATTTTTTGCCATTTTGGTTTTGGAAGCTCACGTGGGATCATTCTTAAGATCCATCAGGTGCTGAGAATCTAAGTCACAGCCACACACAGGTCCAAGAGGCTGATAAAGAGCGACAGGTGAGGCCCATTCATTTCCATTTGAAAACTGTTTTCTTCAGGCTTCACAAAGGGGTGGCCTGACGCAAAGACCTTCCTGACATTCAGTGCAACACAACAATAAGTAAGCAAAAGGCCCAAAGCAGGGTTTCTGCACTGAGACTTTCCTGGTCACACAGATATCTGAGTTTTTTGAGATGCTCGCCATTCTCTTCAGCTATCCAGTACATGGCCATGTCACAGAGCTTGGAGGTGGTACATATTTTGTACACAAATCCATGAGCCTATTCTGGAGAGTGGCCAGAATTCAGGAAGAAAACAACAACTTAGAAAGATAGCAGGTGTTGCACATTGATAAGACAAGCTGCAGTCCATTCATATATTGGGCAGGATGAATTATGGGAAGATTTATACTAGACAGGACACATCCATTAATGCATTCTCTTTTCTAATGTCTACAACAACGGACACAGTGGGATACACAGAAAGAGAAACACTCGCCATGTCAAATGACTTACTAGAAACTGTCCACTCCAAACCAAACAAACCGCCTTTTCTATCTATTCTCAGAACATGAGACAAAACAACAAACCCACACCCACTCCCACAAAGGCACCTCCTTCCCCCAAGTACGTCTGTGACTATCCGGAGTGTCCTCTGACTGGTGGGCCATACTATGTTCCCCCGAAATGGCCTGTCTTCTCTCAGATCTTGTTTCCTTGACCAACTCTGTGAAGATGTCAGGAAAAAGTGGTTAGCCACTACCTGTTTTCTCAGGAAAGGTCCATCTTCAGAGCTCTCCTGGCATTTGGCCATCCTCACATCATTAGGTACCAAGAAAACTGACTCTGTCCTTGGTAAATCCAAACAAGTGAGCCCACTGGGACTGGGAATGGGACTGCCTCTGGGTGTCTGGCTTCTTGGATACCAAGTTCAGAGAGTTCCATCACCAAGGAAATGAGGTATTTCACATTCTTTGGAACTGAATGAGGTCACTGCCTTGGCAACCACTTTGTCCTAACAGTTGCTTCCAAGGGTAACATAAGATGGAGGTTGCCAGAACTTCCCGTGACACTTTCATAAGGTAGAATGTATATCACCATTGGCACCCGGGAACAGCTCTCCACTCAGCCCTGGTTTGGTCCATCTTCTGTACAATAAGAAGAGAGAGAGGCAGATTCAGACACATCCCTTCATCCTGACCAGGTTGTTTGCCATGGAAGATGACTTTTGCTCTCTCAGGTGCTTCATACCTGCCTACAACTTCTCCAGGTACCATTTGTGCATGGACATTTGAGGTTCTCATCAGGTTGAAGGTCCCCAACTTTCCTGTATTGTAAGAACCACTCTGTCTCTGCTCTTCTGTAAAATGATTGAGGGAACAGTGTATACTTGGGGTTAAAAACAGGTTTGATTTGGATTACGAGTGATTCTGTGTGATGAATTATGGTATTGGGAACCTGCAATATTTACAAGAATATAGATTTGAAATATAAGTAGGAAAACAGAAATCTAGGTATGATTTGAAGCCCAGAAGGGTTTTGCCTTGATTGGGATACTTAGCTTTGAATGATGTTGTGCAAAGATGCCTCAGATAATTCCATATACAATGGCATAGGACCTTGTACATTGGATGATTAAATTTAGAAGAGAACATCCAGTCAAAAAGGGATATTCAGTAGGATTAGGAAGATAGTCGGTAGGTTTAGGAAGAAGAGTGAGTATAGGATTTGGACCAAAAGTTCTTTAGCAATAGACTTTCGGTTGTTGAGTGAATGTAAATGTCAGCACATATGAAGAGTCAGTCACTATGTTGAACTGGGGAAAATATGTAGAAAAGCAGATATCAATAGAAACATTACGAAATCAGGCAAAGTATAAAGTGAGTGATAGAATTAGACATTTTCAACAGGGTTGAGTTTGAATATATAAATTAGGAAAAAAACAAATATGTAGTCACCAATAGGATTGACAATTGACAGCATTAGGCAACCTGGACATGTATGTTTTTAGAAATCCATGTTCACTTTCCATTTAGGCTTTGGTACAATCATAAGTGTGACCTTTCCATTTTTTGTCCAGAATATTACTGTGATAATGAGGTGACATGAGTATTTCTTTCACCATTTCTGGGAGCAATATATTGAAGATGTAAAATGAGAATCGGGGGTACAAAGAGGTGTACCCTGTTTCTAGGAACATAGAGAAAAAGCATGAATAGACCATACTGTGAATAAATAATATAACTTTTTTGAACTTTAAATAATGAATTGAACTGATATCTGAAAAATTAAAGGAAATCGTATATTGATATACAATCATTCATTCCAACCAGGTATATATGTAATGGAAATATTTGTGTTTTGGTTTATCATGAAGAGTGTGTGAGTTTTGCTTCAAAATGATTATGGAAATTCAAAATAATGTGTTTGGAAAGAAGTCTCATGAAAAGACCAGTCAAGAAACCCTGACAATACATGTGTTCTGAAGCAAGATGTGGTGAAAGTTGAAACAAATGCATATTAATTTGTGAACTTGTGGATGAAATGTATATCCTGTGATGTGCAAAAACTGAAGAAACAATAATGTACCAGTGTCGAATACAAATGAATGACAAATTACATATCATGTCCCATAGGAGTCTACTTGCATTGATGTTAGACTGGGTCAGTTACTGTAGAATAATTAGGATTTGTATGCACCATTCACTGAAGTTAGTTTTCAGTACTATGAAACAAATATGTATTTCAGGTGGATGAATATTTCTGATTATAATCTTGTGAAAAGTGGATTATAAATCCACATACATGAACATGAATGAATTTAGAGAGTGTATATTAGACACATATATTTCATATTTTGAAAAATTTGCAGAGTATATCTATATCTATATCTGTATATACACACACACACACACAACACTCACAGACATTAAAAAGTACCAATATAAATGCCAATCAAAATTCATCAGTGAATATGTATCATCCACAAATGCAAAAATATTTATTTTACTGAACATGAGTTAATGTATAATGTTGTTCTACTAGGACGCTCTCCTATAGGTTGAATTTTCATTTCCAACAGCATTTAGGAGGAGTGAACTCTTCTCACAATTTGTATCAGCCAAGACAGCCACCTCACAAAAATGTACGTGTGATACCTGGTAGGATTCTATATATGCATATAAATATACATGTGTGAATAGACTACAGAAAAAGGAAACAAAAATTCACATATTTGTTAAGTTTAAAACACATGGAGAATATTTCAAATAAATTTGACTAGATTTATAACTCCTACCTTATATAATGCAAATGTCAAGTCCAACTATACAACATGTCTCCACTGAAGTACTTGTATTTCTAACGTGTTGGGTTAATTTTCTCCATTATATTCGGATGAATAGTCTGAGTCTACTAGGTATGGGTTAGTGTCAGGGATTCAGTATTTCGAATGGAAAATTGGAAAATGAATCCAATGTGTTTGTAAATATATGCTGCACAAATATCCTCCCGCTCTCATCCAGAACAATGCCTTGACATTACCTTCACCCCAAGTAAGACACAATTAGAGGAGAAGAGTTACAAAATCAGTGAATACATATCTGGAATGGAAAATGCTCAGGAGTTCACAACCTTGGAGGTGGTAGAGGAGTTTCCAAAACTAAGGGACAGGGTAAACCCTCCACAAACATGGAGCTCTGCTGGCCTAAAAACTTTTTGAGAAACTGCCTCTGAGCTTCCACACTTGAAATATATGTTGTTTTCAGGAGATTTGGCTTCCTCTGTAGTGAGAACATCAAAGCTGGGTCTGCATCTATGTGACCTGGAGGACATGGTTTCTTATTTTCCAATGAACAAGATGAAGCAGTGCTGAATCCTCTCTTTGTAGGTAAACTGAGGCCACTGGAGACTAAGTGTCTCCCCGTGTGGACTGTGAAGCCATTTGGTCCTCTTCCACTTTTTGTGGTGTTTTTGCAGCTGCACTGTGAGTTTGGTATTTGTTTCACGAAATACTAGGAGCTAAACTGGGACACAGTGCTGGAGGGAGTTCTGTCACGTGTGGTGGGTCAGGGTCTGCAAGAGAATGCACCAACTAGGCTCCTATCTCTCACAGCTTGCCCCATTGCCCCCTTGTCCATATCAACCTGATTCTTAATTTTCCTCTGAAAACTCTCCATATAACAAGATGCCTTTACATATAAGGGTCTGTTGGCTGCACCATGTCAGTTACAAGCCATTTGGAATCCAATGGTAGATCCACATGGCCCTACCACGGATGTTTTATCAAACACCTCCCCACCACTGCTCTAGACCCACTACTCAGCAGGCTCCAAATTTCTGGCATCTCTGTTCTACACCATTTTCATGAAACTCAGTAAATCAAGGCACTGTCTGGTATACTCATGATCAGCAACAGGACATCCAATGTTTCTCCAGTGCCACCTGGTCATAGGAATTTCAAAAATTTCATGGTATTTATCTAGCCATTTTTCAAGCATGAAGTTGGAGGCACTGTGGGTTTCAGTTCATTCAGCAAACATTAAATGGTGAGGAAGCTCATTTCAATGAAATCTCTGGAGAACTCTCACAGGCATGGCTTCCCAAAGAGTGGACAAAAGGTCACATTAGGCCAGGCCCATTGAGGTCTACAATGTGAGGTCCATGTGTGTTTTGACTCTCAACTATGGCTGCCATTTCTTTAAGAATAAAATCATGTGATATCCTTGCTGAGATTCCCAGGCCTCTGTGGAAATCCACCCGGGGCCTAGGTCTCAGTTTCCAAGAGCGACTTTCATGCGTGGCCTCTTAAAATCCCAACAAAATTCATGGCAATGCTTCTCTGAGTTCAGTTCCAAAACCCAGTCTCTAAGGGGAATCACACCAGAGTTCAAGCCCACGTGGACCCAGTCATTTTTTCCAATGCCACACAAATGACCAAAATTAAAACCAAAACACTCCCACAAGGCCCTCATCTTATTTCATATAGTCAATCATCTTAACCTCTGGCTGGAGGTTTCCATGAGGGGCGCAGCCCAAGACAGTGTCCAAAATCAGGTCGTTTGCCCCTCATTTGTCTAAAGTCAGGGTAGCCTGGACACCGTTTCTGTGAACCAGGAGTGAACAAATAAGCCTGCCGTTAATACTTCTGTGTTTCTCCAATTTGAGGCCTACTGATTTTAGGTATCGATTCTTTAGGTGATTTAGAGTCATGAGAAAACACAAGTACCTCTGCAGGGCTTTGAAGAACTCATTTGACCCAAAGAATCCCTATTGTCATTTGATGGAGTGCAGGAACCTAACAGAGGAAGGCAAGAGACTTCATCCACAATGAATGAAATTTTTTGCCATTTTGGTTTTGGAAGCTCACATGGGATCATTCTTAAGATCCATCAGGTGCTGAGAATCTAAGTCACAGCCACACACAGGCCCAAGAGGCTGATAAAGACACATCCCTTTCCAAAGCAATTAAGCAAAGAGCCACAGGTGAGGCCCATTCATTTCCATTTGAAAACTGTTTTCATCAGGCTTCACAAAGGGGTGGCCTGAGGCAAAGACCTTCCTGACATTCAGTGCAACACAACAATAAGTAAGCAAAAGGCCCAAAGCAGGGTTTCTGCACTGAGACTTTCCTGGTCACACTGATATCTGAGTTTTCTGAGATGCTCGCCATTCTCTTCAGCTATCCAGTACATGGCCATGTCACAGAGCTTGGAGGTGGTACATATTTTGGACACAAATCCATGAGCCTATTCTGGAGAGTGGCCAGAATTCAGGCAGAAAACTACAACTTAGAAAGATAGTAGGTGTTGCACATCGATTAGACAAGCTGCAGTCCATTCATATATTGGGAATGGGAAGATTTATACTAGACAGGACACATCCATTAATGCATTCTCTTTTCTAATGTCTACAATAACGGACACAGTGGGATACACAGAAACAGAAACACTCGCCGTGTCAAATGACTTACTAGAAACTGTCCACTCCAAACCAAACAAACCGCCTTTTCTATCTTTTGTCAGAACATGAGACAAAACAACAAACCCACACCCACTCCCACAAAGGCACCTCCTTCCCCCAAGTACGTCTGTGACTATCCGGAGTGTCCTCTGACTGGTGGGCCATACTATGTTCCCCCGAAATGGCCTGTCTTCTCTCAGATCTTGTTTCCTTGACCAACTCTGTGAAGATGTCAGGAAAAAGTGGTTAGCCACTACCTGTTTTCTCAGGAAAGGTCCATCTTCAGAGCTCTCCTGGCATTTGGCCATCCTCACATCATTAGGTACCAAGAAAACTGACTCTGTCCTTGGTAAATCCAAACAAGTGAGCCCACTGGGACTGGGACTGGGACTGCCTCTGGGTGCCTGGCTTCTTGGATACCAAGTTCAGAGAGTTCCATCACCAAGGAAATGAGGTATGTCACATTCTTTGGAACTGAATGAGGTCACTGCCTTGGCAACCACATTGTCCTAACAGTTGCTTCCAAGGGTAACATAAGATGGAGGTTGCCAGAACTTCCTGTGACACTTTCATAAGGTAGAATGTATATCACCATTGGCACCCGGGAACAGCTCTCCACTCAGCCCTGGTTTGGTCCATCTTCTGTACAATAAGAAGAGAGAGAGGCAGATTCAGACACATCCCTTCATCCTGACCAGGTTGTTTGCCATGGAAGATGACTTTTGCTCTCTAGGTGCTTCATACCTGCCTACAACTTCTCCAGGTATCATTCGTGCATGGACATTTGAGGTTCTCATCAGGTGGAAGGTCCCCAACTTTCCTGTATTGTAAGAACCACTCTGTCCCTGCTCTTCTGTAAAATGATTGAGGGAACAGTGTATACTTGGGGTTAAAAACAGGTTTGATTTGGGTTACGAGTGATTCTGTGTGATGAATAATGGTATTGGGAACCTGCAATATTTACAAGAATATAGAGGTGAAATATAAGTAGGAAAACAGAAATCTAGGTATGATTTGAAGCCCAGAAGGGTTTTGCCCTTGATTGGGATACTTAGCTTTGAATGATGTTCTGCAAAGATGCCTCAGATAATTCGATATACAATGGCATAGGACCTTGTACATTGGATGATTGAATTTAGAGAGAACATCCAGTCAAAAAGGGATATTCAATAGGATTAGGAAGATAGTCGGTAGGTTTAGGAAGAAGAGTGAGTATAGAATTTGGACCAAAAGTTCTTTAGCAATAGACTTTCTGTTGTTGAGTGAATGTAAATGTCAGCACATATGAAGAGTCAGTCACTATGTTGAACTGAGGAAAATATGTAGAAAAGCAGATATCAATAGAAATATTAGGAAATCAGGCAAAGTATAAAGTGAGTGATAGAATTAGACATTTTCAACAGGGTTGAGTTTGAATATATAAATTAGGAAAAAAACAAATATGTATTCACCAATAGGATTGACAATTGACAGCATTAGGCAACCTGGACATGGATGTTTTTAGAAATCCATGTTCACTTTCCATTTAGGCTTTGGTACAATCATAAGTGTGACCTTTCCATTTTTTGTCCAGAATATTACTGTGATAATGAGTTGACATGAGTATTTCTTTCACCATTTCTGGGAGCAATATATTGAAGATGTAAAATGAGAATCGGGGGTACAAAGAGGTGTACCCTGTTTCTAGGAATATAGAGAAAAAGCATGAATAGACCATACTGTGAATAAATAATATAACTTTTTTGAACTTTAAATAATGAACTGAACTGATATCTGAAAAATTGAAGGAAATCGTATATTGATATACAATCATTCATTCCAACCAGGTATATATGTAATGGAAATATTTGTGTTTTGGTTTATCATGAAGAGTGTGTGACGTTTGCTTCAAAATGATTATGGAAATTCAAAATAATGTGTTTGGAAAGAAGTCTCATGAAAAGACCAGTCAAGAAACCCTGACAATACATGTGTTCTGAAGCAAGAAGTGGTGAAAGTTGAAACAAATGCATATTAATTTGTGAACTTGTGGATGAAATGTATATCCTGTGATGTGCAAAAACTGATGAAACATTAATGTACCAGTGTCGAAAACAAATGAATGACAAATTACATATCATGTCCCATAGGAGTCTACTTGCATTGATGTTAGACTGGGTCAGTTACTGTAGAATAATTAGGATTTGTATGCACCATTCACTGAAGTTAGTTTTCAGTACTAGGAAACAAATATGTATTTCAGGTGGATGAATATTTCTGATTATCATCTTGTGAAAAGTGGATTATAAATCCACATACATGAACATGAATGAATTTAGAGAGTGTATATTAGACACATATATTTCATATTTTGAAAAATTTGGAGAGTATATCTATATCTATATCTATATCTATACACACACACACACACACACACACACACACACACACACAACTCACAGACATTAAAAAGTACCAATATAAATGCCAATCGAAATTCATCAGTAAATATGTATCATCCACAAATGCAAAAATATTTATTTTACTGAACATGAGCTAATGAATAATGTTGTTCTACTAGGACGCTCTCCTATAAGTTGAATTTTCATTTCCAACAGCATTTAGGAGGAGTGAACTCTTCTCACAATTTGTATCTGCCAAGACAGCCACCTCACAAAAATGTACGTGTGATACCTGGTAGGATTCTATATATGCATATAAATATACGTGTGTGAAGAGACTACAGAAAAAGGAAACAAGAATTCACATATTTGTTAAGTTTAAAACACATGGAGAATATTTCAAATAAATTTGACTAGATTTATAACTCCTACCTTATATAATGCAAATGTCAAGTCCAACTATACAACATGTCTCCTCTGAAGTACTTGTATTTCTAATGTGTTGGGTTAATTTTCTCCATTATATTAGGATGAATAGTCTGAGTCTACTAGGTATGGGTTAGTGTCAGGGATTCAGTATTTCGAATGGAAAATTGGAAAATGAATCCAATGTGTATGTAAATATATGCTGCACAAATATCCTCCCGCTCTCATCCAGAACAATGCCTTGACATTACCTTCACCCCAAGTAAGACACAATTAGAGGAGAAGAGTTACAAAATCAGTGAATACATATCTGGAATGGAAAATGCTCAGGAGTTCACAACCTTGGAGGTGGTAGAGGAGTTTCCCAAACTAAGGGACAGGGTAAACACTCCACAAACATGGAGCTCTGCTGGCCTAAAAACTTTTTGAGAAACTGCCTCTGAGCTTCCACACTTGAAATATATGTTGTTTTCAGGAGATTTGGCTTCCTCTGTAGTGAGAACATCAAAGCTGGGTCTGCATCTATGTGACCTGGAGGACATGGTTTCTTATTTTCCAATGAACAAGATGAAGCAGTGCTGAATCCTCTCTTTGTAGGTAAACTGAGGCCACTGGGGACTAAGTGTCTCCCCGTGTGGACTGTGAAGCCATTTGGTCCTCTTCCACTTTTTGTGGTGTTTTTGCTGCTGCACTGTGAGTTTGGTATTTGTTTCAAGAAATACTAGGAGCTAAACTGGGACACAGTGCTGGAGGGAGTTCTGTCACGTGTGGTGGGTCAGGCTCTGCAAGAGAATGCACCAACTAGGCTCCTATCTCTCACAGCTTGCCCCATTGCCCCCTTGTCCATATCAACCTGATTCTTAATTTTCCTCTGAAAACTCTCCATATAACAAGATGCCTTTACATATAAGGGTCTGTTGGCTGCACCATGTCAGTTACAAGCCATTTGGAATCCAATGGTAGATCCACATGGCCCTACCACGGATGTTTTATCAAAAACCTCCCCACCACTGCTCTAGACCCACTACTCAGCAGGCTCCAAATTTCTGGCATCTCTGTTCTACACCATTTTCATGAAACTCAGTAAATCAAGGCACTGTCTGGTATACTCATGATCAGCAACAGGACATCCAATGTTTCTCCAGTGCCACCTGGTCATAGGAATTTCAAAAATTTCATGGTATTTATCTAGCCATTTTTCAAGCATGAAGTTGGAGGCACTGTGGGTTTCAGTTCATTCAGCAAACATTAAATGGTGAGGAAGCTCATTTCAATGAAATCTCTGGAGAACTCTCACAGGCATGGCTTCCCAAAGAGTGGACAAAAGGTCACATTAGGCCAGGCCCATTGAGGTCTACAATGTGAGGTCCATGTGTGTTTTGACTCTCAACTATGGCTGCCATTTCTTTAAGAATAAAATCATGTGATATCCTTGCTGAGATTCCCAGGCCTCTGTGGAAATCCACCCGGGGCCTAGGTCTCAGTTTCCAAGAGCGACTTTCATGCGTGGCCTCTTAAAATCCCAACAAAATTCATGGCAATGCTTCTCTGAGTTCAGTTCCAAAACCCAGTCTCTAATGGGAATCACACCAGAGTTCAAGCCCACGTGGACCCAGTCATTTTTTCCAATGCCACACAAATGACCAAAATTAAAACCAAAACACTCCCACATGGCCCTCATCTTATTTCATATAGTCAATCATCTTAACCTCTGGCTGGAGGTTTCCATGAGGGGCGCAGCCCAAGACAGTGTCCAAAATCAGCTCGTTTGCCCCTCATTTGTCTAAAGTCAGGGTAGCCTGGACACCATTTCTGTGAACCAGGAGTGAACAAATAAGCCTGCCGTTAATACTTCTGTGTTTCTCCAATTTGAGGCCTACTGATTTTAGGTATCGATTCTTTAGGTGATTTAGAGTCATGCGAAAACACAAGCACCTCTGCAGGGCTTTGAAGAACTCATTTGACCCAAAGAATCCCTATTGTCATTTGATGGAGTGCAGGAACCTAACAAAGGAAGGCAAGAGACTTCATCCACAATGAATGAAATTTTTTGCCATTTTGGTTTTGGAAGCTCACATGGGATCATTCTTAAGATCCATCAGGTGCTGAGAATCTAAGTCACAGCCACACACAGGCCCAAGAGGCTGATAAAGACACATCCCTTTCCAAAGCAATTAAGCAAAGAGCCACAGGTGAGGCCCATTCATTTCCATTTGAAAACTGTTTTCATCAGGCTTCACAAAGGGGTGGCCTGAGGCAAAGACCTTCCTGACATTCAGTGCAACACAACAATAAGTAAGCAAAAGGCCCAAAGCAGGGTTTCTGCACTGAGACTTTCCTGGTCACACTGATATCTGAGTTTTCTGAGATGCTCGCCATTCTCTTCAGCTATCCAGTACATGGCCATGTCACAGAGCTTGGAGGTGGTACATATTTTGGACACAAATCCATGAGCCTATTCTGGAGAGTGGCCAGAATTCAGGCAGAAAACTACAACTTAGAAAGATAGTAGGTGTTGCACATCGATTAGACAAGCTGCAGTCCATTCATATATTGGGAATGGGAAGATTTATACTAGACAGGACACATCCATTAATGCATTCTCTTTTCTAATGTCTACAATAACGGACACAGTGGGATACACAGAAACAGAAACACTCGCCGTGTCAAATGACTTACTAGAAACTGTCCACTCCAAACCAAACAAACCGCCTTTTCTATCTTTTGTCAGAACATGAGACAAAACAACAAACCCACACCCACTCCCACAAAGGCACCTCCTTCCCCCAAGTACGTCTGTGACTATCCGGAGTGTCCTCTGACTGGTGGGCCATACTATGTTCCCCCGAAATGGCCTGTCTTCTCTCAGATCTTGTTTCCTTGACCAACTCTGTGAAGATGTCAGGAAAAAGTGGTTAGCCACTACCTGTTTTCTCAGGAAAGGTCCATCTTCAGAGCTCTCCTGGCATTTGGCCATCCTCACATCATTAGGTACCAAGAAAACTGACTCTGTCCTTGGTAAATCCAAACAAGTGAGCCCACTGGGACTGGGACTGGGACTGCCTCTGGGTGCCTGGCTTCTTGGATACCAAGTTCAGAGAGTTCCATCACCAAGGAAATGAGGTATGTCACATTCTTTGGAACTGAATGAGGTCACTGCCTTGGCAACCACATTGTCCTAACAGTTGCTTCCAAGGGTAACATAAGATGGAGGTTGCCAGAACTTCCTGTGACACTTTCATAAGGTAGAATGTATATCACCATTGGCACCCGGGAACAGCTCTCCACTCAGCCCTGGTTTGGTCCATCTTCTGTACAATAAGAAGAGAGAGAGGCAGATTCAGACACATCCCTTCATCCTGACCAGGTTGTTTGCCATGGAAGATGACTTTTGCTCTCTAGGTGCTTCATACCTGCCTACAACTTCTCCAGGTATCATTCGTGCATGGACATTTGAGGTTCTCATCAGGTGGAAGGTCCCCAACTTTCCTGTATTGTAAGAACCACTCTGTCCCTGCTCTTCTGTAAAATGATTGAGGGAACAGTGTATACTTGGGGTTAAAAACAGGTTTGATTTGGGTTACGAGTGATTCTGTGTGATGAATAATGGTATTGGGAACCTGCAATATTTACAAGAATATAGAGGTGAAATATAAGTAGGAAAACAGAAATCTAGGTATGATTTGAAGCCCAGAAGGGTTTTGCCCTTGATTGGGATACTTAGCTTTGAATGATGTTCTGCAAAGATGCCTCAGATAATTCGATATACAATGGCATAGGACCTTGTACATTGGATGATTGAATTTAGAGAGAACATCCAGTCAAAAAGGGATATTCAATAGGATTAGGAAGATAGTCGGTAGGTTTAGGAAGAAGAGTGAGTATAGAATTTGGACCAAAAGTTCTTTAGCAATAGACTTTCGGTTGTTGAGTGAATGTAAATGTCAGCACATATGAAGAGTCAGTAACTATGTTGAACTGGAGAAAATATGTAGAAAAGCAGATATCAATAGAAATATTAGGAAATCAGGCAAAGTATAAAGTGAGTGATAGAATTAGACATTTTCAACAGGGTTGAGTTTGAATATATAAATTAGGAAAAAAACAAATATGTAGTCACCAATAGGATTGACAATTGACAGCATTAGGCAACCTGGACATGGATGTTTTTAGAAATCCATGTTCACTTTCCATTTAGGCTTTGGTACAATCATAAGTGTGACCTTTCCATTTTTTGTCCAGAATATTACTGTGATAATGAGGTGACATGAGTATTTCTTTCACCATTTCTGGGAGCAATATATTGAAGATGTAAAATGAGAATCGGGGTTACAAAGAGGTGTACCCTGTTTCTAGGAATATAGAGAAAAAGCATGAATAGACCATACTGTGAATAAATAATATAACTTTTTTGAACTTTAAATAATGAACTGAACTGATATCGGAAAAATTAAAGGAAATCGTATATTGATATACAATCATTCATTCCTACCAGGTATATATGTAATGGAAATATTTGTGTTTTGGTTTATCATGAAGAGTGTGTGACGTTTGCTTCAAAATGATTATGGAAATTCAAAATAATGTGTTTGGAAAGAAGTCTCATGAAAAGACCAGTCAAGAAACCCTGACAATACATGTGTTCTGAAGCAAGAAGTGGTGAAAGTTGAAACAAATGCTTATTAATTTGTGAACTTGTTGATGAAATGTATATCCTGTGATGTACAAAAACTGAAGAAACAATAATGTACCAGTGTCGAATACAAATGAATGACAAATTACATATCATGTCCCATAGGAGTCTACTTGCATTGATGTTAGACTGGGTCAGTTACTGTAGAATAATTAGGATTTGTATGCACCATTCACTGAAGTTAGTTTTCAGTACTAGGAAACAAATATGTATTTCAGGTGGATGAATATTTCTGATTATCATCTTGTGAAAAGTGGATTATAAATCCACATACATGAACATGAATGAATTTAGAGAGTGTATATTAGACACATATATTTCATATTTTGAAAAATTTGGAGAGTATATCTATATCTATATCTATATCTATACACACACACACACACACACACACACACACAACTCACAGACATTAAAAAGTACCAATATAAATGCCAATCGAAATTCATCAGTAAATATGTATCATCCACAAATGCAAAAATATTTATTTTACTGAACATGAGCTAATGAATAATGTTGTTCTACTAGGACGCTCTCCTATAAGTTGAATTTTCATTTGCAACAGCTTTTAGGAGGAGTGAACTCTTCTCACAATTTGTATCTGCCAAGACAGCCACCTCACAAAAATGTACGTGTGATACCTGGTAGGATTCTATATATGCATATAAATATACATGTGTGAATAGACTACAGAAAAAGGAAACAAAAATTCACATATTTGTTAAGTTTAAAACACATGGAGAATATTTCAAATAAATTTGACTAGATTTATAACTCCTACCTTATATAATGCAAATGTCAAGTCCAACTATACAACATGTCTCCTCTGAAGTACTTGTATTTCTAATGTGTTGGGTTAATTTTCTCCATTATATTAGGATGAATAGTCTGAGTCTACTAGGTATGGGTTAGTGTCAGGGATTCAGTATTTCGAATGGAAAATTGGAAAATGAATCCAATGTGTATGTAAATATATGCTGCACAAATATCCTCCCGCTCTCATCCAGAACAATGCCTTGACATTACCTTCACCCCAAGTAAGACACAATTAGAGGAGAAGAGTTACAAAATCAGTGAATACATATCTGGAATGGAAAATGCTCAGGAGTTCACAACCTTGGAGGTGGTAGAGGAGTTTCCAAAACTAAGGGACAGGGTAAACACTCCACAAACATGGAGCTCTGCTAGCCTAAAAACTTTTTGAGAAACTGCCTCTGAGCTTCCACACTTGAAATATATGTTGTTTTCAGGAGATTTGGCTTCCTCTGTAGTCAGAACATCAAAGCTGGGTCTGCATCTATGTGACCTGGAGGACATGGTTTCTTATTTTCCAATGAACAAGATGAAGCAGTGCTGAATCCTCTCTTTGTAGGTAAACTGAGGCCACTGGGGACTAAGTGTCTCCCCGTGTGGACTGTGAAGCCATTTGGTCCTCTTCCACTTTTTGTGGTGTTTTTGCTGCTGCACTGTGAGTTTGGTATTTGTTTCACGAAATACTAGGAGCTAAACTGGGACACAGTGCTGGAGGGAGTTCTGTCACGTGTGGTGGGTCAGGGTCTGCAAGAGAATGCACCAACTAGGCTCCTATCTCTCACAGCTTGCCCCATTGCCCCCTTGTCCATATCAACCTGATTCTTAATTTTCCTCTGAAAACCCTCCATATAACAAGATGCCTTTATATATAAGGGTCTGTTGGCTGCACCATGTCAGTTACAAGCCATTTGGTATCCAATGGTAGATCCACATGGCCCTACCACGGATGTTTTATCAAACACCTCCCCACCACTGCTCTAGACCCACTACTCAGCAGGCTCCAAATTTCTGGCATCTCTGTTCTACACCATTTTCATGAAACTCAGTAAATCAAGGCACTGTCTGGTGTACTCATGATCAGCAACAGGACATCCAATGTTTCTCCAGTGCCACCTGGTCATAGGAATTTTAAAAATTTCATGGTATTTATCTAGCCATTTTTCAAGCATGAAGTTGGAGGCACTGTGGGTTTCAGTTCATTCAGCAAACATTAAATGGTGAGGAAGCTCATTTCAATGAAATCTCTGGAGAACTCTCACAGGCATGGCTTCCCAAAGAGTGGACAAAAGGTCACATTAGGCCAGGCCCATTGAGGTCTACAATGTGAGGTCCATGTGTGTTTTGACTCTCAACTATGGCTGCCATTTCTTTAAGAATAAAATCATGTGATATCCTTGCTGAGATTCCCAGGCCTCTGTGGAAATCCACCCGGGGCCTAGGTCTCAGTTTCCAAGAGCGACTTTCATGCGTGGCCTCTTAAAATCCCAACAAAATTCATGGCAATGCTTCTCTGAGTTCAGTTCCAAAACCCAGTCTCTAAGGGGAATCACACCAGAGTTCAAGCCCACGTGGACCCAGTCATTTTTTCCAATGCCACACAAATGACCAAAATTAAAACCAAAACACTCCCACATGGCCCTCATCTTATTTCATATAGTCAATCATCTTAACCTCTGGCTGGAGGTTTCCATGAGGGGCGCAGCCAATGACAGTGTCCAAAATCAGCTCGTTTGCCCCTCATTTGTCTAAAGTCAGGGTAGCCTGGACACCGTTTCTGTGAACCAGGAGTGAACAAATAAGCCTGCCGTTAATACTTCTGTGTTTCTCCAATTTGAGGCCTACTGATTTTAGGTATCGATTCTTTAGGTGATTTAGAGTCATGCGAAAACACAAGCACCTCTGCAGGGTTTGAAGAACTCATTTGACCCAAAGAATCCCTATTGTCATTTGATGGAGTGCAGGAACCTAACAAAGGAAGGCAAGAGACTTCATCCACAATGAATGAAATTTTTTGCCATTTTGGTTTTGGAAGCTCACATGGGATCATTCTTAAGATTCATCAGGTGCTGAGAATCTAAGTCACAGCCACACACAGGCCCAAGAGGCTGATAAAGACACATCCCTTTCCAAAGCAATTAAGCAAAGAGCCACAGGAGAGGCCCATTCATTTCCATTTGAAAACTGTTTTCTTCAGGCTTCACAAAGGGGTGGCCTGAGGCAAAGACCTTCCTGACATTCAGTGCAACACAACAATAAGTAAGCAAAAGGCCCAAAGCAGGGTTTCTGCACTGAGACTTTCCTGGTCACACTGATATCTGAGTTTTCTGAGATGCTCGCCATTCTCTTCAGCTATCCAGTACATGGCCATGTCACAGAGCTTGGAGGTGGTACATATTTTGGACACAAATCCATGAGCCTATTCTGGAGAGTGGCCAGAATTCAGGAAGAAAACAACAACTTAGAAAGATAGCAGGTGTTGCACATCGATAAGACAAGCTGCAGTCCATTCATATATTGGGCATGGGAAGATTTATACTAGACAGGACACATCCATTAATGCATTCTCTTTTCTAATGTCTACAACAACGGACACAGTGGGATACACAGAAAGAGAAACACTCGCCGTGTCAAATGACTTACTAGAAACTGTCCACTCCAAACCAAACAAACCGCCTTTTCTATCTATTCTCAGAACATGAGACAAAACAACAAACCCACACCCACTCCCACAAAGGCACCTCCTTCCCCCAAGTACCTCTGTGACTATCCGGAGTGTCCTCTGACTGGTGGGACATACTATGTTCCCCCGAAATGGCCTGTCTTCTCTCAGATCTTGTTTCCTTCACCAACTCTGTGAAGATGTCAGGAAAAAGTGGTTAGCCACTACCTGTTTTCTCAGGAAAGGTCCATCTTCAGAGCTCTCCTGGCATTTGGCCATCCTCACATCATTAGGTACCAAGAAAACTGACTCTGTTTTTAGTAAATCCAAACAAGTGAGCCCACTGGGACTGGGACTGGGACTGCCTCTGGGTGCCTGGCTTCTTGGATACCAAGTTCAGAGAGTTCCATCACCAAGGAAATGAGGTATGTCACATTCTTTGGAACTGAATGAGGTCACTGCCTTGGCAACCACTTTGTCCTAACAGTTGCTTCCAAGGGTAACATAAGATGGAGGTTGCCCCTACTTCCTGTGACACTTTCATAAGGTAGAATGTATATCACCATTGGCACCCGGGAACAGCTCTCCACTCAGCCCTGATTTGGTCCATCTTCTGTACAATAAGAAGAGAGAGAGGCAGATTCAGACACATCCCTTCATCCTGACCAGGTTGTTTGCCATGGAAGATGACTTTTGCTCTCTCAGGTGCTTCATACCTGCCTACAACTTCTCCAGGTATCATTTGTGCATGGACATTTGAGGTTCTCATCAGGTGGAAGGTCCCCAACTTTCCTGTATTGTAAGAACCACTCTGTCCCTGCTCTTCTGTAAAATGATTGAGGGAACAGTGTATACTTGGGGTTAAAAACAGGTTTGATTTGGGTTACGAGTGATTCTGTGTGATGAATAATGGTATTGGGAACCTGCAATATTTACAAGAATATAGAGGTGAAATATAAGTAGGAAAACAGAAATCTAGGTATGATTTGAAGCCCAGAAGGGTTTTGCCCTTGATTGGGATACTTAGCTTTGAATGATGTTCTGCAAAGATGCTTCAGATAATTCGATATACAATGGCATAGGACCTTGTACATTGGATGATTGAATTTAGAGAGAACATCCAGTCAAAAAGGGATATTCAATAGGATTAGGAAGATAGTCGGTAGGTTTAGGAAGAAGACTGAGTATAGAATTTGGACCAAAAGTTCTTTAGCAATAGACTTTCTGTTGTTGAGTGAATGTAAATGTCAGCACATATGAAGAGTCAGTCACTATGTTGAACTGAGGAAAATATGTAGAAAAGCAGATATCAATAGAAATATTAGGAAATCAGGCAAAGTATAAAGTGAGTGATAGAATTAGACATTTTCAACAGGGTTGAGTTTGAATATATAAATTAGGAAAAAAACAAATATGTATTCACCAATAGGATTGACAATTGACAGCATTAGGCAACCTGGACATGGATGTTTTTAGAAATCCATGTTCACTTTCCATTTAGGCTTTGGTACAATCATAAGTGTGACCTTTCCATTTTTTGTCCAGAATATTACTGTGATAATGAGGTGACATGAGTATTTCTTTCACCATTTCTGGGAGCAACATATTGAAGATGTAAAATAAGAATCGGGGTTACAAATAGGTGTACCCTATTTCTAGGTATATAGAGAAAAAGCATGAATAGACCATACTGTGAATAAATAATATAACTTTTTTGAACTTTAAATAATGAACTGAACTGATATCTGAAAAATTAAAGGAAATCGTATATTGATATACAATCATTCATTCCAACCAGGTATATATGTAATGGAAATATTTGTGTTTTGGTTTATCATGAAGAGTGTGTGACGTTTGCTTCAAAATGATTATGGAAATTCAAAATAATGTGTTTGGAAAGAAGTCTCATGAAAAGACCAGTCAAGAAACCCTGACAATACCCGTGTTCTGAAGCAAGACGTGGTGAAAGTTGAAACAAATGCTTATTAATTTGTGAACTTGTGAATGAAATGTATATCCTGTGATGTGCAAAAACTGAAGAAACAATAATGTACCAGTGTCGAATACAAATGAATGACAAATTACATATCATGTCCCATAGGAGTCTACTTGCATTGATGTTAGACTGGGTCAGTTACTGTAGAATAATTAGGATTTGTATGCACCATTCACTGAAGTTAGTTTTCAGTACTAGGAAACAAATATGTATTTCAGGTAGATGAATATTTCTGATTATCATCTTGTGAAAAGTGGATTATAAATCCACATACATGAACATGAATGAATTTAGAGAGTGTATATTAGACACATATATTTCATATTTTGAAAAATTTGGAGAGTATATCTATATCTATATCTATATCTATACACACACACACACACTCACACACACACACACAACTCACAGACATTAAAAAGTACCAATATAAATTCCAATCGAAATTCATCAGTAAATATGTATCATCCACAAATGCAAAAATATTTATTTTACTGAACATGAGCTAATGAATAATGTTGTTCTACTAGGACGCTCTCCTATAAGTTGAATTTTCATTTCCAACAGCATTTAGGAGGAGTGAACTCTTCTCACAATTTGTATCTGCCAAGACAGCCACCTCACAAAAATGTACGTGTGATACCTGGTAGGATTCTATATATGCATATAAATATACATGTGTGAATAGACTACAGAAAAAGGAAACAAAAATTCACATATTTGTTAAGTTTAAAACACATGGAGAATATTTCAAATAAATTTGACTAGATTTATAACTCCTACCTTATATAATGCAAATGTCAAGTCCAACTATACAACATGTCTCCTCTGAAGTACTTGTATTTCTAATGTGTTGGGTTAATTTTCTCCATTATATTAGGATGAATAGTCTGAGTCTACTAGGTATGGGTTAGTGTCAGGGATTCAGTATTTCGAATGGAAAATTGGAAAATGAATCCAATGTGTATGTAAATATATGCTGCACAAATATCCTCCCGCTCTCATCCAGAACAATGCCTTGACATTACCTTCACCCCAAGTAAGACACAATTAGAGGAGAAGAGTTACAAAATCAGTGAATACATATCTGGAATGGAAAATGCTCAGGAGTTCACAACCTTGGAGGTGGTAGAGGAGTTTCCAAAACTAAGGGACAGGGTAAACACTCCACAAACATGGAGCTCTGCTGGCCTAAAAACTTTTTGAGAAACTGCCTCTGAGCTTCCACACTTGAAATATATGTTGTTTTCAGGAGATTTGGCTTCCTCTGTAGTGAGAACGTCAAAGCTGGGTCTGCATCTATGTGACCTGGAGGACATGGTTTCTTATTTTCCAATGAACAAGATGAAGCAGTGCTGAATCCTCTCTTTGTAAGTAAACTGAGGCCACTGTGGACTAAGTGTCTCCCCGTGTGGACTGTGAAGCCATTTGGTCCTCTTCCACTTTTTGTGGTGTTTTGGCTGCTGCACTGTGAGTTTGGTATTTGTTTCACGAAATACTAGGAGCTAAACTGGGACACAGTGCTGGAGGGAGTTCTGTCACGTGTGGTGGGTCAGGGTCTGCAAGAGAATGCACCAACTAGGCTCCTATCTCTCACAGCTTGCCCCATTGCCCCCTTGTCCATATCAACCTGATTCTTAATTTTCCTCTGAAAACTCTCCATATAACAAGATGTCTTTACATATAAGGGTCTGTAGGCTGCACCATGTCAGTTACAAGCCATTTGGAATCCAATGGTAGATCCACATGGCCCTACCACGGATGTTTTATCAAACACCTCCCCACCACTGCTCTAGACCCACTACTCAGCAGGCTCCAAATTTCTGGCATCTCTGTTCTACACCATTTTCATGAAACTCAGTAAATCAAGGCACTGTCTGGTATACTCATGATCAGCAACAGGACATCCAATGTTTCTCCAGTGCCACCTGGTCATAGGAATTTCAAAAATTTCATGGTATTTATCTAGCCATTTTTCAAGCATGAAGTTGGAGGCACTGTGGGTTTCAGTTCATTCAGCAAACATTAAATGGTGAGGAAGCTCATTTCAATGAAATCTCTGGAGAACTCTCACAGGCATGGCTTCCCAAAGAGTGGACAAAAGGTCACATTAGGCCAGGCCCATTGAGGTCTACAATGTGAGGTCCATGTGTGTTTTGACTCTCAACTATGGCTGCCATTTCTTTAAGAATAAAATCATGTGATATCCTTGCTGAGATTCCCAGGCCTCTGTGGAAATCCACCCGGGGCCTAGGTCTCAGTTTCCAAGAGCGACTTTCATGCGTGGCCTCTTAAAATCCCAACAAAATTCATGGCAATGCTTCTCTGAGTTCAGTTCCAAAACCCAGTCTCTAAGGGGAATCACACCAGAGTTCAAGCCCACGTGGACCCAGTCATTTTTTCCAATGCCACACAAATGACCAAAATTAAAACCAAAACACTCCCACATGGCCCTCATCTTATTTCATATAGTCAATCATCTTAAGCTCTGGCTGGAGGTTTCCATGAGGGGCGCAGCCCAAGACATTGTCCAAAATCAGCTCGTTTGCCCCTCATTTGTCTAAAGTCAGGGTAGCCTGGACACCGTTTCTGTGAACCAGGAGTGAACAAATAAGCCTGCCGTTAATACTTCTGTGTTTCTCCAATTTGAGGCCTACTGATTTTAGGTATCGATTCTTTAGGTGATTTAGAGTCATGCGAAAACACAAGCACCTCTGCAGGGCTTTGAAGAACTCATTTGACCCAAAGAATTCCTATTGTCATTTGATGGAGTGCAGGAACCTAACAGAGGAAGGCAAGAGACTTCATCCACAATGAATGAAATTTTTTGCCATTTTGGTTTTGGAAGCTCACATGGGATCGTTCTTAAGATCCATCAGGTGCTGAGAATCTAAGTCACAGCCACACACAGGCCCAAGAGGCTGATAAAGACACATCCCTTTCCAAAGCAATTAAGCAAAGAGCCACAGGTGAGGCCCATTCATTTCCATTTGAAAACTGTTTTCTTCAGGCTTCACAAAAGGGTGGCCTGAGGCAAAGACCTTCCTGACATTCAGTGCAACACAACAATAAGTAAGCAAAAGGCCCAAAGCAGGGTTTCTGCACTGAGACTTTCCTGGTCACACTGATATCTGAGTTTTCTGAGATGCTCGCCATTCTCTTCAGCTATCCAGTACATGGCCATGTCACAGAGCTTGGAGGTGGTACATATTTTGGACACAAATCCATGAGCCTATTCTGGAGAGTGGCCAGAATTCAGGAAGAAAACTACAACTTAGAAAGATAGCAGGTGTTGCACATCGATAAGACAAGCTGCAGTCCATTCATATATTGGGCATGGGAATATTTATACTAGACAGGACACATCCATTAATGCATTCTCTTTTCTATTGTCTACAACAACGGACACAGTGGGATACACAGAAACAGAAACACTCGCCGTGTTAAATGACTTACTAGAAACTGTCCACTCCAAACGAAACAAACCGCCTTTTCTATCTATTCTCAGAACATGAGACAAAACAACAAATCCACACCCACTCCCACAAAGGCACCTCCTTCCCCCAAGTACGTCTGTGACTATCCGGAGTGTCCTCTGACTGGTGGGCCATACTATGTTCCCCCGAAATGGCCTGTCTTCTCTCAGATCTTGTTTCCTTGACCAACTCTGTGAAGATGTCAGGAAAAAGTGGTTAGCCACTACCTGTTTTCTCAGGAAAGGTCCATCTTCAGAGCTCTCCTGGCATTTGGCCATCCTCACATCATTAGGTACCAAGAAAACTGACTCTGTTTTTAGTAAATCCAAACAAGTGAGCCCACTGGGACTGGGACTGGGACTGCCTCTGGGTGCCTGGCTTCTTGGATACCAAGTTCAGAGAGTTCCATCACCAAGGAAATGAGGTATGTCACATTCTTTGGAACTGAATGAGGTCACTGCCTTGGCAACCACTTTGTCCTAACAGTTGCTTCCAAGGGTAACATAAGATGGAGGTTGCCCCTACTTCCTGTGACACTTTCATAAGGTAGAATGTATATCACCATTGGCACCCGGGAACAGCTCTCCACTCAGCCCTGGTTTGGTCCATCTTCTGTACAATAAGAAGAGAGAGAGGCAGATTCAGACACATCCCTTCATCCTGACCAGGTTGTTTGCCATGGAAGATGACTTTTGCTCTCTCAGGTGCTTCATACCTGCCTACAACTTCTCCAGGTATCATTTGTGCATGGACATTTGAGGTTCTCATCAGGAGGAAGGTCCCCAACTTTCCTGTATTGTAAGAACCACTCTGTCCCTGCTCTTCTGTAAAATGATTGAGGGAACAGTGTATACTTGGGGTTAAAAACAGGTTTGATTTGGGTTACGAGTGATTCTGTGTGATGAATAATGGTATTGGGAACCTGCAATATTTACAAGAATATAGAGGTGAAATATAAGTAGGAAAACAGAAATCTAGGTATGATTTGAAGCCCAGAAGGGTTTTGCCCTTGATTGGGATACTTAGCTTTGAATGATGTTCTGCAAAGATGCTTCAGATAATTCGATATACAATGGCATAGGACCTTGTACATTGGATGATTGAATTTAGAGAGAACATCCAGTCAAAAAGGGATATTCAATAGGATTAGGAAGATAGTCGGTAGGTTTAGGAAGAAGACTGAGTATAGAATTTGGACCAAAAGTTCTTTAGCAATAGACTTTCGGTTGTTGAGTGAATGTAAATGTCAGCACATATGAAGAGTCAGTCACTATGTTGAACTGGGGAAAATATGTAGAAAAGCAGATATCAATAGAAATATTAGGAAATCAGGCAAAGTATAAAGTGAGTGATAGAATTAGACATTTTCAACAGGGTTGAGTTTGAATATATAAATTAGGAAAAAAACAAATATGTAGTCACCAATAGGATTGACAATTGACAGCATTAGGCAACCTGGACATGGATGTTTTTAGAAATCCATGTTCACTTTCCATTTAGGCTTTGGTACAATCATAAGTGTGACCTTTCCATTTTTTGTCCAGAATATTACTGTGATAATGAGGTGACATGAGTATTTCTTTCACCATTTCTGGGAGCAATATATTGAAGATGTAAAATGAGAATCGGGGTTACAAAGAGGTGTACCCTGTTTCTAGGAATATAGAGAAAAAGCATGAATAGACCATACTGTGAATAAATAATATAACTTTTTTGAACTTTAAATAATGAACTGAACTGATATCTGAAAAATTAAAGGAAATCGTATATTGATATACAATCATTCATTCCAACCAGGTATATATGTAATGGAAATATTTGTGTTTTGGTTTATCATGAAGAGTGTGTGACGTTTGCTTCAAAATGATTATGGAAATTCAAAATAATGTGTTTGGAAAGAAGTCTCATGAAAAGACCAGTCAAGAAACCCTGACAATACATGTGTTCTGAAGCAAGAAGTGGTGAAAGTTGAAACAAATGCTTATTAATTTGTGAACTTGTGGATGAAATGTATATCCTGTGATGTGCAAAAACTGAAGAAACAATAATGTACCAGTGTCGAATACAAATGAATGACAAATTACATATCATGTCCCATAGGAGTCTACTTGCATTGATGTTAGACTGGGTCAGTTACTGTAGAATAATTAGGATTTGTATGCACCATTCACTGAAGTTAGTTTTCAGTACTAGGAAACAAATATGTATTTCAGGTAGATGAATATTTCTGATTATCATCTTGTGAAAAGTGGATTATAAATCCACATACATGAACATGAATGAATTTAGAGAGTGTATATTAGACACATATATTTCATATTTTGAAAAATTTGGAGAGTATATCTATATATATATCTATATCTATACACACACACACACACACACACACACACACACACACACAACTCACAGACATTAAAAAGTACCAATATAAATTCCAATCGAAATTCATCAGTAAATATGTATCATCCACAAATGCAAAAATATTTATTTTACTGAACATGAGCTAATGAATAATGTTGTTCTACTAGGACGCTCTCCTATAAGTTGAATTTTCATTTCCAACAGCATTTAGGAGGAGTGAACTCTTCTCACAATTTGTATCTGCCAAGACAGCCACCTCACAAAAATGTACGTGTGATACCTGGTAGGATTCTATATATGCATATAAATATACATGTGTGAATAGACTACAGAAAAAGGAAACAAAAATTCACATATTTGTTAAGTTTAAAACACATGGAGAATATTTCAAATAAATTTGACTAGATTTATAACTCCTACCTTATATAATGCAAATGTCAAGTCCAACTATACAACATGTCTCCTCTGAAGTACTTGTATTTCTAATGTGTTGGGTTAATTTTCTCCATTATATTAGGATGAATAGTCTGAGTCTACTAGGTATGGGTTAGTGTCAGGGATTCAGTATTTCGAATGGAAAATTGGAAAATGAATCCAATGTGTATGTAAATATATGCTGCACAAATATCCTCCCGCTCTCATCCAGAACAATGCCTTGACATTACCTTCACCCCAAGTAAGACACAATTAGAGGAGAAGAGTTACAAAATCAGTGAATACATATCTGGAATGGAAAATGCTCAGGAGTTCACAACCTTGGAGGTGGTAGAGGAGTTTCCAAAACTAAGGGACAGGGTAAACACTCCACAAACATGGAGCTCTGCTGGCCTAAAAACTTTTTGAGAAACTGCCTCTGAGCTTCCACACTTGAAATATATGTTGTTTTCAGGAGATTTGGCTTCCTCTGTAGTGAGAACGTCAAAGCTGGGTCTGCATCTATGTGACCTGGAGGACATGGTTTCTTATTTTCCAATGAACAAGATGAAGCAGTGCTGAATCCTCTCTTTGTAAGTAAACTGAGGCCACTGTGGACTAAGTGTCTCCCCGTGTGGACTGTGAAGCCATTTGGTCCTCTTCCACTTTTTGTGGTGTTTTGGCTGCTGCACTGTGAGTTTGGTATTTGTTTCACGAAATACTAGGAGCTAAACTGGGACACAGTGCTGGAGGGAGTTCTGTCACGTGTGGTGGGTCAGGGTCTGCAAGAGAATGCACCAACTAGGCTCCTATCTCTCACAGCTTGCCCCATTGCCCCCTTGTCCATATCAACCTGATTCTTAATTTTCCTCTGAAAACTCTCCATATAACAAGATGTCTTTACATATAAGGGTCTGTAGGCTGCACCATGTCAGTTACAAGCCATTTGGAATCCAATGGTAGATCCACATGGCCCTACCACGGATGTTTTATCAAACACCTCCCCACCACTGCTCTAGACCCACTACTCAGCAGGCTCCAAATTTCTGGCATCTCTGTTCTACACCATTTTCATGAAACTCAGTAAATCAAGGCACTGTCTGGTATACTCATGATCAGCAACAGGACATCCAATGTTTCTCCAGTGCCACCTGGTCATAGGAATTTCAAAAATTTCATGGTATTTATCTAGCCATTTTTCAAGCATGAAGTTGGAGGCACTGTGGGTTTCAGTTCATTCAGCAAACATTAAATGGTGAGGAAGCTCATTTCAATGAAATCTCTGGAGAACTCTCACAGGCATGGCTTCCCAAAGAGTGGACAAAAGGTCACATTAGGCCAGGCCCATTGAGGTCTACAATGTGAGGTCCATGTGTGTTTTGACTCTCAACTATGGCTGCCATTTCTTTAAGAATAAAATCATGTGATATCCTTGCTGAGATTCCCAGGCCTCTGTGGAAATCCACCCGGGGCCTAGGTCTCAGTTTCCAAGAGCGACTTTCATGCGTGGCCTCTTAAAATCCCAACAAAATTCATGGCAATGCTTCTCTGAGTTCAGTTCCAAAACCCAGTCTCTAAG
Source organism: Callospermophilus lateralis (assembly GCF_048772815.1). Classification (NCBI taxonomy): domain Eukaryota; kingdom Metazoa; phylum Chordata; class Mammalia; order Rodentia; family Sciuridae; genus Callospermophilus; species Callospermophilus lateralis. The sequence continues at coordinate 290,701 of NW_027514194.1, forward strand.
GGGAATCACACCAGAGTTCAAGCCCACGTGGACCCAGTCATTTTTTCCAATGCCACACAAATGACCAAAATTAAAACCAAAACACTCCCACATGGCCCTCATCTTATTTCATATAGTCAATCATCTTAAGCTCTGGCTGGAGGTTTCCATGAGGGGCGCAGCCCAAGACATTGTCCAAAATCAGCTCGTTTGCCCCTCATTTGTCTAAAGTCAGGGTAGCCTGGACACCGTTTCTGTGAACCAGGAGTGAACAAATAAGCCTGCCGTTAATACTTCTGTGTTTCTCCAATTTGAGGCCTACTGATTTTAGGTATCGATTCTTTAGGTGATTTAGAGTCATGCGAAAACACAAGCACCTCTGCAGGGCTTTGAAGAACTCATTTGACCCAAAGAATTCCTATTGTCATTTGATGGAGTGCAGGAACCTAACAGAGGAAGGCAAGAGACTTCATCCACAATGAATGAAATTTTTTGCCATTTTGGTTTTGGAAGCTCACATGGGATCGTTCTTAAGATCCATCAGGTGCTGAGAATCTAAGTCACAGCCACACACAGGCCCAAGAGGCTGATAAAGACACATCCCTTTCCAAAGCAATTAAGCAAAGAGCCACAGGTGAGGCCCATTCATTTCCATTTGAAAACTGTTTTCTTCAGGCTTCACAAAAGGGTGGCCTGAGGCAAAGACCTTCCTGACATTCAGTGCAACACAACAATAAGTAAGCAAAAGGCCCAAAGCAGGGTTTCTGCACTGAGACTTTCCTGGTCACACTGATATCTGAGTTTTCTGAGATGCTCGCCATTCTCTTCAGCTATCCAGTACATGGCCATGTCACAGAGCTTGGAGGTGGTACATATTTTGGACACAAATCCATGAGCCTATTCTGGAGAGTGGCCAGAATTCAGGAAGAAAACTACAACTTAGAAAGATAGCAGGTGTTGCACATCGATAAGACAAGCTGCAGTCCATTCATATATTGGGCATGGGAATATTTATACTAGACAGGACACATCCATTAATGCATTCTCTTTTCTATTGTCTACAACAACGGACACAGTGGGATACACAGAAACAGAAACACTCGCCGTGTTAAATGACTTACTAGAAACTGTCCACTCCAAACGAAACAAACCGCCTTTTCTATCTATTCTCAGAACATGAGACAAAACAACAAATCCACACCCACTCCCACAAAGGCACCTCCTTCCCCCAAGTACGTCTGTGACTATCCGGAGTGTCCTCTGACTGGTGGGCCATACTATGTTCCCCCGAAATGGCCTGTCTTCTCTCAGATCTTGTTTCCTTGACCAACTCTGTGAAGATGTCAGGAAAAAGTGGTTAGCCACTACCTGTTTTCTCAGGAAAGGTCCATCTTCAGAGCTCTCCTGGCATTTGGCCATCCTCACATCATTAGGTACCAAGAAAACTGACTCTGTTTTTAGTAAATCCAAACAAGTGAGCCCACTGGGACTGGGACTGGGACTGCCTCTGGGTGCCTGGCTTCTTGGATACCAAGTTCAGAGAGTTCCATCACCAAGGAAATGAGGTATGTCACATTCTTTGGAACTGAATGAGGTCACTGCCTTGGCAACCACTTTGTCCTAACAGTTGCTTCCAAGGGTAACATAAGATGGAGGTTGCCCCTACTTCCTGTGACACTTTCATAAGGTAGAATGTATATCACCATTGGCACCCGGGAACAGCTCTCCACTCAGCCCTGGTTTGGTCCATCTTCTGTACAATAAGAAGAGAGAGAGGCAGATTCAGACACATCCCTTCATCCTGACCAGGTTGTTTGCCATGGAAGATGACTTTTGCTCTCTCAGGTGCTTCATACCTGCCTACAACTTCTCCAGGTATCATTTGTGCATGGACATTTGAGGTTCTCATCAGGAGGAAGGTCCCCAACTTTCCTGTATTGTAAGAACCACTCTGTCCCTGCTCTTCTGTAAAATGATTGAGGGAACAGTGTATACTTGGGGTTAAAAACAGGTTTGATTTGGGTTACGAGTGATTCTGTGTGATGAATAATGGTATTGGGAACCTGCAATATTTACAAGAATATAGAGGTGAAATATAAGTAGGAAAACAGAAATCTAGGTATGATTTGAAGCCCAGAAGGGTTTTGCCCTTGATTGGGATACTTAGCTTTGAATGATGTTCTGCAAAGATGCTTCAGATAATTCGATATACAATGGCATAGGACCTTGTACATTGGATGATTGAATTTAGAGAGAACATCCAGTCAAAAAGGGATATTCAATAGGATTAGGAAGATAGTCGGTAGGTTTAGGAAGAAGACTGAGTATAGAATTTGGACCAAAAGTTCTTTAGCAATAGACTTTCGGTTGTTGAGTGAATGTAAATGTCAGCACATATGAAGAGTCAGTCACTATGTTGAACTGGGGAAAATATGTAGAAAAGCAGATATCAATAGAAATATTAGGAAATCAGGCAAAGTATAAAGTGAGTGATAGAATTAGACATTTTCAACAGGGTTGAGTTTGAATATATAAATTAGGAAAAAAACAAATATGTAGTCACCAATAGGATTGACAATTGACAGCATTAGGCAACCTGGACATGGATGTTTTTAGAAATCCATGTTCACTTTCCATTTAGGCTTTGGTACAATCATAAGTGTGACCTTTCCATTTTTTGTCCAGAATATTACTGTGATAATGAGGTGACATGAGTATTTCTTTCACCATTTCTGGGAGCAATATATTGAAGATGTAAAATGAGAATCGGGGTTACAAAGAGGTGTACCCTGTTTCTAGGAATATAGAGAAAAAGCATGAATAGACCATACTGTGAATAAATAATATAACTTTTTTGAACTTTAAATAATGAACTGAACTGATATCTGAAAAATTAAAGGAAATCGTATATTGATATACAATCATTCATTCCAACCAGGTATATATGTAATGGAAATATTTGTGTTTTGGTTTATCATGAAGAGTGTGTGACGTTTGCTTCAAAATGATTATGGAAATTCAAAATAATGTGTTTGGAAAGAAGTCTCATGAAAAGACCAGTCAAGAAACCCTGACAATACATGTGTTCTGAAGCAAGAAGTGGTGAAAGTTGAAACAAATGCTTATTAATTTGTGAACTTGTGGATGAAATGTATATCCTGTGATGTGCAAAAACTGAAGAAACAATAATGTACCAGTGTCGAATACAAATGAATGACAAATTACATATCATGTCCCATAGGAGTCTACTTGCATTGATGTTAGACTGGGTCAGTTACTGTAGAATAATTAGGATTTGTATGCACCATTCACTGAAGTTAGTTTTCAGTACTAGGAAACAAATATGTATTTCAGGTAGATGAATATTTCTGATTATCATCTTGTGAAAAGTGGATTATAAATCCACATACATGAACATGAATGAATTTAGAGAGTGTATATTAGACACATATATTTCATATTTTGAAAAATTTGGAGAGTATATCTATATATATATCTATATCTATACACACACACACACACACACACACACACACACACACACAACTCACAGACATTAAAAAGTACCAATATAAATTCCAATCGAAATTCATCAGTAAATATGTATCATCCACAAATGCAAAAATATTTATTTTACTGAACATGAGCTAATGAATAATGTTGTTCTACTAGGACGCTCTCCTATAAGTTGAATTTTCATTTCCAACAGCATTTAGGAGGAGTGAACTCTTCTCACAATTTGTATCTGCCAAGACAGCCACCTCACAAAAATGTACGTGTGATACCTGGTAGGATTCTATATATGCATATAAATATACATGTGTGAATAGACTACAGAAAAAGGAAACAAAAATTCACATATTTGTTAAGTTTAAAACACATGGAGAATATTTCAAATAAATTTGACTAGATTTATAACTCCTACCTTATATAATGCAAATGTCAAGTCCAACTATACAACATGTCTCCTCTGAAGTACTTGTATTTCTAATTTGTTGGGTTAATTTTCTCCATTATATTAGGATGAATAGTCTGAGTCTACTAGGTATGGGTTAGTGTCAGGGATTCAGTATTTCGAATGGAAAATTGGAAAATGAATCCAATGTGTATGTAAATATATGCTGCACAAATATCCTCCCGCTCTCATCCAGAACAATGCCTTGACATTACCTTCACCCCAAGTAAGACACAATTAGAGGAGAAGAGTTACAAAATCAGTGAATACATATCTGGAATGGAAAATGCTCAGGAGTTCACAATCTTGGAGGTGGTAGAGGAGTTTCCAAAACTAAGGGATAGGGTAAACACTCCACAAACATGGAGCTCTGCTGGCCTAAAAACTTTTTGAGAAACTGCCTCTGAGCTTCCACACTTGAAATATATGTTGTTTTCAGGAGATTTGGCTTCCTCTGTAGTGAGAACATCAAAGCTGGGTCTGCATCTATGTGACCTGGAGGACATGGTTTCTTATTTTCCAATGAACAAGATGAAGCAGTGCTGAATCCTCTCTTTGTAGGTAAACTGAGGCCACTGGGGACTAAGTGTCTCCCCGTGTGGACTGTGAAGCCATTTGGTCCTCTTCCACTTTTTGTGGTGTTTTTGCTGCTGCACTGTGAGTTTGGTATTTGTTTCACGAAATACTAGGAGCTAAACTGGGACACAGTGCTGGAGGGAGTTCTGTCAGGTGTGGTGGGTCATGGTCTGCAAGAGAATGCACCAACTAGGCTCCTATCTCTCACAGCTTGCCCCATTGCCCCCTTGTCCATATCAACCTGATTCTTAATTTTCCTCTGAAAACTCTCCATATAACAAGATGCCTTTACATATAAGGGTCTGTAGGCTGCACCATGTCAGTTACCAGCCATTTGGAATCCAATGGTAGATCCACATGGCCCTACCACGGATGTTTTATCAAACACCTCCCCACCACTGCTCTAGACCCACTACTCAGCAGGCTCCAAATTTCTGGCATCTCTGTTCTACACCATTTTCATGAAACTCAGTAAATCAAGGCACTGTCTGGTATACTCATGATCAGCAACAGGACATCCAATGTTTCTCCAGTGCCACCTGGTCATAGGAATTTCAAAAATTTCATGGTATTTATCTAGCCATTTTTCAAGCATGAAGTTGGAGGCACTGTGGGTTTCAGTTCATTCAGCAAACATTAAATGGTGAGGAAGCTCATTTCAATGAAATCTCTGGAGAACTCTCACAGGCATGGCTTCCCAAAGAGTGGACAAAAGGTCACATTAGGCCAGGCCCATTGAGGTCTACAATGTGAGGTCCATGTGTGTTTTGACTCTCAACTATGGCTGCCATTTCTTTAAGAATAAAATCATGTGATATCCTTGCTGAGATTCCCAGGCCTCTGTGGAAATCCACCCGGGGCCTAGGTCTCAGTTTCCAAGAGCGACTTTCATGCGTGGCCTCTTAAAATCCCAACAAAATTCATGGCAATGCTTCTCTGAGTTCAGTTCCAAAACCCAGTCTCTAAGGGGAATCACACCAGAGTTCAAGCCCACGTGGACCCAGTCATTTTTTCCAATGCCACACAAATGACCAAAATTAAAACCAAAACACTCCCACATGGCCCTCATCTTATTTCATATAGTCAATCATCTTAAGCTCTGGCTGGAGGTTTCCATGAGGGGCGCAGCCCAAGACAGTGTCCAAAATCAGCTCGTTTGCCCCTCATTTGTCTAAAGTCAGGGTAGCCTGGACACCGTTTCTGTGAACCAGGAGTGAACAAATAAGCCTGCCGTTAATACTTCTGTGTTTCTCCAATTTGAGGCCTACTGATTTTAGGTATCGATTCTTTAGGTGATTTAGAGTCATGCGAAAACACAAGCACCTCTGCAGGGCTTTGAAGAACTCATTTGACCCAAAGAATCCCTATTGTCATTTGATGGAGTGCAGGAACCTAACAGAGGAAGGCAAGAGACTTCATCCACAATGAATGAAATTTTTTGCCATTTTGGTTTTGGAAGCTCACATGGGATCATTCTTAAGATCCATCAGGTGCTGAGAATCTAAGTCACAGCCACACACAGGCCCAAGAGGCTGATAAAGACACATCCCTTTCCAAAGCAATTAAGCAAAGAGCCACAGGTGAGGCCCATTCATTTCCATTTGAAAACTGTTTTCTTCAGGCTTCACAAAGGGGTGGCCTGACGCAAAGACCTTCCTGACATTCAGTGCAACACAACAATAAGTAAGCAAAAGGCCCAAAGCAGGGTTTCTGCACTGAGACTTTCCTGGTCACACTGATATCTGAGTTTTCTGAGATGCTCGCCATTCTCTTCAGCTATCCAGTACATGGCCATGTCACAGAGCTTGGAGGTGGTACATATTTTGGACACAAATCCATGAGCCTATTCTGGAGAGTGGCCAGAATTCAGGAAGAAAACTACAACTTAGAAAGATAGCAGGTGTTGCACATCGATAAGACAAGCTGCAGTCCATTCATATATTGGGCATGGGAAGATTTATACTAGACAGGACACATCCATTAATGCATTCTCTTTTCTAATGTCTACAACAACGGACACAGTGGGATACACAGAAACAGAAACACTCGCCGTGTCAAATGACTTACTAGAAACTGTCCACTCCAAACCAAACAAACCGCCTTTTCTATCTATTCTCAGAACATGAGACAAAACAACAAACCCACACCCACTCCCACAAAGGCACCTCCTTCCCCCAAGTACGTCTGTGACTATCCGGAGTGTCCTCTGACTGGTGGGCCATACTATGATCCCCCGAAATGGCCTGTCTTCTCTCAGATCTTGTTTCCTTGACCAACTCTGTGAAGATGTCAGGAAAAAGTGGTTAGCCACTACCTGTTTTCTCAGGAAAGGTCCATCTTCAGAGCTCTCCTGGCATTTGGCCATCCTCACATCATTAGGTACCAAGAAAACTGACTCTGTCCTTAGTAAATCCAAACAAGTGAGCCCACTGGGACTGGGACTGGGACTGCCTCTGGGTGCCTGGCTTCTTGGATACCAAGTTCAGAGAGTTCCATCACCAAGGAAATGAGGTATGTCACATTCTTTGGAACTGAATGAGGTCACTGCCTTGGCAACCACTTTGTCCTAACAGTTGCTTCCAAGGGTAACATAAGATGGAGGTTGCCAATACTTCCTGTGACACTTTCATAAGGTAGAATGTATATCACCATTGGCACCCGGGAACAGCTCTCCACTCAGCCCTGGTTTGGTCCATCTTCTGTACAATAAGAAGAGAGAGAGGCAGATTCAGACACATCCCTTCATCCTGACCAGGTTGTTTGCCATGGAAGATGACTTTTGCTCTCTCAGGTGCTTCATACCTGCCTACAACTTCTCCAGGTATCATTTGTGCATGGACATTTGAGGTTCTCATCAGGAGGAAGGTCCCCAACTTTCCTGTATTGTAAGAACCACTCTGTCCCTGCTCTTCTGTAAAATGATTGAGGGAACAGTGTATACTTGGGGTTAAAAACAGGTTTGATTTGTGTTATGAGTGATTCTGTGTGATGAATAATGGTATTGGGAACCTGCAATATTTACAAGAATATAGAGGTGAAATATAAGTAGGAAAACAGAAATCTAGGTATGATTTGAAGCCCAGAAGGGTTTTGCCCTTGATTGGGATACTTAGCTTTGAATGATGTTCTGCAAAGATGCCTCAGATAATTCGATATACAATGGCATAGGACCTTGTACATTGGATGATTGAATTTAGAGAGAACATCCAGTCAAAAAGGGATATTCAATAGGATTAGGAAGATAGTCGGTAGGTTTAGGAAGAAGACTGAGTATAGAATTTGGACCAAAAGTTCTTTAGCAATAGACTTTCGGTTGTTGAGTGAATGTAAATGTCAGCACATATGAAGAGTCAGTCACTATGTTGAACTGGGGAAAATATGTAGAAAAGCAGATATCAATAGAAATATTAGGAAATCAGGCAAAGTATAAAGTGAGTGATAGAATTAGACATTTTCAACAGGGTTGAGTTTGAATATATAAATTAGGAAAAAAACAAATATGTAGTCACCAATAGGATTGACAATTGACAGCATTAGGCAACCTGGACATGGATGTTTTTGGAAATCCATGTTCACTTTCCATTTAGGCTTTGGTACAATCATAAGTGTGACCTTTCCATTTTTTGTCCAGAATATTACTGTGATAATGAGGTGACATGAGTATTTCTTTCACCATTTCTGGGAGCAATATATTGAAGATGTAAAATGAGAATCGGGGTTACAAAGAGGTGTACCCTGTTTCTAGGAATATAGAGAAAAAGCATGAATAGACCATACTGTGAATAAATAATATAACTTTATTGAACTTTAAATAATGAACTGAACTGATATCTGAAAAATTAAAGGAAATCGTATATTGATATACAATCATTCATTCCAACCAGATATATATGTAATGGAAATATTTGTGTTTTGGTTTATCATGAAGAGTGTGTGAGTTTTGCTTCAAAATGATTATGGAAATTCAAAATAATGTGTTTGGAAAGAAGTCTCATGAAAAGACCAGTCAAGAAACCCTGACAATACATGTGTTCTGAAGCAAGAAGTGGTGAAAGTTGAAACAAATGCTTATTAATTTGTGAACTTGTGGATGAAATGTATATCCTGTGATGTGCAAAAACTGAAGAAACAATAATGTACCAGTGTCGAATACAAATGAATGACAAATTACATATCATGTCCCATAGGAGTCTACTTGCATTGATGTTAGACTTTGTCAGTTACTGTAGAATAATTAGGATTTGTATGCACCATTCACTGAAGTTAGTTTTCAGTACTAGGAAAAAATATGTATTTCAGGTGGATGAATATTTCTGATTATCATCTTGTGAAAAGTGGATTATAAATCCACATACATGAACATGAATGAATTTAGAGAGTGTATATTAGACACATATATTTCATATTTTGAAAAATTTGGAGAGTATATCTATATCTATATCTATATTTATACACACAAACACACACACACACACACACAACTCACAGACATTAAAAAGTACCAATATAAATGCCAATCGAAATTCATCAGTAAATATGTATCATCCACAAATGCAAAAATATTTATTTTACTGAACATGAGCTAATGAATAATGTTGTTCTACTAGGACGCTCTCCTATAAGTTGAATTTTCATTTCCAACAGCATTTAGGAGGAGTGAACTCTTCTCACAATTTGTATCTGCCAAGACAGTCACCTCACAAAAATGTACGTGTGATACCTGGTAGGATTCTATATATGCATATAAATATACATGTGTGAATAGACTACAGAAAAAGGAAACAAAAATTCACATATTTGTTAAGTTTAAAACACATGGAGAATATTTCAAATAAATTTGACTAGATTTATAACTCCTACCTTATATAATGCAAATGTCAAGTCCAACTATACAACATGTCTCCTCTGAAGTACTTGTATTTCTAATGTGTTGGGTTAATTTTCTCCATTATATTAGGATGAATAGTCTGAGTCTACTAGGTATGGGTTAGTGTCAGGGATTCAGTATTTCGAATGGAAAATTGGAAAATGAATCCAATGTGTATGTAAATATATGCTGCACAAATATCCTCCCGCTCTCATCCAGAACAATGCCTTGACATTACCTTCACCCCAAGTAAGACACAATTAGAGGAGAAGAGTTACAAAATCAGTGAATACATATCTGGAATGGAAAATGTTCAGGAGTTCACAACCTTGGAGGTGGTAGAGGAGTTTCCAAAACTAAGGGACAGGGTAAACACTCCACAAACATGGAGCTCTGCTGGCCTAAAAACTTTTTGAGAAACTGCCTCTGAGCTTCCACACTTGAAATATATGTTGTTTTCAGGAGATTTGGCTTCCTCTGTAGTGAGAACATCAAAGCTGGGTCTGCATCTATGTGACCTGGAGGACATGGTTTCTTATTTTCCAATGAACAAGATGAAGCAGTGCTGAATCCTCTCTTTGTAGGTAAACTGAAGCCACTGGGGACTAAGTGTCTCCCCGTGTGGACTGTGAAGCCATTTGGTCCTCTTCCACTTTTTGTGGTGTTTTTGCTGCTGCACTGTGAGTTTGGTATTTGTTTCACGAAATACTAGGAGCTAAACTGGGACACAGTGCTGGAGGGAGTTCTGTCACGTGTGGTGGGTCAGGGTCTGCAAGAGAATGCACCAACTAGGCTCCTATCTCTCACAGCTTGCCCCATTGCCCCCTTGTCCATATCAACCTGATTCTTAATTTTCCTCTGAAAACTCTCCATATAACAAGATGCCTTTACATATAAGGGTCTGTTGGCTGCACCATGTCAGTTACAAGCCATTTGGAATCCAATGGTAGATCCACATGGCCCTACCACGGATGTTTTATCAAACACCTCCCCACCACTGCTCTAGACCCACTACTCAGCAGGCTCCAAATTTCAGGCATCTCTGTTCTACACCATTTTCATGAAACTCAGTAAATCAAGGCACTGTCTGGTATACTCATGATCAGCAACAGGACATCCAATGTTTCTCCAGTGCCACCTGGTCATAGGAATTTCAAAAATTTCATGGTATTTATCTAGCCATTTTTCAAGCATGAAGTTGGAGGCACTGTGGGTTTCAGTTCATTCAGCAAACATTAAATGGTGAGGAAGCTCATTTCAATGAAATCTCTGGAGAACTCTCACAGGCATGGCTTCCCAAAGAGTGGACAAAAGGTCACATTAGGCCAGGCCCATTGAGGTCTACAATGTGAGGTCCATGTGTGTTTTGACTCTCAACTATGGCTGCCATTTCTTTAAGAATAAAATCATGTGATATCCTTGCTGAGATTCCCAGGCCTCTGTGGAAATCCACCCGGGGCCTAGGTCTCAGTTTCCAAGAGCGACTTTCATGCGTGGCCTCTTAAAATCCCAACAAAATTCATGGCAATGCTTCTCTGAGTTCAGTTCCAAAACCCAGTCTCTAATGGGAATCACACCAGAGTTCAATCCCACGTGGACCCAGTCATTTTTTCCAATGCCACACAAATGACCAAAATTAAAACCAAAACACTCCCACATGGCCCTCATCTTATTTCATATAGTCAATCATCTTAACCTCTGGCTGGAGGTTTCCATGAGGGGCGCAGCCCAAGACAGTGTCCAAAATCAGGTCGTTTGCCCCTCATTTGTCTAAAGTCAGGGTAGCCTGGACACCGTTTCTGTGAACCAGGAGTGAACAAATAAGCCTGCCGTTAATACTTCTGTGTTTCTCCAATTTGAGGCCTACTGATTTTAGGTATCGATTCTTTAGGTGATTTAGAGTCATGCGAAAACACAAGCACCTCTGCAGGGCTTTGAAGAACTCATTTGACCCAAAGAATCCCTATTGTCATTTGATGGAGTGCAGGAACCTAACAGAGGAAGGCAAGAGACTTCATCCACAATGAATGAAATTTTTTGCCATTTTGGTTTTGGAAGCTCACATGGGATCATTCTTAAGATCCATCAGGTGCTGAGAATCTAAGTCACAGCCACACACAGGCCCAAGAGGCTGATAAAGACACATCCCTTTCCAAAGCAATTAAGCAAAGAGCCACAGGTGAGGCCCATTCATTTCCATTTGAAAACTGTTTTCTTCAGGCTTCACAAAGGGGTGGCCTGACGCAAAGACCTTCCTGACATTCAGTGCAACACAACAATAAGTAAGCAAAAGGCCCAAAGCAGGGTTTCTGCACTGAGACTTTCCTGGTCACACTGATATCTGAGTTTTCTGAGATGCTCGCCATTCTCTTCAGCTATCCAGTACATGGCCATGTCACAGAGCTTGGAGGTGGTACATATTTTGGACACAAATCCATGAGCCTATTCTGGAGAGTGGCCAGAATTCAGGAAGAAACTACAACTTGGAAAGATAGCAGGTGTTGCACATCGATAAGACAAGCTGCAGTCCATTCATATATTGGGCATGGGAAGATTTATACTAGACAGGACACATCCATTAATGCATTCTCTTTTCTAATGTCTACAACAACGGACACAGTGGGATACACAGAAACAGAAACACTCGCCGTGTCAAATGACTTACTAGAAACTGTCCACTCCAAACCAAACTAACCGCCTTTTCTATCTATTCTCAGAACATGAGACAAAACAACAAACCCACACCCACTCCCACAAAGGCACCTCCTTCCCCCAAGTACGTCTGTGACTATCCGGAGTGTCCTCTGACTGGTGGGCCTTACTATGTTCCCCCGAAATGGCCTGTCTTTTCTCAGATCTTGTTTCCTTGACCAACTCTGTGAAGATGTCAGGAAAAAGTGGTTAGCCACTACCTGTTTTCTCAGGAACGGTCCATCTTCAGAGCTCTCCTGGCATTTGGCCATCCTCACATGATTAGGTACCAAGAAAACTGACTCTGTCCTTGGTAAATCCAAACAAGTGAGCCCACTGGGACTGGGACTGGGACTGCCTCTGGGTGCCTGGCTTCTTGGATACCAAGTTCAGAGAGTTCCATCACCAAGGAAATGAGGTATGTCACATTCTTTGGAACTGAATGAGGTCACTGCCTTGGCAACCACTTTGTCCTAACAGTTGCTTCCAAGGGTTACATAAGATGGAGGTTTCCCCTAACTCCTGTGACACTTTCATAAGGTAGAATGTATATCACCATTGGCACCCGGGAACAGCTCTCCACTCATCCCTGGTTCGGTCCATCTTCTGTACAATAAGAAGAGAGAGAGGCAGATTCAGACACATCCCTTCATCCTGACCAGGTTGTTTGCCATGGAAGATGACTTTTGCTCTCTCAGGTGCTTCATACCTGCCTACAACTTCTCCAGGTATCATTTGTGCATGGACATTTGAGGTTCTCATCAGGTGGAAGGTCCCCAACTTTCCTGTATTGTAAGAACCACTCTGTCCCTGCTCTTCTGTAAAATGATTGAGGGAACAGTGTATACTTGGGGTTAAAAACAGGTTTGATTTGGCTTACGAGTGATTCTGTGTGATGAATAATGGTATTGGGAACCTGCAATATTTACAAGAATATAGAGGTGAAATATAAGTAGGAAAACAGAAATCTAGGTATGATTTGAAGCCCAGAAGGGTTTTGCCCTTGATTGGGATACTTAGCTTTGAATGATGTTCTGCAAAGGTGCCTCAGATAATTCGATATACAATGGCATAGGACCTTGTACATTGGATGATTGAATTTAGAAGAGAACATCCAGTCAAAAAGGGATATTCAGTAGGATTAGGAAGATAGTCTGTAGGTTTAGGAAGAAGAGTGAGTATAGGATTTGGACCAAATGTTCTTTAGCAATAGATTTTCGGTTGTTGAGTGAATGTAAATGTCAGCACATATGAAGAGTCGTCACTATGTTGAACTGGGGAAAATATGTAGAAAAGCAGATATCAATAGAAACATTACGAAATCAGGCAAAGTATAAAGTGAGTGATAGAATTAGACATTTTCAACAGGGTTGAGTTTGAATATATAAAAAAGGAAAAAAACAAATATGTAGTCACTAATAGGATTGACAATTGACAGCATTAGGCAACCTGGACATGGATTTTTTTAGAAATCCATGTTCACTTTCCATTTAGGCTTTGGTACAATCATAAGTGTGACCTTTCCATTTTTTGTCCAGAATATTACTGTGATAATGAGGTGACATGAGTATTTCTTTCACCATTTCTGGGAGTAATATATTGAAGATGTAAAATGAGAATCAGGGGTACAAAGAGGTGTACCCTGTTTCTAGGAACATAGAGAAAAAGCATGAATAGACCATACTGTGAATAAATAATATAACTTTTTTGAACTTTAAATAATGAATTGAACTGATATCTGAAAAATTAAAGGAAATCGTATATTGATATACAATCATTCATTCCAACCAGGTATATATGTAATGGAAATATTTGTGTTTAGGTTTATCATGAAGAGTGTGTGAGTTTTGCTTCAAAATGATTATGGAAATTCAAAATAATGTGTTTGGAAAGAAGTCTCATGAAAACACCAGTCAAGAAACCCTGACAATACATGTGTTCTGAAGCAAGAAGTGGTGAAAGTTGAAACAAATGCTTATTAATTTGTGAACTTGAGGATGAAATGTATATCCTGTGATTTGCAAAAACTGAAGAAACAATAATGTACCAGTGTCGAATACAAATGAATGACAAATTACAGATCATGTCCCATAGGAGTCTACTTGCATTGATGTTAGACTGGGTCAGTTACTGTAGAATAATTAGGATTTGTATGCACCATTCACTGAAGTTAGTTTTCAGTACTAGGAAACAAATATGTATTTCAGGTGGATGAATATTTCTGATTATAATCTTGTGAAAAGTGGATTATAAATTCACATACATGAACATGAATGAATTTAGAGAGTGTATATTAGACGCATATATTTCATGTTTTGAAAAATTTGAAGAGTATATCTATATCTATATCTATATCTATACACACACACACACACACACACACACACACAAACACAAACACTCACAGACATTAAAAATACCAATGTAAATGCCAATCGAAATTCATCAGTAAATATGTATCATCCACAAATGCAAAAATATTTATTTTACTGAACATGAGTTAATGTATAATGTTGTTCTACTAGGACGCTCTCCTATAGGTTGAATTTTCATTTCCAACAGCATTTAGGAGGAGTGAACTCTTCTCACAATTTGTATCTGCCATGACAGCCACCTCACAAAAATGTACGTGTGATACCTGGTAGGATTCTATATATGCATATAAATATACATGTGTGAATAGGCTACAGAAAAGGGAAACAAGAATTCACATATTTGTTAAGTTTAAAAACACATGGAGAATATTTCAAATAAAATTTGACTAGATTTATAACTCCTACCTTATATAATGCAAATGTCAAGTCCAACTATACAACATGTCTCCTCTGAAGTACTTGTATTTCTAATGTGTTGGGTTAATTTTCTCCATTATATTAGGATGAATAGTCTGAGTCTACTAGGTATGGGTTAGTGTCAGGGATTCAGTATTTCGAATGGAAAATTGGAAAATGAATCCAATGTGTATGTAAATATATGCTGCACAATTATCCTCCCGCTCTCATCCAGAACAAAGCCTTGACATTACCTTCACCCCAAGTAAGACACAATTAGAGGAGAAGAGTTACAAAATCAGTGAATACATATCTGGAATGGAAAATGCTCAGGAGTTCACAACCTTGGAGGTGGTAGAGGAGTTTCCAAAACTAAGGGACAGAGTAAACCCTCAACAAACATGGAGCTCTGCTGGCCTAAAAACTTTTTGAGAAACTGCCTCTGAGCTTCCACAATTGAAATATATGTTGTTTTCAGGAGATTTGGCTTCCTCTGTAGTGAGACCATCAAAGCTGGGTCTGCATCTATGTGACCTGGAGGACATGGTTTCTTATTTTCCAATGAACAAGATGAAGCAGTGCTGAATCCTCTCTTTGTAGGTAAACTGAGGCCACTGGGGACTAAGTGTCTCCCCGTGTGGACTGTGAAGCCATTTGGTCCTCCTCCACTTTTTGTGGTGTTTTTGCTGCTGCACTGTGAGTTTGGTATTTGTTTCACGAAATACTAAGAGCTAAACTGGGACACAGTGCTGGAGGGAGTTCTGTCACGTGTGGTGGGTCAGGGTCTGCAAGAGAATGCACCAACTAGGCTCCTATCTCTCACAGCTTGCCCCATTGCCCCCTTGTCCATATCAACCTGATTCTTAATTTTCCTCTGAAAACTCTCCATATAATAAGATGCCTTTACATATAAGGGTCTGTTGGCTGCACCATGTCAGTTACAAGCCATTTGGAATCCAATGGTAGATAAACATGGCCCTACCACGGATGTTTTATCAAACACCTCCCCACCATTGCTCTAGACCCACTACTCAGCAGGCTCCAACTTACTGGCATCTCTGTTCTACACCATTTTCATGAAACTCAGTAAATCAAGGCACTGTCTGGTATACTCATGATCAGCAACAGGACATCCAATGTTTCTCCAGTGCCACCTGGTCATAGGAATTTCAAAAATTTCATGGTATTTATCTAGCCATTTTTCAACCATGAAGTTGGAGGCACTGTGGGTTTCAGTTCATTCAGCAAACATTAAATGTTGAGGAAGCTCATTTCAATGAAATCTCTGGAGAACTCTCACAGGCACGGCTTCCCAAAGAGTGGACAAAAGGTCACATTAGGCGAGGCCCATTGAGGTCTACAATGTGAGGTCCATGTGTGTTTTGACTCTCAACTATGGCTGCCATTTCTTTAAGAATAAAATAATGTGATATCCTTGCTGAGATTCCCAGGCCTCTGTGGAAATCCACCCGGGGCCTAAGTCTCAGTTTCCAAGAGCGACTTTCATGCGTGGCCTCTTAAAATCCCAACAAAATTCATGGCAATGCTTCTCTGAGTTCAGTTCCAAAAACCCAGTCTCTAAGGGGAATCACACCAGAGTTCAAGTCCACGTGGACCCAGTCATTTTTTCCAATGCCACACAAATGACCAAAATTAAAACCAAAACACTCCCACATGGCCCTCATCTTATTCTGTATAGTCAATCATCTTAACCTCTGGCTGGAGGTTTCCATGAGGGGCGCAGCCAATGACAGTGTCCAAAATCTGCTCGTTTGCCCCTCATTTGCCTAACGTCAGGGTAGCCTGGACACCGTTTCTGTGAACCAGGAGTGAACAAATAAGCCTGCCGTTAATACTTCTGTGTTTCTCCAATTTGAGGCCTACTGATTTTAGGTATCGATTCTTTAGGTGATTTAGAGTCATGCGAAAACACAAGCACCTCTGCAGGGCTTTGAAGAACTCATTTGACCCAAAGAATCCCTATTGTCATTTGATGGAGTGCAGGAACCTAACAGAGGAAGGCAAGAGACTTCATCCACAATGAATGAAATTTTTTGCCATTTTGGTTTTGGAAGCTCACATGGGATCATTCTTAAGATCCATCAGGTGCTGAGAATCTAAGTCACAGCCACACACAGGCCCAAGAGGCTGATAAAGACACATCCCTTTCCAAAGCAATTAAGCAAAGAGCCACAGGTGAGGCCCATTCATTTCCATTTGAAAACTGTTTTCTTCAGGCTTCACAAAGGGGTGGCCTGAGGCAAAGACCTTCTTGACATTCAGTGCAACACAACAATAAGTAAGCAAAAGGCCCAAAGCAGGGTTTCTGCACTGAGACTTTCCTGGTCACACTGATTACTGAGTTTTCTGAGATGCTCGCCATTCTCTTCAGCTATCCAGTACATGGCCATGTCACAGAGCTTGGAGGTGGTACATATTTTGGACACAAATCCATGAGCCTATTCTGGAGAGTGGCCAGAATTCAGGAAGAAAACAACAACTTAGAAAGATAGCAGGTGTTGCACATTGATAAGACAAGCTGCAGTCCATTCATATATTGGGCAGGATGAATTATGGGATGATTTATACTAGACAGGACACATTCATTAATGCATTCTCTTTTCTAATGTCTACAACAACGGACACAGTGGGATACACAAAACACTCGCCGTGTCAAATGACTTACTAGAAACTGTCCACTCCAAACCAAACAAACCACCTTTCCAATCTATTCTCAGAACATGAGACAAAACAACAAACCCACACCCACTCCCACAAAGGCACCTCCTTCCCCCAAGTAGGTCTGTGACTATCCGGAGTGTCCTCTGACTGGTGGGCCATACAATGTTCCCCCGAAATGGCCTGTCTTCTCTCAGATCTTGTTTCCTTGACCAACTTTGTGAAGATGTCAGGAAAAAGTGGTTAGCCACTACCTGTTTTCTCAGGAACGGTCCATCTTTAGAGCTCTCCTGGCATTTGGCCATCCTCACATCATTAGGTACCAAGAAAACTGACTCTGTCCTTGGTAAATCCAAACAAGTGAGCCCACTGGGACTGGGACTGGGACTGCCTCTGGGTGCCTGGCTTCTTGGATACCAAGTTCAGAGAGTTCCATCACCAAGGAAATGAGGTATGTCACATTCTTTGGAACTGAATGAGGTCACTGCCTTGGCAACCACTTTGTCCTAACAGTTGCTTCCAAGGGTAACATAAGATGGAGGTTGCCCCTACTTCCTGTGACACTTTCATAAAGTAGAATGTATATCAACCATTGTCACCTGGGAACAGCTCTCCACTCAGGCCTGGTTTGGTCCATCTTCTCTACAATAAGAAGAGAGAGATTCAGATTCAGACACATCCCTTCATCCTGACCAGGTTGTTTGCCATGGAAGATGACTTTTGCTCTCTCAGGTGCTTCATACCTGCCTACAACTTCTCCAGGTATCATTTGTGCATGGACATTTGAGGTTCTCATCATGTGGAAGGTCCCCAACTTTCCTGTATTGTAAGAACCACTCTGTCCCTGCTCTTCTGTAAAATGATTGAGGGAACGGTGTATACTTGGGGTTAAAAACAGGTTTGATTTGGGTTACGAGTGATTCTGTGTGATGAATAATGGTATTGGGAACCTGCAATATTTACAAGAATATAGAGGTGAAATATAAGTAGGAAAACAGAAATCTAGGTATGATTTGAAGCCCAGAAGGGTTTTGCCCTTGATTGGGATACTTAGCTTTGAATGATGTTCTGCAAAGATGCCTCAGATAATTCCATATACAATGGCATAGGACCTTGTACATTGGATGATTGAATTTAGAAGAGAACATCCAGTTAAAAAGGGATATTCAGTAGGATTAGGAAGATAGTCGGTAGGTTTAGGAAGAAGAGTGAGTATAGGATTTGGACCAAAAGTTCTTTAGCAATAGACTTTCGGTTGTTGAGTGAATGTAAATGTCAGCACATATGAAGAGTCAGTCACTATGTTGAACTGGGGAAAATATGTAGAAAAGCAGATATCAATAGAAACATTACGAAATCAGGCAAAGTATAAAGTGAGTGATAGAATTAGATATTTTCAACAGGGTTGAGTTTGAATATATAAATTAGGAAAAAAACAAATATGTAGTCACCAATAGGATTGACAATTGACAGCATTAGGCAACCTGGGCATGGATGTTTTTAGAAATCCATGTTCACTTTCCATTTAGGCTTTGGTACAATCATAAGTGTGACCTTTCCATTTTTTGTCCAGAATATTACTGTGATAATGAGGTGACATGAGTATTTCTTTCACCATTTCTGGGAGCAATATATTGAAGGTGTAAAATGAGAATCGGGGGTACAAAGAGGTGTACCCTGTTTCTAGGAACATAGAGAAAAAGCATGAATAGACCATACTGTGAATAAATAATATAACTTTTTTGAACTTTAAATAATGAATTGAACTGATATCTGAAAAATTATAGGAAATCATATATTGATATACAATCATTCATTCCAACCAGGTATATATCTAATGGAAATATTAGTGTTTTGGTTTATTATGAAGAGTGTGTGAGTTTTGCTTCAAAATGATTATGGAAATTCAAAATAATGTGTTTGGAAAGAAGTCTCATGAAAAGACCAGTCAAGAATCCCTGACAATACATGTGTTCTTAAGCAAGATGATTAAAGTTGAAACAAATGCTTATTAATTTGTGAACTTGTGGATGAAATGTATATCCTGTGATTTGCAAAAACTGAAGAAACAATAATGTACCAGTGTCGAATACAAATGAATGACACATTACATATCATGTCCCATAGGAGTCTACTTTCATTGATGTTAGACTGGGTCAGTTACTGTAGAATAATTAGGATTTGTATGCACCATTCACTGAAGTTAGTTTTCAGTACTAGGAAACAAATATGTATTTCAGGTGGATGAATATTTCTGATTATCATCTTGTGAAAAGTTGATTATAAATCCACATACATGAACATGAATGAATTTAAAGTGTGTATATTAGACACATATATTTCATATTTTGAAAAATTGGCAGAGTATATCTATATCTATATCTATATATATACACACACACACACACACACACACACACACACACACAACACTCACAGACATTAAAAAGTACCAGTATAAATGCCAATCGAAATTCATCAGTAAATATGTATCATCCACAAATGCAAAAATATTTATTTTACTGAACATCAGTTAATGTATAATGTTGTTCTACTAGGACTCTCTCCTATAGGTTGAATTTTCATTTCCAACAGCATTTAGGAGGAGTGAACTCTTCTCACAATTTGTATCTGCCAAGACAGCCATCTCACAAAAATGTACGTGTGATACCTGGTAGGATTCTATATATGCATATAAATATACATGTGTGAATCGGCTACAGAAAAGGGAAAGAAGAATTCACATATTTGTTAAGTTTAAAAACACATGAGAATATTTCAATTAAAATTTGACTAGATTTATAACTCCTACCTTATATAATGGAAATGTCAAGTCCAACTATACAACATGTCTCTGGAGAACCTTTGGATGTCCTTTTGTTTATCATGAGTATACTAGACAGTGTCTTGATTGACTGTGTTTCATGAAAATGATCTAGAACAGACATGCCAGTAAGTTGGTGCCTGCTGAGTAGTGTGCCTAGAGCAGTGGTGTGTATGTGTGTCATAATACATCTCTGATGTGGCCATATGGATTTGCCATTGGCTTCCAAATGGCTTGTGACAGACATGGTGAGGCCAGCAGACACTAATATGTAAGGGCGTCTTGTTATATGGAGAGGTTTCATGGCAATGTTAAGAATCAGGTTGCAATAGACAAGGGAAAATGATATGTGGGATAGAAGCCTGGTTGGTGCATTCTCCTGCAGACCCTGACCCACCACATGTGGCAGAACTCCATCCAGCACTGTGTCCCTTTTGAACTCCTTGTATTTCGTGAAGCAAATACCAAACTACCAATGCAGGAGAAAGAAAAACCATGAAAAAGTGGAGGATGACCAAATGGCTTCACAGCCCAGATGGGGAGAGACTTAGCACGCACTGGTCACATTTTACTTAAAAGAGAGAATTCACCACTGCTGCCTCATGTTCATTAGAAAATAAGAAACCATGTCCTCCAGGTCACATAGAATCAGACCCAGCTTTGATGGTCTCACGACAAAGGAAGCTAAAGCTCCTGAAAACAACATATATTTCAAGTGCCCAACCTCAGAGGCAGTTTATCAAGAAGTCCTTTAGGCCAGCAGAGCTCCATGTTTGTGGAGTTTTTAACCTTTCACTTACTTATGGAAACTTCTCTACCACATCCAAGGTTGTGAACTCCTGAGCATTTTCCATTCCAGTTATATATTCACAGATTTTATAACTCTTCTCCACTAATTGTGTCTTACTTGGGGTGAAGGTAATGTCAAGGCATTGTTCTGGATGAGAGAGGGGAAATATTTTGTGTAGCACATATTTGATAGACATTGGATTCTTTTTCCTATTTTCCATTCAAAATACTGAATCCCTGACACTAACACATACCCTACTAGACTCTGACTACTAATCCTAATATGATGGAGAAAAATAACCCAAATAGAACAGAAATACAAGCAGGTCAGAGGAGGTATGGTGTATTTTTGAACTTTTCTTTTGCATAATAAATGGTAGGTGTTATAAATCTAGTGAATTTTTATTTGGAATAGTTTTTCATGTGTTTTTAAAATTAACAAATATGTGAATCCCTGCCTCCCTTTCTCTCTAGCCTATACAGCACATGTATTTTTATATGTACATATAGAATCCTACCTGGTATCACACGTACATTTTTGTGAGGTTGCTGACTCGGCAGATATAAATTGTGTGAAGAGACTACCCCTCTTAAACGCTGTTGGAACTAAAAATTCAACCTATGGGTGAGCTTCCTAGTACAACAACATTATACATAATTTCATGTTCAGTAAAGTATATATTTTTGCATCAGTAGATGTTATATATTTCATTATAAATTTCATTTGGCATATATTGCTACTTTTTTATGTTTCTCTGTGTGTTTTTTTGGTATATATATATATATATATATATATATATATATATATATATATATATACTCTCCTGATTTATCAAAACATGAAATATATGTGTCTTATATACACTCTCTACATTCATACATTCATTCATGTTCATGCATGAGGAAATATAATCAACTTTTCTCAAGATTATTATTGGAAATATTCATCCACCTGAAATACATATTTGTTTCCTTGTACTGACAACTCACTTCTGTGAATGGTGCATACAAATCCTAATAATTCTACAGTATCTGACCCAGTTTAACATCAATGCAAGTAGATTCCTATGGGACATGATGTGTATTTTGACGTTCATTTATATTCCACACTGCTACATTAATATTTCTGCAGTTTTTGCACATCATAGGATATATATTTCATCCACAAGTTCACAACTTTATAGGTATTTTTTCACTTTTAATCATTTCCTGCTTCAGAACACATGTATTCCTCCCGGTTTCTTGACTGGTCTTTTCATGAGACTTCTCTGCAAACACATTTTTTTTTTAATTTCATAATCAGTTTTGAAGCAAAACTCACACACTTTTCATGATAAACCATAAATCTAATATCACCATTAGATGCATAACTGTTTGGAATGGATGATTGTATATCAATATTAGGTTTCCTCTATATTTTCAGAAATCAATTCAATCCATTATTTAAAGTTCGAACCAGTTATATTATTTATTCACAGTATGGTCTATTCATGCATTATCTCTATATTCATAGGCACAAGGTACACCTATTTGTACCCCCAATTAATTTATACGTCTTCAAAATATTGCTTTCCTACATATTTTACCCAGTTCATCATTGTGACTGACTCTTCACATGTGCTGACATTTACATTCACTCTCTACCTGAAACCCTATTGCTAAAGAACTTTTGGTCCAAATTTTATACTCACTCTTTTATCTAAACCCACCGACTATTTTCCTAATCCTACCGAATATCCCTTTTTGACTGGATGTTCTCTTCCACATTCAATCATCCAAATTAGAAGGTCCTATGCCATAGTATATTGATTTAACTGAGACAACTGTGCAGGACATAAATCAATGCTAAGTATCCCAATCAAGGGCCCAATGCCCTTCTGGGCTTCAAAACTTACCTAGATTTCTGTTTTCATACTTATATTTCACCTATATATTCTTATAAATATCGCAGGTTCCTAATACAAATATTCATTCCAGAGAATGATTCCTAACCCAAATTGAACATGTTATTAACCCTAACCATACACTTTTCCCTCAATCTAATTTTACAGAAGAGCAGGGACAGAGTTGGTCTTACAATACAGGAATATAGGCGATCTTCCAGCTGCTGAAAACCTAAAAGTTCCATGCTGAAATGATCCTTGGAGAAGATGTAGGCATCTATGAAGGACATGCAAGAGCAAAAGTCATCTTCCATGGCAAACAACCTGGTCAGGTTGATGGGATGTGTCTGAATTAGCCTCTCTCTTCCTAATGTAGAGAAGATGGACCAAACCATGCCTGTGTGGAGAGCTGTTCCCCGGTGCCTATGGTTGATATACCATTCTAACATATGAATGAGTCACAGCAAGTAGAGGCAGCCTCCATCTTTTGGGAACCATGTAAGCAACTGTTAAAACAAAGTGGTTTCCAAGGCAGTGACTTCATTCAGATCTTGAAGAAAGTGACATCACCTTACAGTTTTGGTAATGAAAGTCTGTGATCTTGGGATCCAGGAAACCAGGCACACAGAGTCAAACCCACTCCATGTCCCAGTGGGCTAACTTGTTTGGATTTAACAAGACAGAGTTACTCTTTCTTTGTACCTACTGTTGTGAGGACAGCCAAATGCCTGGAAACTATGAAGACTGGCCTTTCCAGAGAAAGCAGGTAGTTTCTCATCATGGGCTCCTGACAACATCACAGAGTTGGCCAAAGAGAACAGATTGGAGACAGGACACGCGATTTTGGGGGAACATAGTATGGCCCACAAGTCAGAGGACACTCCGGATAGTCACAGACCTACTTGGGGAAAGGAGGAGACTTTTTGGGTGTGAGTGTGAGTTTGTGGTTTTGTCTCATGTTCTGAGAATAGTTAGGAAAGCTGGTTTGTTTGTTTTGGAGTGGACTGTGTCTAGTAAGTCCTTTGACAAGGTGAGTGTTTCTGTGTCTATATATCATACTGTGTCCGTGATTGTAGACATTAGAAAAGAGAATGCATCAATGGATGTGTCCTGTCTACAAGAAAGCTTCAAAGCATTCATCCTGTGCAATTAATGAATGGACTGCAGGTTGCCGTATGGATGGGCAACTCCTGCCATCTTTCTAAATTCCTGTTTTCTTCCTGAATTCTGGACACTCTCCAGAATACGCTCATGATTTTGTGTCCAAGATATGTACCACCTCCATCTCTGTGACATGGCCATGTACTGGATAGCTGAAGGGAATGGCGAGTATCTCAGAAAACTCAGATATCAGTATGCCCAAGAAAGTCTCAGTGGAGAAACCCTGCTTTGGGCCTTTTGCTTACCTATTCTGTTGCCCTGAATGTCAGGAAGGTCTTTGCCTCAGGCCACACTTTGTGAAGCCTGCAGAAAATAGTTTTCAAATGGAAAAGAATGGTCATTACCTGTGCCTCTTGCTTAATTGCTTTGGAAATGGATGTTTCTGAATCAGCTTCTCAGCCCTATGTGAGGCTGTGGCTTAGATTCACAGCACATGATGGGTCTAAAGAAAAATCCCATGTGTGCATCCCAAACCAAAATGGGCAAAAGAGCTGTCAGAGTGGTTCTTACAATACAGGAAAGTTGGGGACCTTCCACCTGATGAGAACCTCAAATGTCCATGCACAAATGATACCTGGAGAAGTTGTAGGCAGGTATGAAGCACCTGAGAGAGCAAAAGTCATCTTCCATGGCAAACAATCTGGTCAGGATGAAGGGATGTGTCTGAATCTGAATCTCTCTGTTCTTATTGTAGAGAAGATGGACCTAACCAGGCCTGAGTGGAGAGCTGTTCCCGGGTGCCAATGGTTGATATACATTCTACCTTATGAAAGTGTCACAGGAAGTAGGGGCAACCTCCATCTTATGTTACCCTTGGAAGCAACTGTTAGGACAAAGTGGTTGCCAAGGCAGTGACCTCATTCAGTTCCAAAGAATGTGACATACCTCATTTCCTTGGTGATGGAACTCTCTGAACTTGGTATCCAAGAAGCCAGGCACCCAGAGGCAGTCCCAGTCCCAGTCCCAGTGGGCTCACTTGTTTGGATTTAACAAGAACAGAGTCAGTTTTCTTGGTACCTAATGATGTGAGGATGGCCAAATGCCAGGAGAGCTCTGAAGATGGACCGTTCCTGAGAAAACAGGTAGTGGCTAACCACTTTTTCCTGACATCTTCACAGAGTTGGTCAAGGAAAGAATGTCTGAGAGAAGACAGGCCATTTCGGGGGAACATAGTATGGCCCACCAGTCAGAGGACACTCCGGATAGTCACAGACCTACTTGGGGCAAGGAGGTGCCTTTGTGGGAGTGGGTGTGGGTTTGTTGTTTTGTCTCATGTTCTAAGAATAGATAGGATAGGCGGTTTGTTTGGTTTGGAGTGGACAGTTTCTAGTAAGTCATTTGACACGGCGAGTGTTTCTGTTTCTGTGTATCCCACTGTGTCTGTTGTTGTAGACATTACAAAAGAGAATGCATTAATGGATGTGTCCTGTCTAGTATAAATCTTCCCATAATTCATCCTGCCCAATATATGAATGGACTGCAGCTTGTCTTATCGATGTGCAACACCTGCTATCTTTCTAAGTTGTTGTTTTCTTCCTGAATTCTGGCCACTCTCCAGAATAGGCTCATGGATTTGTGTCCAAAATATGTACCACTGCCAAGCTCTGTGACATGGCCATGTACTGGATAGCTGAAGAGAATGGCGAGCATCTCAGAAAACTCAGATATCAGTGTGACCAGAAAAATCTCAGTGCAGAAACCCTGCTTTGGGCCTTTTGCTTACTTATTGTTGTGTTGCACTGAATGTCAGGAAGGTCTTTGCCTAAGGCCACCCCTTTGTGAAGCCTGAAGAAAACAGTTTTCAAATGGAAATGAATGGGCCTCACCTGTGGCTCTTTGCTTAATTGCTTTGGAAAGAGATGTGTCTTTATCAGCCTTTGGACCTGTGTGTGGCTGTGACGTAGATTCTCAGCACCTGATAGATCTTAAGAATGATCCCATGTGAGCTTCCAAAACCAAAATGGCAAAAAATATCATTCATTGTGGATGAAGTCTCTTGCCTTCCTCTGTTAGGTTCCTGCACTCCATCAAATGAGAATATGGATTCTTTGGGTCAAATGAGTTCTTCAAAGCCCTGCAGAGGTGCTTGTGTTTTCACATGACTCTAAATCACCTAAAGAATTGATACCTAAAATCAGTAGGCCTCAAATTGGAGAAACAAAGAAGTATTAAAGGCAGGCTTATTTGTTCACTCCTGGTCCACAGAAACGGTGTACAGGCTACCCTGACTTTAGGCAAATGAGGGGCAAAGGAGCTGATTTTGGACACTTTCTTGGGCTGCGCGCCTCATGGAAACCTCCAGCCAGAGGTTAAGATGATTGACTATATGGAATAAGATGAGGGCCATGTGGGAGTGTTTTGGTTTTGATTTTGGTCATTTGTGTGGCATTGAAAAAAATGACTGGGTACACGTGGGGTTGAACTCTGGTGTGATTCCCCTTAGAGACTGGATTTTGGAAGTGAACTCAGAGAAGCATTGCCATGAATTTTGTTGGGATTTTAAGAGGCCACGCATGAAAATCGCTCTTGGAAACTGAGACCTAGGCCCCGGGTGGATTTCCACAGAGGCCTGGGAATCTCAGCAAGGATATCACATGATTTTATTCTTAAAGAAATGGCAGCCATAGTTGAGAGTCAAAACACCCATGGACCTCACATTGTAGACCTCAATGGGCCTGGCCTAATGTGACCGTTTGTCCACTCTTTGGGAAGCCGTGCCTGTGAGAGTTCTCCAGAGATTTCATTGAAATGAGCTTCCTCACCATTTAATGTTTGCTGAATGAACTGAAATCCACAGTGCCTCCAACTTCATGCTTGAAAAATGGCTGGATAAATACCATGAAATTTTTGAAATTCCTATGACCAGGTGGCACTGGAGAAACACTGCATGTCCTGTTGCTGATCATGATTATACCAGACAGTGCCTTGACTTACTGAGTTTCATGAAAATGGTGTAGAACAGAGATGCCAGTAAGTTGGAGCCTGCTGAGTAGTGGGTCTAGAGCAGTGGTGGGGAGGTGTTTGATAAAACATCCGTGGTAGGGCCATGTGGATCTACCATTGGATTCCAAATGGCTTGTAACTGACATGGTGCAGCCAGCAGACCCTTGTATGTAAAGGCATCTTGTTACATGGAGAGTTTTCAGAGGAAAATTAAGAATCAGGTTGATATGGACAAGGGGGCAATGGGGCAAGCTGTGAGAGATAGGAGCCTAGTTGGTGCATTCTCTTGCAGACCCTGACCCACCACACGAGACAGAACTCCCTCCAGCACTGTGTCCCAGTTTAGCTCCTAGTATTTCGTGAAACAAATACCAAACTCACAGTGCAGCAGCAAAAACACCACAAAAAGTGGAAGAGGACCAAATGGCTTCACAGTCCACACGGGGAGACACTTAGTCCCCAGTGGCCTCAGTTTACCTACAAAGAGAGGATTCAGCACTGCTTCATCTAGTTCATTGGAAATAAGAAACCATGTCCTCCAGGTCACATAGATTCAGACCCAGCTTTGATGGTCTCACTACAAAGGAAGCCAAATCTCCTGAAAACAACATATATTTCAAGTGCAAAACTCAGTGGCAGTTTCTCAAAAAATTTTTAGGCCAGCAGAGCTCCATGTTTGTGGAGTGTTTACCCTGTCCCTTAGTTTTGGAAACTGCTCTACCACCTCCAAGGTTGTGAACTCCTGAGCATTTTCCATTCCAGATATGTATTCACTGATTTTGTAACTCTTCTCCTCTAATTGTGTCTTTCTTGGGGTGAAGGTAATGACAAGGCATTGTTCTGGATGAGAGCAGGAGGATATTTGTGCAGCATATATTTACATACACATTGGATTCATTTTCCAATTTTCCATTCGAAATACTGAATCCCTGACACTAACCCATACCTAGTAGACTCAGACTATTCATCCTAATATAATGGAGAAAATTAACCCAACACAATAGAAATACAAGTACTTCAGAGGAGACATGTTGTATTGTTGGACTTGACATTTGCATTATATAAGGGAGGAGTTATAAATCTAGTCAAATTTTAATTGAAATATTCTCCATGTGTTTTTAAACTTAACAAATATGTGAATTCTTGTTTCCCTTTTCTGTAGCCTATTCACACATGTATATTTATATGCATATATAGAATCCTACCAGGTATCACACGTACATTTTTGTGAGGTGGCTGTCTTGGCAGATACAAATTGTGAGAAGAGTTCACTCCTCCTAAATGCTGTTGGAAATGAAAATTCAACCTATAGGAGAGCGTCCTAGTAGAACAACATTATACATTAACTCATGTTCAGTAAAATAAATATTTTTGCATTTGTGGATGATATATATTTACTGATGAATTCGATTGGCATTTATATTGGTACTTTTTAATGTCTGTGAGTGTTTTGTGTGTGTGTTTGTGTGTGTGTGTGTATATATATAGATATAGATATAGATATAGATATAGATATAGATATAGATATACTCTCCAAATTTTTCAAAATATGAAATATATGTGTCTAATATACACTCTCTAAATTCATTCATGTTCATGTATGTGGATTTATAATCAACTTTTCACAAGATTATAATCAGAAATATTCATCCACCTGAAATACATATTTGTTTCCTAGTACTGAAAACTAACTTCAGTGAATGGTGCATACAAATCCTAATTATTCTACAGTAACTGACCCAGTCTAACATCAATGCAAGTAGACTCCTATGGGACTTGATATGTAATTTGTCATTCATTTGTATTCGACACTGGTACATTATTATTTCTTCAGTTTTTGCACATCATAAGATATACCTTTGCCAAGGCAGTGACCTCATTCAGTTCCAAAGAATGTGACATACCTCATTTCCTTGGTGATGGAACTCTCTGAACTTTGTATCCAAGGAGCCAGGCACCCAGAGGCAGTCCCAGTCCCAGTCCCAGTGGGCTCACTTGTTTGGATTTACCAAAGATAGAGTCAGTCATTCTTGGTACCTACTGAAGTGAGGATTACCAAATGCCTGGAGAGCTCTGAATAGGGAGCTTTCCTGAGAAAGCAGGTAGTGGCTCTCCACTTTTTCCTTAAAACTTTACAGAGTTGGCCAAGGAAAACAAATCTGAGAGAGGACAGGCCATTTCGGAAGAACAGAGTATGGCCACCAGTCAGAGGACACTCTGGTTAGTCATACACCTATGGGGAAGGAGGTGCCTTTTTGGGAGTGGGTGTGGGTTTGTGGTTTGTCTCATGTTCTGAAAATAGGTAGGAATGGCGGTTTGTTTGTTTTGGAGTGAACTGTTTCCGGTAAGTCGTTTGAAGAGGTGAGTGTTTCCATGTCTGTGTATCCCACTGTGCCTGTGGTAGTAGACATGAGAAAAGAGAATGCAGCAATGGATGTGTCATGTCTAGTATAAAGCTTCCCAGCATTCATCCTGCCCAATTTATGAATGGAGTGTGGCTTGCCTTATGCACGGGCAACACCTAATACCTTCCTAAGTCCCTGTTTTCTTCCTGAATTCTGGCCACTCTCTAGAATAGGCTCATGGTTATGTGTCCAAGATATGTACCAAATCCAAGGTCTTTGACATGGCCATGTACTGGATACCTGAATGGAATGGCCAGCATCTCAGAAAACTCAGATATCAGTGTGACCAGGAAAGTCTCAGTGGAGATACCCTGCTTTGGGCCTTTTGCTTACCTATTGTTCTGTTGCCCTGAATATCAGGAAGGTCTTTGTCTCATGCAACCCCTTTGTTAAGCCTGAAGAAAACAGTTTTCAAATGGAAATGAATGTGCATCACCTCTGGCTCTTTGCTTAATTTCATTGGAAAAGGATGTGTCTGATTCAGGCCCTTTGCCCTGTTTTAGGCTGTGACTTAGATTCTCAGCACCTGATGGAAGTAAAGAAAGATCCCATATGTGCATCTAAACCAAAATGGAAAAACGTTCAATCAATGTGCATGAATTATATTGCCTTCCTTTGTTAGGTTTCTGAAATCCATCATGTCAGAATAGGGATTCTTTGGGTGAAATGAGTTCTTCAAATCTCTGCAGAGGGGCTTGGCTTTTCTCATGACTCCAATTCACAAAAAGAATCTAGACCCCACAGTCAGAGAGGCTCAAATTGGAGAAGCGAAGCAGTATTAAGGGCAGGCCTATTTGATTACTCCTGGTTCACAGGAAGGGTGTCCAAGCCACCCTGACATTCGGCAAATGAGGGGCAAGGGAGCTTATTTTGGACACTGTCTTGGGATGTGCCTCTCATGAAAACCTCCATCCAGATGTTATGATGAGTATCTTTATGGTAGAAGATGAGGGCCATGTAGGAGTGTTTTGGTTATAATTGTGGTCATTTGTGTGGCAGTTGGAAGAGATGACTGGGTAAACCTGGGCTTGAATTCTGCTGTGATTCCCCTTAGAGACTGAGTTCTGGAACTGACCTCAGAGAAGTATTGACATGAATTGTGTTGGGATTTTAGGAGGCCATGAATGAGAGTTGCCATTGGAACCTGGGATCAAGGCCCAGAGTGGCTTTCCACAGAACACTGGGAATCACAGCCAGGATATTACATGATTTTATTCTGAAAGACTTGGCAGGCATAATTGAGATTCAAAACACACTTGGACCTTGCTTTGTAGACCTCCATGGGCCTGGCTTCATGTGACTTTTTGGCCACTCTTTGGGTAGACTTGCCTGTGAGAGTGCTCCAGAGATTTCCCTGAAATTAGCTTCCTCACCATTTAATGGTTCCTGAATGAATTGAAACCAACATTGCCTCCAAATGCATCTGTGAAAAAATGCTAGATA